>NC_090181.1:21489615-21829615 GCF_024679245.1 Pseudorasbora parva
TGTGCACCAGGAGGAACCCAGGACCCAATGCACCAGCATAGGGTCTGACAAGGATTTCATCCCAATAATGTCTGTCTGGGTGCCATTGTCTAGCATGTAGAGATCTGTGCGAGGGACGGATATGCCTCACCGGACCATCACTGATGACTCATCACCAAACCAGTCATGCTGAATGATGTTACAGACAGCATAACTCCACGGCTTCTCCAGATCCTTTCTCGACTGTCACGTGTGCTCAGGGTGAACCTGCTCTCATCTGTAAAAAGCATAGGGCACGAGTGGCGGACATGTCAATTCTGGTGTTCAATGGCAAATGCCAATCAAGCTCCATGGTGCTGGGCAGTGAGCACAGGGCCCACTAGAGGACGTCGGGCCCTCAGGCCACTCTTATGAAGACTGTTTCTGATTGTTTGGTCAGAGACATTCACACCAGTGGCCTCCTCTCATTTTATAGGGCTCTGGCAGTACTCATACTGTTCCTCCTTGTACAAAAAAGGCCAGATACTGGTCCTGCTGATGGGCTAAGGACCTTCTACGGCCCTGTCCAGCTCTCCTAGAGTAACTGTCTGTCTCCTGGACTCTCCTCCATGCTCTTGAGACTGTGCTGGGAGATACAGCAAACCTTCTAACAATGACACGTATTGATGTGCCATCCTGGAGGAGTTGGACTGCCTGTGCAACCCAACCTCTGTAGGGTCCAGGTATCCCCTCATGCAAGTAGTAGTGACACTGACCCTAGCCAAATGCAAAAGTGGTGAAAAACAGTCAGAAAAGATGATTTGGGGAATAAATCTGTAATACCGTTCCTGTTTTGGGGGCCATCTCATTGTTGCCAATCTAGTGCACCTGTTGTTAGTTTCATTAACACCAAAGCATCTAAAACCGATTAACAACCCCCTCTGATACTTAACTGACCAGATCAATATCCTGAGAGTTTAACTGACATGATGCTATTCTCTGATTACAACGTGTTCCTTTAATATTTTTGAGCAGTGTATAAACTCCAAAACTTGATTTGAGTAGTAATGTATCTTGAAATACCTTTACTAAACCCTAACTAAATAAGTGTTTTCTGCTTTAAAAAAAAAAGACAATTTGCCTTTTGGGTCTTTAGGATATTTAGATAATTTACTAGAACACAAGCCAAAAATATAAAGAAAATTATTTATTTTTTGCAGTATATGTAAATGGGCCATAATGGTTTTATTAGGACCTAGAGCTAGGGATATCCACATGGTGGTAACGGATATCACCATTAAAGTCATACTGAAATGTTTCAAATTAAGACATCTGACAGTGATATAATTTGCTACGTTTACAAGAATTTTAATAATTTTTTTAGTTTATAGGCAATGAAAAGCCATTTTCAACCTACAATAATCAATCAACTTAATTTTTTTAAGATATTTTATATAAATATAAAAAGGATGTTTGGTAGTTGCATTCAAAATCCTTGCGGACCCGCTTAAAAACTTTGCCAGTTTGAATGTTCATAACATTGTAGACATAACGCAACTGGAAATGCTATCCATCATAGCACTCAGGCTTCTGTCCACAATGAAATGCTGTCCTCCTTATAACATGATCAATGATTTATGTAAGAAGTGTTGAAACGTTGAGGAAACCCTTGCCAAAAGTCATCTCATAAACCATTTAGCATTGATTTTTATCCAAATCACAATCTTAGCTAATGATTCAATCTACTCACGACATGCAATCCATAATGAACACACACCAAAAATAGCTGCTTTATTGCTATCATTCGGCTGGCAGTGTTCAGGACACCGGACCATCAGAGCGAAGGGGCGAACGTCCCTCCCGGAGAGTTTGCGTCACAGCTGGCTGCATCGATAACAGCAGCCAAAAATAGCACCAACGTGATAGAGGCGCAGGCTATTTTTGTTGGGGTCGAGAGAACCTATTAAACGCCTGACCCAGAGATGCATCACAGTCATTGACTGCTGGATGGTTTCTGTCCCCTTTCTGCTGGCTGATGTTTTATCCACTTGGACATATTTGAAATACAAACACACTTAAGCTAATTGCTGTGCTAAAAAAGATAGATGGGAAGAGTTGCTTTCATCCGTCATTGAAAGTCCACATTTTTGTCACAGATGCATTTGAGCTGAAATTAGAATAAGGAGTGATTACTGATGAAAACCAATTAGCCTTTTTTAAAAATGGATGATGAAAGTTTTTCACTTTCACTGAAAGAAAAATGTCCATTATACATCCCCTGTGTTGTTTTTCACTTTCACTGAAAGAAAAATGTCCATTATACATCACCCATGTTGTTTCACCATTAGGGTCATTTTATAACAATTTGATTTAAAATTACAAGGTCAAAAAAAATTATCCTTCACATGTTTTTACTTTATTGCCAACTATGAAAAAATATGGAACCAGTTGTGAATAAAAATAAAGCATTATCCTAATATAAATTGAGACTAAAATTCTAACATGGGATGAATTAAATAAAGCAATATCACTGTCCTCTTTAAAGTAGGCCTAGTCCTATTAAAAAGGGCATTTACTAAAACACAAATGATCCCATCAGGACAAGCAATTTACAAAAGTATTTGCATAGTAGCTGTACTCTACTGTGACAGAAAAGTGATTCAAGAGAAATATGTCTTGTACAAATTTTGAGCATTTACATCTTGTGCGATCTATTATTTTGTCTATATAAGGTTTGCTGTCAGTAACTCAATCCTATCCATAAGCTTTACCTAAACGGTATCGACAAATTGGATTTAGATGAGATGTATGCCTGAAGGCTGGGCAATTTCTGCACTCTAGTCAACATACTTTCTACCTACGCAACTATTAACCTCACTGACCAATGACAGTATCAGCATAACAGTAGCAGAGTCACTTCAGGAGAATATCAGACACTATGTCACTGCCATTATTGACACAAAATATGCCTAGTATATAGACTGTCTAAGTTGATTCAATGAGACCCAAATTATATCTCCACAAGCGTCCAAAACGTAAAACCTAATATTGATTTAGGTTCTTTCTGGGAACTCTGGATTCTTTCTTTCCCTGAGGAAACACTTAGATCCATCCATTCATTAATTATCTCAATGGGGCCATCAGCCTCACTGCTTCTGCTGTGCTATTGCATAAGTACAGGACTGGTGGAGGCTGCTGTGTCAGCAGATGTTTACTGAGGGTGTTTTTTTTCTTGTACCTGCTGATCTAACTGCTTGAGTCAGACATCTGCAACACTAACTAGTTCTGACAGACCAGCATATGTTGTGTTTTGGATGCTGGTCTCCCAACCTGGTTACATAAATCACCATTGGTTATACTAGCGTCACCAGTTAAAGGCTATTGCTCGTCCACCAGATAAACCACCACTAGCAAGCACAAGGGAAACAACATGGAAATTTATCCAGTTCCAGTTCAAACACATGTTTGCAAAGACTTGCATTATGATGACTTTTCACAGTCTTTTTAAAGGTGTAAGTTGCAAGGCTCGTCTAATCGTCTCAATGACGCCTTACGATTAGTGGGTGAAGGTTTCTTGCACGTTCTGTCTTTTCAGTGAGTCTAAGTAATTTAATTCCAATTTACTTTTATCTGACTCTATTTTATCATGACCTTGAATTAGGTTAGAGTGCCAATTGGTTATTTGGTCATTTGTATAATAGGTTATCTACACATTTGATTAATCTGTTTAAAGGTGTCATGAACTGGCTTTTTTATTTTTTTTTATACTGATGTCTGAGGTCAACTAATGACGTTTGTGTGGTTTTTACATTGAAAAAACATCATAACTAAAAAGTAATAGGCTATTTCTACACTAGTTTTGAAGCTGGGTTTAGATGGGCGTGCCGCACTGGAGACTTGGAAGTAAACACCCACGGCTAGCATTTGATAAGATTTTGATATTCAATGAGCTTCAGCTCCCCTGTCATATCTATGACCCTGTCAGTTCAGTTCACAGGAGGGATTGTTTTGAAAGTGGCAACCGGAATGATTCTCTCAACCACAGGGCTTGTAAATGTCCTTATCAAACAAACACAATGATTTATTGCTCATCCACCCGCGATTGATTGGACTATTATTTTTGTATTACATGGCCCGCCCGATCGGTCGATATATAAGCGCGAACCGCACGCACGCACGCACGCACGCGCCAAGTCAAGATAGAGTGAATAGCGCAGATCGGGAAAGGAATATTATTTCACTATAAGAGATTAATCGGCCTGCTGACTGGCTTACGTTTTGGTACCCCGTCTGGAAAACAGCCCCTGGGACATTTGGCTTTGCGAGCCCTGGTCATGTCTGAGTCCAGCATGCTAAAGCTATGTTCTGTAAAACACTTACACATAATCAAAATGATCTATAACAATGCAATTCTATCACATATAAAACATGTTTTACTTACATAACTGATCACACATTCCTAATATTAGGATCCTAAGGAAGCTTATGCAGCGACTGTGTTCTTCCACAACCAGAAATATCACAATATCTTGCTATATTCTTTGGCATGTTTATTGTTGTTGGCTAGCGCTAACCGGTCGCCTCCATGAGTCGACGGACAAGTCTACTGAATTAGACGTGCTATAGAGGCGGTGTTTCGTCACGCGATGACGTAAGGATGAAGCACACAATCGTTTTCTGGGTCTGGTGCCTATAAAAGCTTTTCTTTGACTATAAAGTTTTCAGCTCTGAAACTTGCAGGATAATCTTTTATTACCATGATTTTTTATATATCAAAAGCTCAAGGGAAAGTTGATTTCTCAATTCATCACCCCTTTAACTCTTTATTATGGTAACTTAATGGTAACTTTACATAATTATGCCGTTGTTTCCCATGCACACGTAATTAGAATAATTACAACAATCAGGCTCACCATATTTAGATATGGTCTAACAACTTTTTGTTGCTCTAAAAGGAAGAGCCATTATGTCACATGACTGTCTTGTCTTGTGTCACATGTTGTGTTACACAAGACAAGACAGACAGGTGACACATTAGGTCCACTACCCTATATGTAACTAATGCCGATGTGTTAGTCAGAACTCTAAAACATCAGTTTGGTGTTCTCTTATGCTTCACCAAAACTGTGTTCTGGGTGTTATGGACTTAACGTAATCTACTTGAGTTAAGAATTCAAGAGTAAGTCTGAATTATTCAGTGTAACAATTTATTATTAGTCAGGTAAATTAATCATGCCAATTACATAATCAATTTAAAGATAACCAATACATAACATCAATGCTCTGGAGTAAAGAGCAAGAAATGCATGCCTGACCTTGAGGAAATAGGATACATAATGCATAGCATCATGGGCTGATCTGGTTGCAGAATTACGCCCTGCCCTTCTGCTTCATCTCCTTAAATACCACGAGTTCACAATGGGATTTGCATTAATCAAGTCTCCAGACCTGTAGCTTACACCTTATTGAGGATAGGAGGTAAAGACCAATTGGCAGAGGACCCCCACACACACAATAAGCAAAATATCTCTAATCTCTTAAAACCGTTGTTATCTTTTGCTTTTCTTCTGTGAGAATGATACCTTTGCATCATTTCAAATGATTCCAAACATGTATAATACTATATAGTAGCTACTTGTTTACATTAACTCATGTAGATGTTGGGTGTATTATAGGGGAGAGATGGGGGCAATGAAGGGAAAGAAATGTAAATTAAAGGCAATTCTTGGGTGATCAACTTGTGATGTCGTCTCGAATGGGGAAGCTAAATGCACAAGAGAGAGTTCAAATGTTAATTTCCCGAAAACATCCTTTGCTTTCTCGAGTGTAGTTATTCCTTAGCCCAGATGTCCCATCATCAGTTTTACAAAGTCTTTTCAAAGAAAAATGGGGATACCGTGAATAAGCTAAAGTCCCAAAAAAGTTGGCGTGTCCCTTTAAGGAATCCATATTTTGCAGTGCACAGTAGATTCAGAAGGGATGCTGATGAATAAGAAGTGCAGGATATTCTGAGGGCCACAGACAAAACCAGTAGCACAACCAAGTCCAGCATACATCACCAGACAAAAAAGGATGTTGTTTCAACTGAAGGTCGAGTTATGGCAATTTGATTTAAAATGACAAGATTTAAAAAAAAACAACAACATTACAATAAGGTCAATATCATACATTTAGAAAAAAAATGTTTCACTATATTGCCAACTATTCAAAAAATGGAATAAGTTGTGAATGAGAATAAATCATTATCCTAATATAAACTCATTAATTTATTTTACAATCTGAATGGTTGTTTCATATGTTTTAATTCACTTAAAAGAGAATATTAACATATGACTAAAACAACAGTCAAATTCTAACATGGGATGAATTATATCACTGTCCTCTTTAAAGTAGACCTACTATTAAAAAAGCTGCCATGGGCATGTACTAAAACACAAATGATCCCATCAGAACAAGCAATTTACAAAAGTATTCGCAAAATAGCTGTACTCTACTATGACAGATATGTGATTAATTTCAGCAATTTTGCAAATGTATTGCATTTTCCTACAATGCTAACCTGTGACAATCCAGCATCCATACATAGGATAAACAGGCCTAATTGTAACAATAAACTAGAAAAAAACAAGAAGCTATTTACAGTGGTCTGACAGCACAATGAATAATGAATCCCAACGAAATGTGATCCATTCGGAAAATCGCGCGTTAGCACAGAAAAATCAATGTTAATCAATATGACTCATTGCTTGCAATAATTTTGTATATAAACAACAGGAATAAACTGGTCTAGTCAGAGTGACAAGACCAATAAATCTGCCTCTCAATTTAGCACATTAGCACCTCACAAAAACAATACACACACACACACACACACACACACACACACACACACACACACACACACACACACACACACACACACACACACACACACAGCCTTCAATCAGGCTATATTCTCCATACGCGAAAACAAACATATTCCCATGTATGAAACAAGCCTTTCAGTGGACTATTACTTTTGACTCTGTTGGGAACACTCTGAATATTAAACAACAATATAAAGGCATCAATAAGACATGGATCAGAAAGCAGCCACACAGAGGTTTGTTTAAAAAATGAATAGCATTACTCCCCACAAATACGCAAACACTGAAACACTGAATCTAATCTTAGAGCAGTGATTCTCATTTTTTACTCCAAGAGCACCAGTTTTTCACTTTAATATTCAAATGCCATTATTCAGTTGAATTAGAGGCAATTGTTCAAGACATATCTTGTGATTTAGTTGTAGTTTACTTAAATTAAAATGTATTTTAAGTCATTTTGAAGCCTGCTTGGAAGTTTGCTGAGGCCCTCTGGTTGAGAACCACTGTCCTCATCTGCATTTGCATTTGCATGAATGAATGAAATCTCACCTGTAAATAATGACAAGGCCTCATGGAGGACTTCAGATCTTGAGGCATGGACGGTTTCTCTAGGTTGAGGGAAGATTTGCGGTATGCTTCTTTAGCCTGGCTGACGGTCAGCGTCGACCAGGAGCTGCGCTTCATAAATTTCCCCTCGGGGGCCATGGCGATGCTCTCGCATGCTGAACATTTTACATCATTGTTGCTTTTGGAGGTCTTGAGAGAAAGGTCACCAAAGTGGCCATGGCCCGTGTCTGGGTAACAGTGAGTGATATGATCTCCGTGGTGCCGGCTCATGATGCTGGGAGTCCGGTAGGTGCTGTCACTGTCCAAGTTGTCATCAGAGCTCCACCAGCCAGCTATCCCTGAGCGTTGCTTGGAGTCCGACTTGCGTTCCTTGCTCTTACTCCGTTTGCTGTGTTTATGGTTTCCATGGTGATGTCCGTGATGATGGTGGTGGTGGTGTCCGCTGTCTGAGCGAGAGTCTCCCTTGGTGCCGTTCATCTTAGATGACCCCTCGAGCGAGTGGGATTTGGTGAAGAGCTTCTGGACGGAGTGCACCAGGTGTCGGATGCGCCCGGGACTCTCGTTGCGCTGCTCGCTGCTTGTGGTGGTGGCAGACGTGCGCTGGTACTGCAACGTGTGGAAACCGTCTCTGTGAATCGGCAGCTGCTTCTCAAATTGGTCGAGGAGGTTGGCAGGAATGCGATTCATCTTCCCGGACCCGCCGCCCCCACCGCCAACACTGACACCAACCCCTCCACCGCCGCTGCCACCATGAGAAGTGGAGCCGTCATCCCGCGAGCCGTCGTGGTGTGAACTGTAGTGCATTCTGGGAAAGGTGCTGCTGGAAACGTGGTCAGATGCCATGGAAACGGGCATCACCATGCACTCCGAGTGGATGGAGCTGCGGGGCGAGCAGCGGTGTGGATCCAGAGGGCAGCTCTCGGTCGGACTGAGCAGGTAGGGAGAGCGAGAGTCGGGGCCGACATGCTGCAAGTGATCAAGAGACTGATCGCAGTCTGGCAGCCCACAGGTGTGTCCTGATGTGAAGGTGAGCTGAGGACGGCCGCTTGATAATCCTTTCATATTCCTGGGAGGGGAGGGGTAGCTGTCTTCATCGAAGTACGGTGGTGGAGACCATGAATCTAGCTGATCTATGAAAGACAAAGAAAGGAAAAGAGAAGTGAGGATGAGTGAGTGTGGCATTCAGCATCAGTTTAGACCTTGTTCAACCTTTACGCAAACTACATTTTCAGACATTTCCCCATGGGTATGTAGGCAGGCACTAATAGATGTTTGCAAAATAGCCTGCTGGGATTCAAACAAGCTGATTACTAAGTCACTGAGTTTTCATGAATTCAACATATTCTCTTAAACCTCTGCAAAGAGATGGAAAAAATAACACTTAAGTTCACGAATGGAATGAAATCATGTTGTCCAGACAAAAGCACGTCCTATAGCCCTCCACCGATCCTCCCCATCTGGTCCTACCAGGCCTTACAAGGACAGAGTTGCAAGTCTTGCCATTTATCCAATGCAAAGTAAAATAATAGCCTATCATTTCAGAACCGCTGGGCCATCCGTCAAAGCCGGCTCCGGAGAGAGAGGGAGCACTTCGAGGTGCTTCAGCGGTTGTCCTTGAGAGACATTGCTCAGAGATTAAAACCACATTCACTGTGATCTTTCATCACAGCCACATTTGGGCAGCCTGCCGCTATCTTCATCAGAGCTAAGGCTCAGTGATGGCATTTTTCACATCCAGCCATTTGCCCTTTCTGACATAACTATTTCATGCTGCTGGATCATGTGTCATTTCACACAGGTGATTAATGGGAATTTTCATGTGTTCGAAATACAGGGTAATGCATATTAAAATAAAGGTCATTTTTCAATTGCTAAAGAAAAAATGCTGTCAAAGAACGTCAGGTTTAATTAGTTTTTCATTGTAAAAAGTGAGGACTTGTTAAACTCCATGCTGTTTTAATCTCTGAGATATTAATAAAAAATGTAAAGGTCCCATTCTTCGCGTGTTTTCGAAGCTTTGATTATGTTTACAGTGTGCAATAAAACATAAGTTCATATTTTGCGTGTAACGGGGAGATGCAAGCGCTGAATGCCATAGACAGTAAAAGAAATGGACAGAGCGATCCCATTGACGTCAACGGCGAAAAAATAAAGTCAACCTAGGGGCACTCACTTCCTGATGGCTGAGCGAACTGCGCAGGCTCAGACTGAGCTTGACGACGTAGATGTGACGTGAGCAACCTGTCTGACAGTTGTAGGTCTTCTAGTAGTTGTAGAAAGTGAAATCTGAATCAATAGCGGAAAATTTTTGTATAGCTGCAAAGTTTCAGTTTATGCCCAAGACAGCTGCAATAACAGGCAGTGCAACACAAATGAAAAATTACTGAGTGTACACTTACATCTCTCTTGAAACATCCATCGACAAGTCAAGAATACACTACCTTTTAAAAGTTTGAGAAATTAATACTTTTATTAAGCAAGAACACCTTAAATTGTATACTGTTATAATGATACACACATTTCTATTCAATATATAACCCTAGAAAAAAAAAGAAAAAAAAACTGGCAGCAAAGAACTGGGCCAAAGACAAAAGCAAAAACATCTTGGTGTGAATTTGGAAAGCAACCAATTCAAAATCCTCCCTTGTGTTTAATTAGAGCACAAACAGTGTACTGACCCATAGGGAGATCTTTAGCTCAGGTCAGCACACACCATAATGATGCCCAAGTCCATCTTGATTGAAGAGGACCTGAAGGAGAATGTCAAGTTTGTTTATTCTGAGCGTGTGAAAGTGATAGTGAATCACAAAGAGCCACTTCATTAAAAAACTTTGTGAGAGGCTAAACAACACAGAGAATCACATTAAAGCATATCCAGAACAAACAGTACTATTGGATCACTGTCTGTAAACACCAGCCAATACAGCTGCTTAATTACGTTCTTCTAAAGGTTAAAAGAAAAGAACCTTCAAGGAATCAGATTTGTTCATCAAAAAATCGAAGCAATGGGATTGTGTCCTAAACTCCCAGAAGGCTCTGCAATAAACCACACTGTTACATTTCTGAATCTGAGGGGACGGATAAAACTGACAGGACCATAATGGTTCTGGTCTCACTGGAAATGCAATAATCTCTCAGCAGCCTGTTGTTGGTTATTTCAACTTCATCCAAATCCAACACAATTGCAGCGAAATATCTGGAGACAACAACAGAGCAGCACAGATTGCAGACTGAAATTAACAAAGCACAAAGTCCATGCCAAAGGAAGTGAATCTATCCAACAGAAAACACCAGCCTTAAATGGCTTGTTTGTATTTCCTGCATTTTTTTTCTATAATGTAGCTACATGTAACACATTTACATAATACCGCCTGTTGACTATTTTACTGTTTTAGAAACACATCATTGCATGGACTTCCTACGAATTTAAGAGAGGTTTCAGAAGTTCAAACTTGCAAGTGATCAGATTAAAGTAGCATGCATATTTGGCGTGCTGTCCAAGGAGAGGGCTCTGAGCTCTGTATTTTGGCCTGAACCCAGAGTACTCCCCCCTATCTCTGGTTAGGATAGTAAACAGGCAAATCTGAGGAGAAAGGGTGGTGGAGAGATGCTGAAAACTGCAGAGAAACATGGGTGAATGGGCTATATATACATACATACAGGTCCTTCTAAAAAAATAGCATATGTGATAAAAGTTCATTATTTTCCATAATGTAATGATAAAAATTTAACGTTCATATATTTTAGATTCATTGCACACCAATTGAAATATGTCAGGTCTTTTATTGTTTTAACACTGATTATTTTGGCATACAGCTAATGAAAACCCAAAATTCCTATCTCAAAAAAATTGCATATCATGAAAAGATTCTCTAACCGAGCTATTAACCCAATCATCTGAATCAACTAATTAACTCTAAACACCAGCAAAAGATTCCTGAGGGTTTTAAAAATTCCCAGCCTGGTTCATTACTCAAAACCGCAATCATGGGTAAGACTGCCGACCCGACCCTGTCCAGAAGGCCATCATTGACACCCTCAAGCGAGAGGGTAAGACACAGAAAGAAATTTCTGAACAAATAGGCTGTTCCCAGAGTGCTGTATCAAGGCACCTCAGTGGGAAGTCTGTGGGAAGGAAAAATGTGGCAAAAAACGCTGCACAACGCTGTCAAGTACCCACAGTCATTGATGGTCTGGGGTGCCATGTCAGCTGCTGATGTTGGTCCACTGTGTTTTATCAAGGGCAGGGTCAATGCAGCTAGCTATCAGGAGATTTTGGAGCACTTCATGCTTCCATTTGCTGAAAAGCTTTATGGAGATGAAGATTTGGTTTTTCAGCACAACCTGGCACCTGCTCACAGTGCCAAAACCACTGGTAAATGGTTTACTGACCATGGTATTACTGTGCTCAATTGGCCTGCCAACTCTCCTGACCTGAACCCCATAGAGAATCTGTGGGATATTGTGAAGAGAAAGTTGAGAGACGTAAGACCCAACACTCTGGATGAGCTTAAGGCCGCTATCGAAGCATCCTGGTCCTCCATAACACCTCAGCAGTGCCACAGGCTGATCGCCTCCATGCCACGCCGCACTGAAGCAGTCATTTCTGCAAAAGGATTCCCGACCAAGTATTGAGTGCATAACTGAACATAATTATTTGAAGGTTGACTTTTTTTGTATTAAAAACACTTTTCTTTTATTGGTCGGATGAAATATGCAAATTTTTTGAGATTGTAATTTTGGGTTTTCATGAGCTGTATGCCAAAGTCATCAGTATTAAAACAATAAAAGACCTGAAATATTTCATTTAGTGTGCAATGAATCTAAAATATATGAAAGTTTAATTTTTAACATTACATTATGGAAAATAATGAACTTTTACCACATATGCTAATTTTTTTAGAAGGACCCATATATATATATATATATATATATATATATATGCACTCACCTAAAGGATTATTAGAAACACCTGTTCAATTTCTCATTAATGAAATTATCTAATCAACCAATCACACGGCAGTTGCTTCAGTGCATTTAGGGGTGTGGTCCTGGTCAAGACAATCTCCTGAACTCCAAACGAAATGTCAGAATGGGAAAGAAAGGTGATTTAAGCAATTTTGAGCGTGGCATGGTTGTTTGTGCCAGATAGGCCAGTCTGAGTATTTCACAATCTGCTCAGTTACTGGGATTTTCACGCACAACCATTTCTAGGGTTTACAAAGAATGGTGTGAAAAGGTAAAAATGTCCAGTATGCAGCAGTCCTGTGGGTGAAAATGCCTTGCTAATGCTAGAGGTCAGAGGAGAATGGGCCGACTGATTCAAGCTAATAGAAGAGCAACTTTGACTGAAATAACCACTTGTTACAACCGAGGTATGCAGCAAAGCATTTGTGAAGCCACCACATTCACAACCTTGAGGCGGATGGGCTACAACAGCAGAAGACCCCACCGGGTACCAGTCATCTCCACTACAAATAGGAAAAAGAGGCTACAGTTTGCAAGAGCTCACCAAAATTGGACAGTTGAAGACTGGAAAAATGTTGCCTGGTCTGATGAGTCTCGATTTCTGTTGAGACATTCAGATGGTAGAGTCAGAAATTGGCATCTTTGGGATGTGGTGGAACAGGAGCTTCGTGCCCTGGATGTGCATCCCACAAATTTCCATCAACTGCAAGATGCTATTCATATGGGCCAACATTTCTAAAGAATGCTTTCAGCACCTTGTTGAATCAATGCCACATAGAATTAAGGCAGTTCTGAAAGCAAAAGGGAGTTACACACACAGTATTAGTATGGTGTTCCTAATAATCCTTGAGTGTATATAAACAGAACAAAATTATAATCGCAACACTTTTGTTTTTTGCCCCCATTTAGGTTTAATCATTTAAACGTTCCTTTGAAGTTTGGGCAAAAACTTGGCAGAGTTGTGTTTTTTGTGTATTTTATTTTTAAAAAATCACATTTCTGGATCTCATATGGTGATTGTGAAACACACGGGACACTTCAATACGTGATTTCATGGTGAAATGCTGCCTCTACGTGTGGTGTGAATGCTCTAATCTGTTAATATGGGCGGCAAAAAAATATGTGCAGTTTACACTCTGCTAACGCGTGCAGTGTGAAACCGGCCTAAAACCTTTTCTATGTACACAAAAGGCCAATTTCTCTCAAATATGGTTATATTGTTCACAAATCTGTTTAAATCTGTGTTAGTGAGCACTTCTCCTTTGTCGAGATAATCCATCCAACCCCTGGGTGTGGCATTTAATGCTGATTGAACAGAATGATTATTCATATGATTATGCACAGGTGTGTCTTAGGCTGAGTTTATCACTGATTAATTCGAGAACCGATTCATTAAGAAGAACTGGCTCACAAGATTGATTCATTCGTGAATCGTACTATACTGGTTGTGCTGCATGTTTGTTGCTTGATGAGCAAGAACCAGTTCTCGATTTTCAACCTTAAATAAATAAAGAAACCAGAGACTAAACAGGTTCAGCATCATTCGCTGCTGAATATTTAAAACCATTATTTATCAGGGTAACTGTTGAAAATTCTGAAAATAAGGCCTGATTCTTGCCTATGTCTTCTGATAGTCTCCTTCTTGTGGTGGACGGAGAGGTCCTTTGATCTCAGCGAGTTCAGATGAGGTCATCGAAGGCTCAATGTTTGTGTGAGTGTTATGGCACTGCTCAACTGTGCTCTACAGCCTCAAGCACTTCCTGTCACCTCATCTCATGATTTCAGTATTCTTATACTGGATGGTCCCTAGGGAATAAATACGGCTCACTACAGCATCCTGCATACTAACAGCATGAGTGCAATCAGCCACAGGCGCATTCGCATCTCTCTCTCTTTCTCTTTCTCTTGTCTCTCTGCAGGGGGCAGCAGGTAGAAGCTTTATTTTGCTGACTCTGTCGCTACAGAAGCGCTAGTGAAGACAAATGATCCATCCACCACATTAACACCAGAGAAAGGTGGCAAAGAGACCTGATGGAACTGTTAAAACTGCACAGCCACGACAACAACTCTGACAAAACAAGTGAGATCCCTATAGGGACTATAGGGAACATTCTAATAAGTGAACAAACTAGACTCACAACAGATTTAAATAGATTTAAATGTGAGCATAAGTAATAATATGATTATAAAAATAAATAAAACAACATATTGTGTAAAGTAATATTTTTTTACTACACTTGACTAACTAATATTTATGTCTTCCATCATCTCAGAACTTATTACAATGCATTCTGGGATTACATGAAATGCTGCTTTAGAAAATTCTACAACGCCTAAAACGAGGTATCTTAAGAGTCAGCATAATTATATGTGAGAAACCATATGAATGCAGGAGATATCTCTCTTTTGTCACTACAACATGCTTCATTAAGCAGAATGTTCCCACAATGTCCTACTTTGTTCCAGCTTGACAATTAATCCTCCAATTAATCACCCCCCTCAAAAGTGATTGCCACAGCAGTCCTTTTCTTCCCTCGCGAACAATCTTACTTCATATGAACTCACTTTTAGAGAGCAAGGACGTCATTCTCTCCTGCCCAGGAGAGAGAGAGAGATTCCTAGAGTCTGATAAGCCCGGTGAGTTCCTGTTAAATGCTTATCGTAAAGGAGTGAATTAGCATTGTGACGAGGGCTATTATCTGTGCTTGGTTCTATTCAGCATCGTAAAACATGCCTATTACGGCAGACTAAACACAAATATTTGGCATAGCCTATAGAGAGGTTTATGAACCATACAAAAACTATAGAAAATGTTAAATTTATAGCTATTAAAAAATTATTCTAGGGCTGGTGATTTCTCGATTTTAACAGGTTAGTTCACCCAAAAATGAAAATTCTCTTATTAATTACTTAACCTAATGTCGTCCGAGTCCGACACATCTCCGTTCATCTTTGGAACACAAATGAAGATATTTTTGTTGAAATCCGATGGCTTAGATAGCCTTCATTGACACCAATGTCATTATCTCTCTCAATACCCATAAAAGGCACTAAAGACATCGTTACAAAGTCCATCTCACTACAGTGATTCTACAATAAATTTATGACTTGACAAGAATAGTTTTTGTGCTCAAAAAAACATATATAATGATGGGCTGAACTCAAAACAAAGTTTCAAACGGTTCTGAATCAGTGTATTGATTCATGATTTGGATCACATGTCAAAATGCCAGACTGCTGAAATCACGTGACATTGGCGATCCGAATCAGGAATCAATACGCTGATTCATAACCGTTCAAAACTTTGTTTTGAATTCGGCCCATCACTATATAAGTTGTTATTTATTTTTTTGCGCACAAAAAATATTCTTGTAGCTTCGTAACATTTTTGTAGAGCCAATGGGGAGATGGACTTTGTAACGACGTCTTTAGTGCCTTTTATGGGTCTTGAAAGAGGAAATGACATTGGTGTCAATGAAAGCCTGTCTGAGCCATCAGATTTCAACAAAAAAAATGTCTTAAGTTGTGTTCCGAAAATGAACAGAGGTCTTACAGGTGTCGAACGACATTAGGGTAAGTAATTAATGAGATAATTTTTATTTTGGGGTGAACTAACCCTTTAAGAATCGATTAGGCATCCTGGATGCTCCAGGACCAAAGTGTGCATGTGTGCGGACGTACAAGGATACCGTGTTTTGCTCACACAACTTGAATTTTTCTCTTCTCCAAATGCTCACTTAAGGAGTGTTTAAACTGATACTGATTTTCAGTGACAAAGCAACAAGGAAGCCATTTATTTTCAATGAAAGTTTATTTCTGGCAATAGCGATTGCTGGTTCATGATATATGCAAGTATTTGAGATGCAATTAATTTAAATCGATTAACAGCCTTAATTAAAATGATTCAATTATACTTTTAATTAGGACTGTTTGAATAAATACTGAAAAACAGTCAAATGTGTCTTTGTAAAATGCTGGCCAGTACTGCATTCCTTAATATTGCTGCAGCAGATTCTGGGAGGTGAAATTTGTTTCATAAATCATGACGCTAAAACTGCAGCTGGTGGGTCCATACAATACAACTGGCCTAAAAATGTCTGAACACAGAACTACATGGAAAGAACCCAGAACAGCTTGCTATAGGAAATCATTCAGGAGTAACTTTTTTAAGTGACATTTAAATGCCGACTAGCAGGCAAATAAGTTTAAAAAAAAATTTAAAAACTAAAATAAAATAAAAAAGCAACAAAAAAAACTGCAGTTGCCACAGTAACCGGTACTTAAAGTGTCTTCAGCTGTCATGTGACAGAAACAGTTTCATATCTTTGCAGAAATGCCATACATTCATTAAGTATTAAAGATACAAGGTAGTGAATCAGAACTCAAAGGAGGGATGTTTTACAGCTCTATGCACCTATTGTACCTTTTTTTTTTTTAATTGCACCTTGTAAATACTTCCTATCTCAGGAACTTTATTTACCATATCACAATATTAAAGAAAGGTGACAATCCCATCACTTTTACAACAGATGGGAATGTCCCTAAGACTGGGTTTCACCAAGTCACCATCATATCAGGCGTACCATGTGCCTCCAAACTAGTCATGATTTATTCTCAATATTAATTGGATTGGAAATCCACCACTTAAATGGCAAATATTTCTAAATCTTGTAAGAAAACAATGTTCATTCTTGAAAGCTCTGTAAAAGCTGCTTGCTAGACTTCTTCAGGACCACGGACAGCTCATCAACATTTAAGATCGATTTCAGAACCACCACTCCAACTACTGTACTCTAAAAGCTCTTAATCCCAGTCTATTGTCATCATTTAGAGTTTAATGAGACTATAAAGCACCGCTAGATCTTTGTAATGCATCTAATGTGTGTAACAAAACTAAGAAGATCCAAAACAAGGTCTTAGTCAGATGATCTGGTATCTCAAAATATCTAAATACCTACAAAATGCCTACACTACAATTACAAATGTGCAATTTATGTTTCCCGCAAATGCTTTTATCAAAAATTATGGGTACTTTTGAAAGACTGTCCGTTGAAATGAAGGAGAATTTAGCTGCCAGGTGGTAAGACTTTGATCTAAACCCAAATTTCTTTCTCCTGCAGTCGAGATTAGTGCCATCAAAAGAGGTTAAAGGATCATCCCGCCAGCATCTGTTTGAGTGTCTGCTGGATTCATGTGCATACTTAAATACATATGCACAAACAGGTATGCAAGAAATATCATGCATATTAACAAACAAGCCACATAAGCAAATGGTAAAAAGTAAACACACACACAATCAGACTATAATAGAGTATATATTTGTACCTGGAGGAAATGTGAAATCTTGTTGGATTAAGTGCCGTGTCTATTTTACTGCCTGTTTACTGACAGAGAGATCAAGACAACACAATTGACCTTAACCTCAGCACACACTAAACCAATCACAACAAAGAGAATTTACACACTAAACCAATCGCAGCAAAAACAAATGAACGCTAAACTTAGAAAAGCAAAAAGACTCTGCTGCACACAGCAAACACAGAACACAAACTCTTCTCGATCTAAGCTGTGTGAAAGAAAAGGACTGTCAGTGCGCAAACTGAATTTATCTGTGTAATTTTAGATTTCTAGATCCAGCAACCTCTTCATAAAGGCTCCCAAAGGGTAAAAACAACCACCATAACACAGAACTGATGATTCACAGAGCACTTTGGGGCAATCATATGACGCTTCTCTTTCAAATGAAACTTTAATTCATTATTTATTAAAACACACACACTCGCGCACACACACACAGATACACATTTATTACACCGCCGTGTTGCACACACTCTCTGAGGCTAATGTACTGTTTTTATCTGAGTATGTTGAGCTTCTTGCAGAAGCAGCTGTCATAACATTGCACTGCTTGCTATACAAAAACTGTATTTTTAATGGGGCTGAAGATAAGAGCAGAACCCACTTCTGCTCAGCTTCAGTGACAATATACAACTTTTTATAAGAAAAGTCTTTAACAAAGTTTTTACACTCCCTAAGGGGTCTGTCTGTGCCGCAGGGTGTCAAAATCCAGTACTAAGTCAAACAAATGCAAAATTAAATACAATGAAATAATTCATTTAATACACTGAAGTTCTGTTAAACATTTCATTGTCCCTCCCACATAAAAATGTATTAAAGGTGCACTATGCAGGATTTTCGGGGGGGAAATAGAGACTCATGCAAAAAGAATGCCTCTCAATCATTACTTATGTCCACTAGAAGTGTGTGGAGGCATTTGGGTCTACAGAGACACTGACCTGTGCCTGTATATTCTTATTTTCTTCTTGCTTTCCTATGCTTGTGATGTTTTTGGGCTGCAACCTTTGGTCAATGTATGTGTAGCCCCAGCTAATAACGATGCACGACGCAGGCGAGGGCGAGACTTTATCGCCTGGAAGCACCGCGAACTTCTCGTGCCTCAACACAAAAACAGTTCGCTAATGATGTTATTTTGTAACTCGACAGGCATTGATCCTGGAACAACATTCCTGTCTAAAAATCTAATCCTAACCATATCCCTACCCCTAAACTTACCCATACCCTATCCCTAGAATCAGAAAGATCAGGTGAATAACACTGACGAAGAAGCACCTAACCCTGTATGTAAGCCTAAACTTGACATAAACCTTAAACTTCAAATCTGGTTGGTTGATTGGAATGTTGTTCCAGGATCGACAAAGATATTAATCCAGAAACGTGCTACGTGAAATCAGGTTCTGCTAAGCAGATCAGGGGAGAGGTCTTGCGCTTTTTGTGGTGTTCCCGCGGTAACTGAAAATCTGGCACCTTTAAGCAAAATGTACAAATATATGACTCTACATCACTAATAACTATTTTAATAGCTTTGCAATATAAGTATTAAAACAAAGAGTGTAAATACATTAATGGGGTAGCATAGGCCAAGCTTAAAATGCAACACTCAATTTCACACAACGTGTAATGGGGGTCCCTGCAGTTTGGCTCTTCTCGCTAAGCGATCCTTGAAAAGCGTGACAGGGTGACATGGATAAAGACTTTATATTATAAATGTAGTGTGGTTCAGTTGATAATTGACATGCTTGAGTGACCATGACTCCAGTCTAGACACCCCCACACATGATACTCAATACTGACACGCATTTGTCCTGTGCACTCTGTCATTAGCTAACAGTGCGAAAGGCCAGATGAAAGGAAAAGGCTGATGAGAACGTTCACTGATGAGTTTTTATAATGAGGCAGCGTCGCACACATCTGCATCTTTCTTTTCTGATTCAGAGTGAGTTTAGATGTCATTTGCTGACTTTGGTAATTACAAAACATCTGCTGCCCTCTACCAGGTTGATTGAAGTCTTTTCACCCTCATTTGCATTTTTAACACCAAGGCCAACTGGGAGTCCAATGATGACATCATTTCCTGTCTAATTATGATTGCCCTTCAAAGTTGTTACTGTCCTTTAATACAGGTGTTTTCAAACCTGTCCCCTAGCACAGCATATTTCGTATGTCTCCCTCATCTAAAACACCCGATTCAAGCCATGAGGTCATTATTAGAGACTCCAAGACCTGAGGTGGGTGTGATAGATCTATCTATCTATCTATCTATCTATCTATCTATCTATCTATCTATCTATCTATCTATCTATCTATCTATCTATCTATCTATCTATCTATCTATCTATCTATCTATCTATCTATCTATCTATCTATCTATCTATCTATCCATCTATCTATCTATTAAAAAAAACTGATTTTCAAAAGTTTGGGTTTAGTAAGATTTGTTTAAAATTTCAACTTTGGTTCAGGAAGGACACATCACATTAATTCAAAGTGATCAGTTTTTTTTCAAATAAATTCTGTTCTTTTGAGTTTTCTATTCATCAAAAAACACTGAAAATGATGTCACGGTATCCACAAAAATGTTAAGCAGCGCAATTATTTGTATTATTGATAATAATATGATTATTATTCACCAAATCAGCATATCATAATGATTTATGATAGCCTAGAAATCTAGACGCACCCTAGCGGCAGCAAATCTAATCTGCTGTGAGTGTCGTTTAGCAACTTTTAAAAACACGTCTGAGCTGTAAACGCCAAACTCTGGTCGGGCCAATCACATCGTGTATAGAGTCGGTGGACGGGTCTTAATATAATGACGGCCGGGTTGCCCTTGCGTGCTTCTAGTAAACACAGAAACTGGCGAACGGCGTTCTTTCGAATCTGCTTTGACTGCGACTCTGGAAGACTTGGAGTTAAACTTTTCTCTGAAAAAAGAACGGCACTGAAGTCATTCTTAAGAAGGGAAGATGTGTTCGGAGTTTTGCCGACTGGATACGGCGAAAGTTTAATCTATCAACTAGCTCTGCTTCACCATCGTTGCTCTGGTTGGTTGTAGCTCTATCCAATTGCGTGCAAGCAGTGCAGAGGGAGTTTGAAAGACAACCGTTTATCCCGCCCCTCGGATTGAGCCCTGTCAATGGTGAGTTTCCAGACCAAACATCTTGATGTGGGTCTGGCTTGTCAGGCTAGATTTATAATAGATCATGTGACACTGAAGAGCGGAGTAATGATATTATATATAGTATGTCACAAAAGTGTGTACTAGTGTTTTAGTCAAGACCACCTAAACTGAGACCGAGTCGAGAACAAGACCAGCATGTGCCTTGACAAGACAAGACAAGACCGAGGCAGGGTGAGACTGAGTCAAGAACAAGACCAGACCAGCACTCCTTAAATTCATCTAAAAGAGCCATCTACTATCTGAGAAAGAAATTTTTATATTTTATATGTAACTAGAATAGTAAGGCACTATATAAAAGTGTAATCAATCAAATCACTGATAATAAAATTCATGGCACAGAAATTGCATCTGAATTGGTACAATTACACCTAATTTAACATTAAAACATTAACATAATTTAACATTCACAGAATCCTTTATTCAACCAATTTGTTCAAAGCAGCTGATTCATTTACAGTTTTTCTCCATTGGTTTAGCTCATTTCTTGAAACAGAAATTACATTCTCGAAAAACCATGGACTAATCTCCCAACCAATTGGCAATTGTTCACAACAGAATAGCATTTCTCATTCATTTCATCAAAACTGATTGATTGTAAATGTCTAAGTACATGTCTCAATGTCTCAGTCCCTCTTTGGATATGATTAAATACAGGTAGCCTACATTTAGCACAATTTCCAAGTGAATAGGTCTTGTTGAGCTAAACTAATTGTTTGATTCTCAGTCTAATGGTCGTTCGCTCCAAAACTTATCAGCATCATTTCATTGTATAAGTCATCACATGCACAATAGTCTGTTCAATTGGTAAAATTTGTCAAGAACATAATACCATGAATACAATTATATGAATCCCTTGGAACATTTGATCAATTTATTACAGCATTGATCAAGCATTTAGTGGGCACTGACTGTTTAAATGAGAAGGAGCAAAGACAGTAAAATTAGCAAAGACAGTATAAAATGTCATTTAATATTAACTTCTTGTTTATTGAACTTTTGTATAAATCAATATAATTTGCAATCACACTTATATTCATAAAAAAAGCTCTCTTGCTCTTGTGATATTGCTTAATTATATTCTACGTTATGTATATAAAAAAAATACATCTCAGGAATTTTTGGCCATTTATATAAATGTTGGGCATTTTTGAGACAATGCTGCATTACTTTGAAACCCAGCAGCACAGTAACAAAATAAATCACATTCAAAGAAGTTATTAATGACATCAAATCACATTCATGATGTTAAATCAGACAATGCACCAGCATTTTAGTGATATCCTTGCAGCTGTGGTCTTGACTGGTCCTCCTAAGTCCAAGATCAAGACAAGACCGAGTACAAATGCGGTCGAGACCGAGACGAGACAGAGACCTTTAAAAAATGTATTAAGACCGGTCTCTACTACAACACTAGTGTGTACACCCCTTACATGTTTGTAAATATTTTATTATATCTTTTCATGGGACAACACGGAAGAAATGACACTTTGCTACTATGTAAAGTAGTGAGTGCACAGCTTGTATAACAGCTTGTATGTCCTCTCAAAATAACTGAACACAGCCATTGATGAAAATGTCCAAATTGGGCCCAAAATATCAATATTTTGTGTGGCCACCATTATTTTCCAGCACTGCCTTTAACCCTCTTGGGCATGCTGTTCACCAGAGCATCACAGGTTGCCACTGGAGTCCTCTTCCACTCCTCCATGATGAAATCACAGAGCTGCTGGATGTAAGAGACCTTGCGCTCCTCCACCTACCGTTTGAGGATGCCCCACAGATGCTCAATAAGGTTTAGGTCTGGAGACATTCTTAGCCGGTCCATCGCCTTTACCCTCAGCTTCTTTAGCAAGCTAGTGGTCATCTTGGAGGTGTGCTTGGGGTTGTTATCATGTTGGAATACTGCCCTAGAGCCCAGTTGCCCTGAACTGTAGCTTCCCAGTGCCGGCAGCACCAGCCCCAGACAAGGACATTCCCACCACCATGCTTGACTGTAGGCAAGACACACTTGTATTTGTACACCTCACCTGGTTGCTGCACACGCTCGACACCATCTGAACCAAATAAGTTTATTTTGGTCTCATCAGACCACAGGACATGATTCCATTAATCCATGTCCTTAGTTTGCTTGTCTTCAGCAAACTGTTTGCAGGCTTTCTTGTGCATCATCTTTAGAAGAGGCTTCCTTCTGGGAAGACAGCCATGCAGACCAATTTGATGCAGTGTGGCATATGGTCTGAGCACTGACAGGCTGACCCCCTACCCCTTTGCAGCAATGCTGGCAGCACTCATACGTCTATTTTGCAAAGCCAACCTCTGGATATGATGCTGAGCAATTATATTCAACTTCCTTGGTCAACCATGGCGGGGCTTGTTCTGAGTGGAACCTGTCTTGTTAAACCACTGTATGGTCTTGGCCACCACGCTACAGCTCAGTTTCAGGATCTTGGCAATCTTCTTATAACCTAGGCCATCTTTATGCAGAGCAACGATTCTTTTTTTCAGATCCTCAGAGAGTTTTTTGGCATGAGGTGCCATGTTGAACTTCCAGTGACCAGTATGAGAGAGTGTGAGAGGGATAACACCAAAGTTAACACACCTGCTCCCCGTTTACACCTGAGACCTTGTAACACTAATGAGTCACGTGACACCAGGGAGGGAACATGGCTAATTTGGCTCAATTTGGACATTATCACTCAGGTTGTTGCCAGCGGTTTAGACATTAATGGCTGTGTGTTGAGTAATTTTGAGGGTACAGCAAATTTACACAGTAATACAAGGTGTACACTCACTAATTTACATTGTAGCAAAGTATAGTAAAGATATAATAAAATATTTACAAAAATGTGAGGGGTGTACTTATTTATATATATATATATATATATATATATATATATATATATATATATATATATATATATATATATATATATATATATATATATATATATATATATATATAAAACATGTAAGTAACTGTGTTCATTGAACTGATCTGTAATGTGTTGATTCATGTACAGTCAGATGTTCTTTGCCTGTGTGTGTCAGTAAATCAAACCAGTGACTAAACGTCAACTTTCGTTGTTTCTCTTAGGATGAAAATAATCTGTTATTTAACAGTGATTATATTCTATAAAGAAAGCAATCAAAGAAAGCTCCCTTTGCAATCATTGGAGCAGTGCGCGCTAAAGCTGCCAATCAAACGAGAGATTATCAGTGATGCGTTTAACAGGGACTCTCAACATGTTTGTGATCGGCTACAATGATCATCACTGCCACTTTTCATGCCAAGATCTCAAAATGATGACATAGATCTAAATGTAATGCAACAATTTTCACGATTAGTTAACCATGAGAGCTGTAATTGTAAAATCGAGCTAAAAGAGGGAGTAATACTATTTCAAATGCAAATACGTTACACTAAAGTCTCCCAGCAGACACGCCCCTAAAACAGCAAGGCTAAAATCAGAGTAGTAAAAAATGCCTTTTATTTATAAATTACAACAATTTTTGATGTACAAAAGCATTCTAACATTATAAGTGCACCCCAGGAAACATAAAACAATAAAAAAGTTTATGCAGTTCATGACCCTTTTAAAGCCTAAGAATCGATTAGTCATCCTGTTTTCATTTGATGAATGAATGGGACGTTTTAGTGCGCCTCTAAATAATAATTCACAATAATATTTGTGCTATGTTACTAGTGATGTGAAACAAAGCCTCAGATTTAAAATTATCTCCATTTTATCACAAAATTTAAAAACAAAAATACTATTTTGGCACTGTTGCGTGAGATCACACTGGCACAGCTCAGCTCAAGAGAAACGACATTAACTGATCTTCTCTTCCACCTTAATACAAATTACATTTATAAACCAGTTATAAACATGAATGAGATTTGAAAGTGTGTTATAATATAAAGTAAAGCTTACCGAAATCCGTATTATGTCACATGGAACCACTCAATCAGTGTTTCAACCGCAGAAAGACGTCAGTAAAACAGCTTATAAACAATGTCACGAATGTCACATTTACCTTTTAATATTTAGAAAAAACATAACTATATACAGCACTGGAAAAAATTAAGAGACCACATAACATTGATTTTAAGTGGTCTCTAAATTTTTTCTAGAGATATATATATATACTGTATATTAAATGTAACAAAATTTTACAGTTTCTAATTTATTTTTGATCAATTAAATTCAGCATTGGTGAACAATGGAGACTGAAAAACGTTAAGAAAAAAGTAATGTATTTAACTTAGTTATATTTTTTAAAATATAGATCTGATTAGTTAATAGTTGCTACTCAAGGAAATCGCATTCATCATGCTGGGATACAGGAATAGATATAAGGATGTAGCACCACAGAAACATTTATTATTAATTACTGGTGGTGTACTTGAATTACCAGCAAATATATTAAGCATGACTCCCTCCACGGTCAATTTAATGCAATTTAATACTTAATTATGTTTGGCCTGTCATATTTTATGCTGGGTGAACACTGGCAGCAGTGAGAGACCCACTACACCTCAACTGCTCAGGGCAGCTCTCTCATCAAACGAGCCTCATAGTGCAGACTGAAATCAGATAGATGCAGATGCCATGAAAATAGGTAGAAATGGTTGCTAACATAAAATATAGCATTTGAGCCCATACAGACAACATTGCTTCATCTTCATCAGAAGCAAGTGATTGTATTGGCTGTGCAAAAATTGATTGTGTACAGTTTATGGTTTTATTTATTGACAGTGTATGTTCCTGCTGATGACTTTATCTCTCATAGATGGCCTGTGGTCTGCGGTTCAGGTCCCGCAGGGGTCACACGACACACAAGACCTTTGGATAAAGAAAATGAACACACTATGTACACACAAAAACAAGCATGTACACACAAATAAAGCTTTACAAGTCTTACACAAACACACACACACACACACACACACACACACACACACACACACACACACGTCTGGTTCACTATTTTTGTGACACTCCATAGACGTAATAGTTTTTATACCGTACAAACCGTATTTTCTATGGCCCTACACTGCCCCTACCCCTAAACCTACCCATCACAGGAAACTTTCTGCATTTTTACTTTCTTAAAAAAACTCATCCTGTATGATTTATAAGCCTTTTGAATAGTGGGGACCGCTGGCTGGTTCCCACAATGTAGGTGATCTCAGATTTTACAGGGACATTTGGTCCCCACAATGTAATATAAACAAGAGCACACATACACACACACACACACACACACACACACACACACACACACACACACACACACACACACACACACACACACACACTGAAGGGCCTGGTGTATTGTTACCGCTGGAAATTTTCTGTGCTTAACACACTTAGTCTTTGATAATCACCTGGCTGACAGCAAAACGCTGAAAGGAAAATGCAGAGGTCAAATAAAGGAGAAACTCAAATACACACTGATAAACCCACGTGCTAATTTTTTTTAAAGCCTTTTAGTTCATTTCAGATGACTGTGAAATATCTTAGAGCACAGAAGATAAAATAAAACGTGGATTATCTAAGTTTACCACTTATTTTATCTAAAAAAGGACCCAAATAAATATTTTAAAAATAATAATAAAAAGTAAGAGATAAATAAATAATCAGGAAAATGCAAACCAACTTCGTTCAAAGATATTCCATTGTTCTCTCCCAAGAGGTCACTAAAGTTTTAAAATATGAGACTGAACATGCAGATAACTGGAGAAATTTGAAAACGGGAAAATGGGAAATGCATGTGCAGGTGCAAATAGAAAGTTAACATACTAATTTTAAAATTCTGGTCAGCACAGATAAACTGATAATTATTTTCATGTTATGGCCGATAACCAAATAAATGGCCGATATTAAAATACTATACTATTTAATTTGATAATTTAATTTAAAATTAGAAACATGAAAAACTAAACAAAAACCAATTGTTAACAAGTGAGTTTATGCATCACACAATATTATAAAATACAACATATTTTTTTTTAATTGTTTTTAAAGAATAATTGTAAAAGTGTTAGATGACAACAAAATTAATCTAAATGTAAAAAATAGAGGAAATAAGCATGTACAAAAAAATCAAATATCAACCAATACCAGTACAGTAAAAAAAAAAAACACACACATCTAAAGATTGGCGGTTGATCACTGATATATTGCGCATCCCTAGATATGCATTAGGTAATGAAATGATTATGATGAAAATGCAATTATTGAGGCTCTAACTCTCAAACCATATGAGTGGGAGACTAAAGAAAAGACCATATGAAAAGATAGAGCGAAGCAAGAGAGAGATCAGGGTGAAGAGCAGTGACCTTTATGAGCAATGAGAAGTATTTTTCATTTTATCCAAGTGACTTAGTCTGCTTGTCATACAGAGCCGATCATCCTGGAGCAACCCAAGGTTAACTGCCTTGCACAGTGGTGGAAGAGTATCTCATGAATCTCTCCTTATGGGGAATGAACCATAACTAAATATTTACAAAGCCATAGTAATATGTGTTTTTAAGAACCTCTTGTATATAGGCACCTACTGCACTTATCTTTCCCTTGTCTCTGGTAAGGCTTGAAATAAATATATCTTTAGAAATGACTGGTCAAAACTGGTTCTGTGGGTACCCAATTGTTGAGGCGTGTATCCTGTATGTCTCTCAGGAGAAATTAAAAAACAAAGTTTATTCCAAGACGAGAAGAAGCGATGCATGGGCATAAAACTGTCTGTGTGGGTGAGTGCAGACTGTTGGACATCATCGCTCAAATAAACCTATCCAACAGTTTCCACATGTCCCAACTACTTCCAAAACTCTCCTACATTTAAAGTACAAAGTATAAGCAGGCCAATAAAGTATAATAAGGTAATATTATTTCAGTGTTCACTGTCATACGATCCTTCAGAAATCATTCTATGTTGAGGTGCTCAAGAAACATTTCTTGTTAACAATGTTGAAAACAGTTGTGGTGCTTAATATTTTCAGGATACTTTGATGAACAGAAATATCAAAGAAACGGCATGTAAAAGACTTAATGTCACTTTTGGTCAATTGAATATGCCCATTCTGAATAAAAAATATTAATACAAAAATAAAATAATGATAAAAAGACACCAAACTTTTGAACAATAGTGTGTGTGTAGTGCTCCAGATGTCACGTGGATCATTCTGTTCACAACACCGTATTGGCAGGCAGGGACAGCCGGGAGTGAATATGAAATGAATGACGAGATCATGAGTTTTAAGGCAAGTTCACTGCACACTTTAATTCAAAGAATCGATAAAGGGACGGATAGCAACCTGCAGTATCCTGAGGTAGGTTATTCCAGCTGTGCGCAAGTTACAATTAGCCTACACTGTGAAAAAAATATTGTTGTTCAAATGTTTAATTTCAATGAACTCAAAATTGTAAGGCAACCAGGTAACTTATTGCTTTCCCCCATCCAACCCAGGCTCATTGGAAATACGTGACTCTGCCTACATTTTTGCAAAACCCCAATTATGTACCTCCAGGTACGTTTACCTGCACTTTTGGGGTGAAACGTCCACCGGAGGCGCTAAGTGGTAATATTTTTTCTCCATTCCAGATGCGCAACATGACATCATGACTTCACGTAAACATACACGCGCCAACCTGATCTCACAGAATTATTATTTATAGCCTAATTTTATATTTTGGAGCAACTAACTCCACTCCTACCCTAAACCTACCAACTCTCAACAATATAAAACACGTAACAGGCAAATAAATGTACAGTCACATGTATTTATTGCAAAAACTGACCAAAAAAAACATATAAAAGTATTAACTCATGTTGCATTCCAAGTCTTCTGAAGTCATACGATATCTTCATGTGAAGAACTGAGTTGATCTTAATGTTTTAGTCGTTGAAATAATGATCGCGCTCCTTTGCGAACAGAACACACACGGTCACGAGACACACGAAAGCCAATGGCATTTTACAATCAAAGCTGACGTAAAGACGTAATTGGTCACTAGACACACGACAGCCAATGCTGTCAAAGCTGACGTGACGTTTCTTCGGGCGGCAATATTTGAAATGTATTATAAATGGCGGATGGACTCGATGTTACTGATCGCTTTTGGGGATTTTCTTCACACAAATCAATCGTTTGCCCTCGGAACACTTTATTTATTTAGTATTTGTACTTTCTGAATAAATTATGCATGCAGTCGTATCTACCTGTTATATCCTGTTTTTTATAATACACAAATGGGTAGGTTTAGGGAAGAGTTTGAGTTACACGTTCAAAATGTGTCTGAAAAACTGTGTGTGTCCACAAGGTAAATGGATTTATAAACATTGAAATTAAAAAACATAAATTGTTAAATTGAAAATGAAAAAATGCAGAATGTTTCTTGTGATTATGTAGGTTTATGGGCAGTGTGTGTGTGTGTGATGGGTAGGTTTAGGGGTAGGGGCAGTGTAGGGGGATAGAATGTAACGGTGTTGATAAACACGCTAAAAAGCGATTATCCGTCTTGATAGCACGCCAAAATTGCATACGAAATAGCGTGTCATACATATGCCATTTTATGAAATCAGTCTGTGAATGGAGATAAAATATTACCACTTAGCGACTCCGGTGGACGCTTCACTTAAAAAGTGCCGGTAAACGTACCTGGAGGTACATATTTCAGGTGTTGCAAAAATGTAGGGAGAGTCACGTATTTCCAATGAGCCTGGGTTGCCCCCTTCTGTTCTGGCATCCTGGCGTACAGTAGCCGTCCACCATGTTAGTCTATGGTATAACAGTCTGGTTTTATTATTGTTTGGCCACTATAGATAGGCTACAGCAACTTTAGAGCTCCCCTGATTGGCTGATTGAGTTTAGATTGCGTAACCTCAACCTCCGGAGCTTAATATTTGTTTTCTGCAGTATGAAAACCTACAGCATTCAATAACTAAAATAAGACATAGGCAAAAGTTATTAAGAGTTATGAATTTTGAGCATGCCACTAAAGTTGCCCCTGGAGCTGAACTCATTGTTGTAGTGCTTGATGGAGGCCTGTATGAGCTGAACTGTGAGTTTGCCCTGCAGCCTGGACTTATTAGAGTAATTGGCTCTCTATATCTGAATATCTAGAGGAGGCCTGTGTGATCCCTGCTGGGACCACAGACGAAAGAAAAAAAACGCTGTGCCCATCAACAGCTGTGTGTATTTCAAACAGCAGATTAATTTTTAAAAAAAACTAAAAAAACAAGAGTCGTTCATGTCACAGTTTGTTAGTTCTCAGTAAACACTATTAAAGCATAACGACAAAGCAGATGTGGTATTTTCCACCCCCATGATGTATAGAAAAAAATAAACGCCAAAACTAAACTGATTATTGGTTTCAATAATGTCCTTATGTCATTTACACATGAATTAACTGGAATCATTCATCCGCCCCCCTTTCTTTCATTGATGAACAAGATTGACATTAAAGAATATGCTATTTGCAGTCAGCAATGGCAAATGCACTCCATGAGCAAAAGTGATCAACCCCCCCTGTTGGTTATTGAGATCAAATGAGAAGTATTCGACTGGTCATGTGATTCGCTCCATTTAAAATATAAGGAAAAAGGTACTTCTTTACAAAAAAATCATCACACTGCAAAAAAAGAATAAAAAGTGTATCCAATTAAGGCTAAATAAAAAAACACTGCTTCTGTCTTGCAAGTTACAACCAGTGCTATTGCAAACAGATTTTTTAATGTTGACTGCTATACTCAAGGGTCTTTAACCTGCTGTCAACATTTAAAATGTGTCCCATCCGGCTTTGCTCCTTTGTGGGCAACAAACCTCATTTGGATGGTGGCCCTTGTGTGACATTTGTCACAGTGGCACCTCTGCACTGATTGCATTGGGGATCCCAGAACTGCCCTGATCCAGCCCCAAGACTTCATCTCTACAGCTCTGAAAATTACACCAGTAGAATTGAGTAGAAAGTAAACATTTGTAGTAGTTAATGTGTGTGCATATGCATAAGCTACTCCAATATATAGGCCTACATATTTCAGAGGTCTTTTAGGACATTATTATTTTAATTTGAATATTTTAAAAGTGTCATGAACTGGATTTAAAAAAAAATTTATATTGTTGTCTGAGGTCAACTTATGACGTCTGTGTTTTTTACATTCAAAAAACATCATAATGAATAAATAATAAGCTATTTTCTACACTGGTTTTAAGCCTGACTCGTGGAACGCTGGGTTTTAATGGGCGTGATGCACTGAAGACTTGGAAGAAAAACACCCACGGCTAGGATTGGATAAAATTTGCATATTTAATGAGCTCCCCTGAGTACATGTGAGTAATTGAAAGCATGTGGGGAAATGGCAACCGGAATGAACTGCCCACAGGGCTCGCAAAACGTCTTTATCAAACAAACACAATGATTTGATTGGGTTGATTGGAATGTTACCCATGATTGACTAGAATGTTATATTTTTTATTACTTGGTGCACCCGATCGGTGGATAAGCGCAAACCGTGCATCACACAGACACACGCACCTTACCGACAGCATGAAATCTTCAGCGATTGTATTTTTCCTTCAAATATCAAGTCAAGAGAGTGAACAAAGCATATCAAGAAAGGAATGTTATTTCACTATTTAAGATAGCCCGTCGGCAGGCGAGGCTTACGTTTCGGTAGCCCGTCTGGAAAACACATAGCCTCGGGACGTTGGGCTTTGTGAGCCCTGGCCCATACATTTCAAGTGTCTGATCCTGAATCACAATGAAACAACAACACCACAAATAAAGGATTTTACACCATGCTAAGGTATGTACTGTTAGACATGTAGGCCTACACACAACAGACATCAAACCATCTGTAACAATGCAATACTATCACATTTTTTTTTTTTTAAACATTTAAACTCACAGTATGTTGCTTCATTCATTCATGTGATCTCATCCTGTCTCTTGTTTACAAATTAATTTGTGGTGAAATGAAGGAACAAACGCACAATGTCTTCTCACATGAGCTGGATATTTATTAAAAATAAAGTTCATCCATACATTCATAATACTGGAATCCGAATTAAGCTTGTGCAGTTTGTTTATTGCTTAGAAGTATGATCCAGTTTAGCTCTATGTAGGTCTATGTCATGTAGGTCACAACATGTCGGTGGGTGGGGCTACAGAATCAGGCGTTGTTCTACTTCTGTTGAGGCAGTGTTTCACCATACGATGACATCAAGGTGTGGCATATTCTGAGATCGATCATTTGCTGGGCCTGTCGTCAATAAAACAATGTGTATCCTTGTATACAAAATATAACTGAAATCTTTTTAAAGTTATAGCAGTGAATGTTTCAAAAGGAACCTTAAAGCTGCCCGTCTCTTAGGTTTTAGCAGTGAATGTTTCAAAAGGAACCTTAAAGCTGCACGTCTCTTAGGACAGAGATAGCATCAACTCTCTCTCTCTACAACACGTCACCTTCGTTTGGCCTCAAAAGCAAACCTCAATCCATTCATGCAGGCATGTCAGCCAGCAGCGGAGGGGTTGAGAGATCGATGTTTGAGATGCAGCTGTAATCTTCATCTCACCGTGTGGGACAGATATGTCTCAGCAGAGTACAGAGCTGGATAGATTCAATTACAGGAGCACCACTGAGGAAAAACAGCTGTCTGGCTAGTACAGCCCAAATCTGGTTAAATACTATTAGACGGCACAACTGAAAAGGTCACTGATAGCATCAGAGAACATCTCTTGTCTCGGATGTATTAGACAGTAAAAAATGCATCATAGGAAGAAAATATTTCTCTTTATTCCTTCAAGATTTATGTACAGTACTTCTCTGTATAAAAGCTAAACAAGTCATGAATAGTGAGATGATTTTTGAAATGCAAAAATCTAAATTGTGTTTAAAAATGCACCGATATTAAAATTCTGCCCTAAAACCAATTACTACTTTCAACCTTTGTCAAAATAAATTACAAAACTCTAAAAGTGAAAACTCTCAAGTGAATTTAGGCATCACAGCATTATAATCCACCAAAAACAAAATCTCTAATAATGTATTGAGAATCCCTAGTTGCAGTGATCTAATACAATGCTTCGCTAAGAGTGCAAGCTCAGATCTCAGAGGTTTCATGAGGGCATCCCTAACACAACACTGACAGTCTCTTGGTGTATGAGGTACATGTGGGTGGCCTTCAGCCATCATAAGTTTCCATGGCAATCGAGTACCGGTGGGCAAAAATCAAATCTCAAGGAAATAGAGAGAGCTTGAAGCGAGTGAAAGCAAAGCATGTTTGATGTTGCATGCATAAGCCACTGGCATCTCAGACTGCTGTAGGAACTCTGCAACTAGCAGAAGCTTGTACTTACACATTTTGACTTCAACTCGTCAGGATTTCAGCAAGTTGTACTTCTTGCTTTAGAGGCCAAGCTTAACTCTCTCTCTCTCTCTCTCTCTCTCTCTCTCTCTCTCTCTCTCTCTCTCTCTCTCTCTCTCTCTCTCTCTCTCTCTCTCTCTTATATTAACATTTTAATAAAATAAAGTGGACAAAATATATTGGCTATATATATATATATATATATATATATATATATATATATATATATATATATATATATATAAAATAAGATTTGTAACTGCTTAAATTTATATACAGGTGTGTGTGTGTGTGTGTGTGTGTGTGTGTGTGTGTGTGTGTGTGTGTGTGTGTGTGTGTGTGTGTGTGTGTGTGTGTGTGTGTGTGTGTGTGTGTGTGTGTGTGAAAATGTATTTTGAAAAACTTGTAATGTATTTAAAATAAATAATAATAATTTAATGTATTCTAAAAGCCCAAATGTAATTTTTGTCCCTTGAGGTAGATTTTGTTATAAACAAACTGGTTTCCAGAAAAAATTGGGACATTTTGTAAAATGCAATAAAATCAATAATCTGGGATTTTATAATTATCTTTAACTAAATAATTTATTTTCCAATGTTTTCACACACAACTTTTTTTTTTTTTTGTATTTTTAAACAAATTTGGAATGTAATGGTCGCAACACACTCCAAAAAGGTTGGGACAGAGGCATGTTTACAGCTGTCACATCAAATTCATTTGGGAATTAAGGATACTAATTGTTGCAGTTTTGCAAGTCTGTGGTCATCGTTGTCTGATTCTCCATTTTATGATGGGCCGTACATTTTCAATAGGAGACAGATATGGACTGCAGGCAGGCAGTCAAGCACATCCCTTCTACAGTGACCAAGAAACAAGAACCACTTTTATATGTGCAAATTGAGGCCTGGCATTGTCTTGCTTCCCAGGGAAGATGTTATCTTGATGGCAGTATGTGTCACAGTCACATGCAAGTCACCCTTGCCGTTTGCACTGATGCACCGCCATGCAGAGCACATGCCCTTTTTGCCTGTGAAGTGACCCTTTTTGGTGATGCTTTTTTTCTCTTCAGTAAATCAAAGCTATTGATCACCCTTTTTACGTCTGTCTGTTTTACAAATATTTAGCCAATGAAAGGTATTAAAAAGAGCTTGTGACTAAATCCAGTTGGACCCTCAAGCAGTCAGCACACCATATAACTCCACCACCTCTATCTTGACTGAATGAACTGAAGGAAAGCAGCAGCAGCAGACAGAAGCTGAGCGAAGTCTTGCAAGGGTAAATAAAGATATTTCGTTTGATAGCAGCATTTTCTTTATGAAAAAACAAACAAACATTTTGTATATAAAGGCTCATATTTTATGTATTTGAGGTATGAGACTTGGGACCAGAGAGAGGGGGCTAGCATTTGGCATCTAGTCATAGCCAATAGCCTACACTTAAATATCCTGTGAATACGGTAGCATTTCATCTTTTATAAAATGAGATTTTGGCCAAACGTATTTTACAACAGGCAAATTTTATCTACAACAAACTTGATGAAAACGCAACGTGATGCCGGACATAATACTGCGCTGTTTTGTATTTAAACATATACAAAGCACTGAAACGTGTTAAGCCACGCCCACTGACTCTATACACGATGTGATTGGCCTGACCAGAGTTTGGTTTTTACAGAAGTTTATTAATAATAATAATAGATTTTATTTATAACGCACTTTTCATTCCGAAGACTCTCAAAGTGCAACAAAGGAAAAAAAATACACAAAAATGAATAACAAGTAAAAATATAGAATAATACAAACAATCAACCAACACATCACAGTTATATTTAGAGTTGCTAGACGACACTCACGCCAGATTAAATTTGCTGCCGCTAGGGTGTGTCTAGATTTCTAGGCTAATATAGCCTGATAATATTATGCAAAATTTGGCACCTGACTATAGATTGTGCTGCTATTTAGCACAGTTCTGCAGTTCATACAGTTGTTCAAATAAAAATAAAAAATTCCAATTAAATTCAAATTTAAAAAAAAAAGTTCAGTTTAAAAAAGGTGAATAATGTGGTCAAAACAAGAGTGACTGCATTATATACTCCTTATTCAGCTCCTTCCTCAGCTAAGAGACTTTCAGTGACATTTTACAGAGGTGACTTTGCTTCAACCCAGCTCTGCTTTGTACCTTTAATGATCTGTGAATGTTCTCTATACCGCTCCTGGATTCTCATCCATATTCCAGAGATACTCCAATCTTCTCATTTTCGTTCCTTTTGTGCTTTATGTGAAATGCATGGGAACTTTGAATGCAAGTTGAACATGAGGTGAAACTACAATATTACAATATGTTATACTTTTTTGTATGAGCATTGCACAATATTAAAATTGAAATTCAAACCCCCCTCCCCCTCTCTCTCTGACCTCACACAGTCATGCATCTAGGAAGATAAGTTTGAAATGTATTTGTTTTGTTTTGAAAGAAAACAAAGAAATGTAAGCAATCACACCTTCATCATATATTGTTCTCTTTCATCATCTCGTTTCGAGATCCACCTATGGGAAGGGCATCCGTACCTGACCTCTGCAGAAGCATCCAATTGCACCAAGTCTGACAAGACAGGCAGGAGCGCGCAGCCAATGCCCAGTAAGGCCCCACCCCTTACCAGCGGGCATATATGGGCTGCATACGCTACTGTACATCAGTTGACATTCGCTTCTCGCGATCTCTGCACTGACACAGTTCGGTTATATTTGCGCTGCTCACTTATTGTCTGCAGGAGGAAATATCGCCAGATCAGCCTCCACCGGGCGTGACAGTTCTATTCTGCCACATTCTGTGTCTGCATTCGGAGCCGCTCGCGCTCTCGTCCGTCTTCCTGTTCCACGGCTGCCGCCACGGACCTTTCTGAGTTTTTCGCGGGTATGTCGCTCTCTAAGTCTTCTCCTTCTGTGTCTAGCCTATTACGGGCCTGCCCGGCCGCGTGTGGGTCTCTTTTCGCCGCTAAGGATTTTCACCCTTTCTGTGTGGTCTGCTTGGGCCTCAAGCACGCAGAGGAGGCAATAGAGAACCCGGAGAACTGCAGTTACTGCCTGGTACTGCCTAAGAAACTCCTGCGACACCGCCTTAAAGTTGCCGCTACTCAGTGTGGCGAGCTCGACTTGTCGTACTCGGATATGGAACACGGTGACGATAGCGCGCTACCGGGGACCTCCCGGGGCGCGACGGCTCTTGTTTTGGCTGACCAGCCCAATCCTGAGTTCCCCGAAGAGGACATCTTCACGGGTAACCTCCCGCTCACCGACGATCTTGCCGGGTCCGGTGATTACGACGACGCGGGCCTTCTTGGAATTTCGGAGGACGAGGAGGCCATCCCGCCTCTGTTATTCCCCAGGCTAGCGCCCCCGCGGCCTTGCCTCAATCCATCCTCCTGGATGTGTGTGAACGAGCGGACGCTCGTCTCAACATTAAATGGCCGGCTCCACAGAGCGCCACCGACCAGGAGAGGGATATTTATGACGGTAAAGTGTTGGGAGCCCCCCCCGGCCCGAGGAAAGAACTCTTTCCCGTTCTTCCAGCGTGCGCTAAGCACATGAGGCACTACTGGAACGACCCGCTCGATCTTAAACACGGTCTCGCGGGGCTGGAGGTTAAAGATATGGCGGCTCGCGGCATGGGCGAACCGCCTGCCATTGAGCCCTCCATTGCCAGACACCTCAACCCAGTCCAGGGAGGGCTGCCCGCCCCCCCGAAGCCGGTCCTTCCTAACAGGATGGACCGTTTTTCTGCCTCGGTGCACCAGGCCGTTTATAAATCCTCGGCCTTGGCTGTTAGGACTCTGAATGTCTCCTCCCTCCTTTCCGCTTACCAAGCGGAGATCCTGGACGATCTGGGCCAGCAGTTAGATAAGGGATCTTCTCCCTCTCCTGCACTGTGGAAGGAGATCATCACGGTTAACGACCTCGTTCTCCGTAATGCTCGTCAGGTCGTCCAAACCTGCGGGCGCTCTATGGCGCTTTCCGTGGTAGGAGAGCGCTCGCTCTGGCTCAACCTGTCTGGTCTCCCGGATAGCGAAAAGAAACGTATCGCAGGCGCCCCGATAGAGCCCGGCCGGGCTCTCTTTGGCCCCGCAGTTGCTATGATGCAACAACGATGCGACGACAAGAAGGAGCACGAGGCCTTCATATTGTATCTTCCCAGGAAGACGGTCCCACGCCAGGCGCCCCCTGTGCGTTTGCCTAACCCCCCGGTCCCGGGACGTAATTTTAATCAGGTCAAGGAAAAGCCTCGAAAGAAGTTTTCTGGGCTTTCTCCCTGCCCCAGAACCCCTGTCCAAAGGACGGAAGGTTCCTGCTGTAGGGTGTCCCCCTCCCGTGGCTGCCCAGCCCATGTGTTTAGTGGACGATGTGTGTTCCCCCCTGTTCAAGGGGATTGTCGTGAGGAAAAGTTCAAAGCAGTGTAACCACACCGCACATACTGTGTTCCCCTCACCCAAATAATAAAGGCTTCGGCCCCAGTGTTTCCCAGAAAACACAACACACACAGAAACACAAAAAACACAATAAATCTAACGAATCAAATGAATTCGTCACAGCGAGATACCCTCTCAATGTAGGGAAATACCCTTTCTCTCGTAATGGTGAACCTGCACGTGTCGTCCCTAGTTTCTCCACTAGAGGGCGCCATTGCATCACAAATAAGCCAGCTAGGCATGCTCGAAGCCAGCACGGCCCGGACGAGCATTCACACGAGCTGTGTGTCAGCCTGGCTTACTGTATTGCGCATGATATTACAGGGCTATCTGCAGATTGCTATGAAACATCCACGTTTCAGCAGCGTTCTCTTTTCTCACACAGAGGAAAGCACGGCCCACGTCCTGAAGGAGGAAATCTCCTCTCTTCTAAACAAAGGTGTGATTCAGGTGGTTCCCCACAATCTGATAAACCAGGGTTTCTTTTCCCGTTATTTCCTGGTCACAAAGAAGGACGGTTCCCTCCGTCCTATTCTGGACCCCAGGGTGTTGAACAAACATTTGAGGAAATACAGATTCATAATGTTAACCCTTGGTTCGCTCGCCCGTGTCATGAAACGGAACGACTGGTTCACATCGGTCGATCTGAGAGATGCTTTTCTCCACATAAGCATTTATCCACCACACCGGAAGTTTCTTCGTTTCGCCTATCAAGGCATTTGTTACGAACTCACGGTGCTTCCGTTCGGGCAAAAATTAAGCCCCTCGAACTTTCTGTTTGCGTGTGGAAGCGGGCCTCACTCCCCTAAGAATGTCTGGTCTACGGATCTTGACATACATATGCGATTGGCTCATCATAGCCGATTCGAGGGAAAAGGTGTTGCAGGACACCTCCCCTGTGTTCGCGCACACCCGATCTCTGGACTTCAGGGTGAATGTGAACAAGAGCAACTTTACACCCAGTCAGAGGGTGATCTTCCAGGGCATGGAGCTGAACTCAGTCTCCATGCGAGCGCGTCTCTCTCAGGAGCGCGTTCTCTCTCTGACGAACTGTCTGTCACAGTTCAGAGAGGGGGCGAGGGTGCGATATCGCACATGTCTCAGGCTACAGGGTCTTATGGCTTTAGCTATCCAGTTTTTGCCACTAGGACCCCTGAGGATGAGGGCGTTCATGAAATGGGTTTTGTCACTACATTTCAGCCCGTTACACGATCTTTGCCGCTCTGTAACAGTGACGCGCACCTGCGCTGCAGCTCAGCGCCACTGGAAGAGCGCGGACTTTTACGCACAGGGTACCCCTCTGGGGACTGTCATGTTGCGGAAAGTCGTGACGACGGACGCGTCCCTAACAGGCTGGGGTGCCACCCAGGAGGGCAGAACTGTGAACGGTTTGCGGCCGAGCAAACTACGGTCAGAGCACATAGATTATTTAGAGCTTCTAACCAATTAGAAGGCTCTGAATCATTTTCTGCCTCGTCTGCAGGGACATCATGTGCTCGTACGCTGCGACGATACCACGACAGTGGCTATCAATCGTCAAGGCGGCGCGCGCTCGCCGAAGCTTCATGCCCTAGCTTACAAGCGTTTGGTATGGAGCGGGCGAGTTTTCCTGTCGTTACGCGCGACTCATGTTCCGGGAATTCTGAACAGAGGCGCGGATCTTCTATCGAGGGGGAACCCGCTCTTCGGAGATTGGCACCTCCACCCTCAGATAGTAGACATGATATGGATGAGACTACGGGCGCCCGTAGATCTGTTCGCCTCGCGCAAAAACAGCCATTGTCCTATGTTCTTCTCGCTAAAGGACTTGGACGCGCCCCTCGAGGTGGACACACTGGCCCACCCGTGGCCCAGAGTGCTGCTGTATGCCTTTCCTCCCCTGTGCCTGATAATTCTCACACTGGCCAGGGCGAGAGAGGGGGGGTTTTCTCTCATCCTGATAGCACCCAGGTGGCCCAAAGCGCCGTGGCTGGCAGAGATAATCCCTCTGTTGTATGCCCAGCCGTGGTGCCTCCCCCTCCGCACAGACCTATTGTCTTAAGCGAACGGGGAGATTTATCACCCACACCCGGACAGGGTAGCTCTCTGGGCTTGGCCCGTGAGAGGACGAACCTAAGCGCGTTAGGGCTTCCCCCGCGCGTGGTGGCTACTATACAGAATGCCAGGGCCGTTTCTACACGGTCCTTGTATGGCTGTAAGTGGCAGGTGTTCGATGAGTGGTGTGATGGGCGGGGTCTCACGTCATATCAGTGCTCAGTCGCTGATATCTTGTGTTTCCTCCAAGACCTTATGGATAAGGGCAGGTCTTTTTCCACTATTAAGGTCTATCTGGCAGCTATCTCTGCTTGTCATGTGGGTTTTGAGGGCTCAACGGTTGGGCAGCATTCTCTAATCCGCAGATTTATGAAGGGCGCCCGTCGCTCCTTGCCAGGCATTAGGAGAACGAACCCTGAATGGGACCTCTCCATGGTGCTGGAAGCTCTGTCTCAATTCCCTTTTGAGCCTCTGGGGAATATTCCCCTTAAGTTGCTGTCCTTCAAAACAGCCTTGCTCTTGGCCTTGGCGTCAGCCAAACGTGTCAGTGAGTTACATGCACTCTCGGTCCACCCCTAGTGCATCAATTTCTCTCTGGGTGGAGATAAGGTTTTCCTCAAGCCTAATCCAGCATTCATGCCGAAATGTTTCCCTGCGTTCACATCGGAGGTGTTGGAGCTATCCGCTTTTCACCCTCCGCCCTTTTCCTCCGCGGAGGATCAGAGGCTAAATGCCCTGTGTCCAGTCCGTGCGTTACAAACGTATGTGTCTAGGACCAGCGCGTTCCGGAAGAGTGACCAACTCTTCGTTTCATGGGCTCCTCCTCGCAAAGGGGATCCCCTGTCTAAACAACGCCTCTCACATTGGCTTGTGGACGCTATAATCTTGGCATATGAATCAAAGGGAGTGCAACCCCCAGGGAACATCAGAGCTCATTCCACGAGGGGCTTGGCCGCCTCTTGGGCTCTGTTCAGGGGAGTATCACTGCAGGATATCTGTTCTGCGGCCAGTTGGGCTTCTCCCCATACGTTTGTGCGTTACTACAGGCTGGATGTCACCAGAACCTCAGTAGCACATTTGGTCTTGGGGGTGGGGTCTTCCTAACCCTGCCTTCTTTATGTGTGACACACATAGCCTATGTTTCATGTCCTGCTTCACACCGCAGTTACGCGGTTGCGTCGGTGTGGCGAGTTCATGATTATGAGACGCGTCGTGCACCGCCCCTCGGGGTGACCGTCTTTTTCTGGCTAACAGGACCTCACTGTGAGTGTATTGGGCAATCGGGGAGCTGTCCATGTCTCTCCCATAGGTGGATCTCGAAACGAGATGATGAAAGAGAACAATAGGTTACTATCGTAACCCCGGTTCTCTGAAACATCGAGTGGAGAGATCCACCAGCGTTGCCCCGCTTACCGCACGAGAAGCGAATATACTTACTGATGTACAGTAGCGTATGCAGCCCATATATGCCCGCTGGTAAGGGGTGGGGCCTTACTGGGCATTGGCTGCGCGCTCCTGCCTGTCTTGTCAGACTTGGTGCAATTGGATGCTTCTGCAGAGGTCAGGTACGGATGCCCTTCCCATAGGTGGATCTCTCCACTCGATGTTTCAGAGAACCGGGGTTACGATAGTAACCTATTGTTTTGATGGTATAGCAAAAGCATCTAAACTCTATATAATGTTGTTTCATACTCACTTTACTGCCTACTCTATACGTTTGTATATATATTTCAGATTTTTTGTAACTTGCCAAACGTTCCTTCAAATCTTTTAAATAAATCCAATATTCATATTTTTACTCATTGTACTTGATTTTACATGCATCAGATGACTCAAGAGTGTAGAGATTGAGAGATTTCTCGGAGACAAAGCACTATGCAGTTAAAAGCTGGTACAGAACATAAACCTCTTAAATAGATTAGTAAAAATCGAGGTTTGCTGTAAAAGGGTGTAAACCTGGCCTATAAGACAGCTCAGTCTATGAGCACATGAGTTTATGGTTAGATGTATCCCTGAACTTGATTTTTGTCCCCAGTCGGTCTTTGGCAGGCATCCCGTCCATCTCTCCTCTAATCAATGTAAATGGATTTTTGAAATTAAAAATCTATGCTGCCCAATTCAGTGGGAGTTCATGTATCTCCCCACAGAGGGACTGTGCATTAGTGCATAATGCCATTACAGATAGCTGTGGGGCAGGAACAGTCTGACGGGACCTGCTTAGATATAATGTGAGGACAGGGCAGACACCAGACCAATCTCCGCCTCCTTATTACTGTCTGCTTGATGGCTAACAAGAATGCCAGATTTGATCCTCATCACTGGGGACTCACCGCATTATGACAAGATACTAATGTCCATTAATGCCCACTGGACATTTGACGGTTACACCCTTAGAAAAAATGATAATTTGGGTTCTATATAGGGGTTCTTTACTCAATTTAAAAAAAACTTTATACCAAAAAGGTTCTATAAGGAGAACATTTCTTAAGTGATTACGTATGTTATTTCAATCTTTTCTAGTGATAAAGTATGTTTATAAGCTGTTTAATTAATAAAAAATGAATGAAAACAAATGAATTAAAACTAAATCTGTAAAATTATCCTATCTGAAGGAGGGAACTCAGATGTTACGTCAAATGACTAGTGCAAATTTTTATGTTTTCAAACATAGTTTTTTGACTAAAATGTCATTTAGTTGTAGTCATATTTTTGTAGCCTAGTTTTAGTCAACAAAACTACAGCAGACTGTCAACAAAGCATCCAAGATCATAGGGAAACCACTGCCTTCACTCTATACATATCGGACTGTAAAGCGGGCAAAGGAAATCATCTCTGACACCTCACATCCAGCGAACCACCTTTTTCAGCTCCTTCCTTCAGGGAGGCGCTACAGGTCACTATCTACCAAGACCAAACGCTTCACAAACAGCTTTTTCCCCATAGCCATCAGGACTCTGAACTCCTCTGTTTAGTTTAGTTTTTCCGCTCATACACTACGCATGGTCATGTACCCACTGTATCTTGTATTGTTACATGTTGTGAAGTGTATTGTCTATTTTTGTCTGTAATGTATGATGATGTAGAGCTTAAACATACTGTACCGAAAAAAAAATCCACCGGCATTGTCGTGTGGCTAAAATAAACAATCTATCTAATCTATCTAAATATCATATTTTAGTCGACTAAATCTACAGAAGATTTAGTCAACTAAAATCAAATGAGTTTAGTTCAATTGTAATGCATTATTTGAACATTTAAACATTACCAACTGTTACTTGAATACATGTCAAAACTGACATTTTGACATATTTGTGTTTTTGACCGTCCAAGCACAAAAATATACAAAAGACAGCTCAAATCACTTTTTTTTTGTTTTCTTTTTTTTTAAAAGAAGGACGTACACTACAGTAATCGGGTCAGGTTGTTTCCATGGTGGAATTTTGCTTTGAAAGAAAAGATCTTGTGTCTACTGCATCATGATGTGCTGCAATGGCGGCAACATACCCTTTCAAGGAGGAGGGAGTCAGCCTTCCCTTCTACCTCTCCTGCAGGAAAGAAAGCACAGAGCTGATTGGGCATTCATGGGGGTCTTCCTGGCGGGAAGACCACAAATCTACGGACAGACTACACTTCAAGGCAAGGTAGAGGGGTCTCTGGCTTGAGTGATAGTGTCCACCACTGCAGGTTGCAGGCAACTTAAACCTGCCGCATCCCGTCCAGAAGCCACACAGAGATCTGGACGCAGATGCCATATTGCGCCCCATCGCATTTGTGCCGAGGGTCCCCTCTGTCAGGGAACAGAACAGCTGGCAATGGGAGGATTCCAGAGATTTTGAATCAGGGGGGAGTCTCCATTCTCCCAGGAGTGTGAGCTGTCGAGAGAGTGCGTTGGCTGCAGGATTGAGCTCACCAGGGATGGAAATAGAACGGAGTGACGATTCTGTCACGTTTTAGGTTTTGTTTTTTCTGCTCTTTTTAGGGCCCAAGCCCTGAAAGGGCGCAGAGCCCTATTGTTCTTCTAAGGACAATTTAGCTTTTTCGACTATTCGGGCACTTTCGGGGCCCTTATCATGCTCGAAAACTCTTGAAACTTTGCACACACATCGGAATCTGCGGCCATCAGGGCCGGGCTGAGGCTGGTACCTGGGCGTGGCAGGGGGGCTCGACAGCGCCCCCTAAAGTGGGGTCTGAAAACATGGTCTATAAATCAAACACACTTGCACGCACATGTATGAAACTCGGTACACATATAGAGCTCATCGGGCCGAACAACTTTCGTGCTCTAAGTTATGTGTCAGCCCAACAGGAAGTGAGCTATTATGGGTTGTTCGGAAAACGCATGCTCTGGAATTTGCGATACTCCTCCTAGACGATTCACCCGATCAGCACCAAACTCGGTCAGCATGAAGTCAAGACACTGAGGATGCTAAATTGCGAGCAACTTTTTGATATCTCAAACGGTTAGGCTGTGGCGAGGAGACGAATTTATGGCGAGAAAAGGGAAACAGGAAGTGTGTTATAACTTCTGCATTCATTAATTCATTTTGATGAAACTTCAGCTGTGTGTTCGTTGTAAGAGGCTGATCACATGGATATGACTTTTGTGAGTCAAACTTATAGTGCCACCAACTGGCAGCAGGAAGTGTGTCACTTTCAAAATGCTTTGAAATCACCATCTTATTTTTACCCGATATACTTCAAACTTCATCAGTATAATGTCAAACCATAGCAGATATAAAGCTGGTAAGCACTTCCTGATATTGTATATACTGTTGCCACGGCAACACATCAAACTATAACATTCTTTTTCGCTCCTTTTGAGATTCTTAAAATGCTTCAAATTACATGAAACTCAATACACACATCAGACATGCTGTCCAGTAGATATGGGCAAAGACTTAAAAACGGGCATGGTGGAGGAGCTCAGTAGCGCCATCTTTTAACAAAAGTAATGCAATCTTTTGTCAAAAGTGGGGGGGTTAGTTTTATCTTCAGTCACCAAACTCTGTATATATATTGTTCTCTTTGAGCCGAACAACTTTCTAATTTACAGTCATTAGCTCCGACGAACAGGAACTCAGATATTTAAGGCTTAAGGTGTGAGGACCTTATTGTAATTGCTAAAACCATCATTTTTCTTTTCCCAAATGAATTACATTTTTGAGGGCCTAAACACGCATGAAAACTCATGAAACTTTGCACACGCATCAGAAGTGGTGAAAACATACATCTGATATGGGTTTCAGAATTAGGTGTGGCAAAATGGTTCGATAGCGCCACCTACAAAATGTAAATTAAGCGTCATTCGCGCTACGTTTCATGTATGAGTATGAAAATTCAGTAGACGCATTCAGCAGCCCAATACCTACAAAAAAGACCCAGGGCGCCAAATCTGAAAAACCAACAGGAAGTGAGATATTTTGAATTTTCTTTGGTAAATTGGTGCAGTTTTTGCCATTGCCAGACGTTGTATTTTAACAAACTCCTCCTAGAGATTTAATCATATCAACATCGTATTTGCACAGTCTAATCTAAAGGCCTTTGTGGTGTTAAATTGGGAAGATCTTGAGTTTTCCCTGAAGAGTGTGTCTGTGGCGGCCTCACAAATGTTGATGTTTCGCCATGACACAGGAATTTGTTGTACCTCAGGCATACAATGTCCGATCTGCCTCAAACTTCACATGTTTGACAAGAGTCCTGGCCTGAAGACATCTACATTCCAATATTCAGTCAAAGTTATAGCGCCACCAACTGGCAGCAGGATGTGTCACTTTTTGAAAAAAATTTAAATCACTGTCTTACTTTCACCCGATTTACTTCAAACTTCATCAGTATAATGTGAAAACATGACAGATATAGACATACGAATGGATTCCTGATATTTTATAAACTGTTGCTATGGCAAAGTGTCATTTTAATTATTTTTTGGGGTGTTTTTGAGACTTAGCATGCTTGAAATTATGTGTGTGTGTTTGTGTTTGTGTGTGTGTGTGTGTGTGTGTGTGTGTGTGTGCGTGTGCGCGGTTTTTCTATACATGGACTTTACAGAAGGTCATTCTGTTTTTGAAAAGACACGTGTCTTAAAATTAATTATTTACTGATAAAAATCAAATTGATTTAAAAAGTAAATTTCACATGATTTTCTAGTTTATAAGTTGTCTGGGTATCATCAGACCAAGCTCAATTTAAGATGTGATCAATGAGCATTATTTGAATGACTCTGTATGCAATTGGATAGTCAACTAAACAGACTACTAAACTCGCCAATAGCGTGCCAGGTGAATAAGTTAGTCTGTGATTTGTTCCCGCAAAAGTGTAACAGAAGCAGTAGAAATGAATGTACAGGTTTTCAGACTGTGTTGCAGGGCGAAGTCAAATTGCTGGCAGATCAGGCTGGGTTTACCCAGTCAGTCTAAGTAAATTTTATAATAAAGTTTATAATAAACTTCCATAAAATTTAGACGCGCATCTTACTCTTACCTGACACTAATATTAAAATTATTGCTGCAGTTTCTGTGATTTGGCTCCAATTGGTAATTTTGTAATTAACATTTTTTTATTGGATGCTACAAATATTGAAATGAAAGCATGCTTGTCACGGAGTAATCCCGTGATCATGAATGGACTGCATGTGCATGCACATACCAAATATCTAACACATAGGCCTAGGTTGTTGCAGCATTAAAACAGTCTGGTTATTGACACTGATACCTTACATGCTCTGACTTGTGCAATGTTTGCAAATATTTAAATTCTTTGTGTTGCATGTGGTTAAGATATTTAGGGGTACAATGTGCATTGGTTTGTAATGTGTAGTGGATACATGTACAATGTGTTTGAGTAAACATAGATGTTAACATTGTTCATTCATTGTTATTATAAATAACCACAATACACAGTTGTCTGATTTTAAGTCTTTATTCAAGATGGGGTCATACAGTCAGCACAATAACAAATAGGACTTACCGGACACCAGTGACCAAACCTGTATTGTTTTAAAAATGGAGTACTTAAACATGGTGGACATGCTGTCTGAATGGGAGAGACCATGTTGTGTGATGTCATGGGGGGGTATTCCAGTATCCCTGTAAAACAAGGTAAATCTTTGGTTAATCATGTGTTGTATTATTGTATTGTATTATAGTGTAACTTAATCATGGATAGATGTTTATGTACTTAGGGTGATAAGAAGGACATATGTGAAACATAAAACTTACCTCCTAGAATGGTACACTCCAGGGTGTGGCCTAGGTTATAAATGGTTGCTGGAGTTTGTACATGGAGGACAGAGTGAAGTTGAGTCTAGAGGATCAGTTTGGGTTGAGTGGAGTTGACGCAAAGTAGAAAGGAAAAAGCTTCTGCTCAAGAACATTTGTTACTCAAACAATACTAATTGCAACTTGCCAACAAAGGACTTATAGTTTTCCAAGTTATTTTGTTATTTTCCTTTTTTTTTATGTTTGTACATAGTTCTTTGTTTCGACTTCGCTGTGGGATTTGCACTGTCTGCACAATAAATTCACCTCAACTGGGATTCCTGTCACCTGGGTCTTATTATGCCTCTGATCGCGAGTGCGATTGCTAACAGATGGTGTCAGAAGTGAGATTAAATAGACCAAAATGCCGCCCAAAACAAGAGGACAGCAGACGGTGAATATGGATATTGAGGATGGACAGCAAACAGCAAGTGGAACTACAGAGGGAGAAGGAAGTGTGCAACAGGCGTCCGAAACTCCAGCAACCACAGAAGGTGCAGCCCTCACCGCATTAGCGGGTATGTTTCAAACTTTCTTGCAGTATCAGAAGGAGAGAGATGTGAGACAGGAAAGAGACATGGCTCGACGAGAACAACAGTTTAAAGTACTTACCCATCAAGTCACGCAAATGCAGATGGACGTAGAGCGCACCAGGCATGGAGCAGCCACTGCAGACCAATCAGCATCACGAGGATTGGCTCCGGTGCCTCAGTTGCCGAAGCTGCAAGAGGAAGATGATATAGAGCAGTACTTAACCACTTTTGAGAGAATGGCAGAAGTGTATTTGTGGCCAAAGGAGGACTGGGCTATCCATTTGATTCCTCTACTCACAGGAAAAGCGAGGAGTGCATTCGTTGCAATGTCACCAGTACTATCTCTGGACTATGATCGAGTTAAAGAAGCAATTCTCAAGAAATATGAAATCAGCGCTGAGACATATCGGCTAAGATTTCGTTCTATGGATACACCAGTTGATGAATCCCCAATGGAATTGTACGTTCGGCTGAAGGATTTTTTGCCAAATGGGTGCGACTAGAGACAAGTAGCAAAATGGACCTGTTGGAGACGATGGTCCTAGAACAGTACTTGCGGGTATTGTTCCCAGAAGTAAGAACTTGGGTGAAGGAGCGAAATCCAGCAACTGCAGGAGAGGCAGCTAGTTTTGTTGAGGCCTACATCACAGCAAGGAAGGTTTCTTCTGGGACATTGCCGTATGCTGGAGTCCTACCATCCAACAGGGGTAAGTCTGTGGGGTCCGGGGGTAGTTCATATTCTCAATTACAAACCCAGATTTTAAAACCCACCCACCCTAGACCCAAATCACCTGGAACAACATACCAAGCATTAGATAAAAAGGATGTGATTTGTTATAATTGTGCAGAACCAGGTCATACTAGTCCACATTGTCCTTTAAGGAAGTCAAAATCAGCTTGACTATGTTATGTACCAACTGCTACATTACCACCCAAAATAGACAAAGAACCTACTGTTTCTGTGTTACTAAATGGCAAGCCAGTAACAGCTTTGGTAGACACCGGTTGTGCAAGAACTTTGGTGCAGGAGCAGTATGTTCCAAGAGATTCCTGGACTGAGGGTACAGTTACAGTATGTTGTGTACATGGAGATAAAACAGAATTGCCTACTGCTGAGGTATACATTGAGATTCATGGGCAGCCTTACCTGATGAAAGTAGGAATTACCACAACCATACCTTATCCTGTTTTGTTAGGTACAGACATGCCTATATTAGCGGATTTGGTGCAGGAAACTGCGTGGTGTGGCATTGTTACTAGAGCACAGGCTCAAAAATTGACTCAGTTGTCACAGCCCCAAGATTTTGCACAGAACACCCTTCAAGAAATGCCATTCTTTACTGATGAGATAGTAGGTGAAGCTAAGTCAAGTAAGGAAGAAAGGCTAGAAAAGAGGAGAAAATGGGTGGCCGATGTAATTAATTCCTCAGAGCAGTTGAATGTTGAATTGGAAGAACCGGAAGTTGATGAACTGGATGTGAGCATATCTAATGATATAGCTAAGCTACAGACAGAAGATGCAACACTGGCAGATTGCTTTCACAAAATCAGCAAAGAGACTGCTGTGAATTTGTTGAATGCTGAAATGTTTGTGATTAAGCAAGGGCTTCTTTACCGACAGTCTAAGGAAGAGGGTACACAGTTGGTGGTACCAAAAACTTATCGCAAGGAAGTGATGGAACTTGCTCATTCTATTCCATGGTCCGGACATTTGGGGTTTATGAAGACCTTAATGAGAATAGCTAAAAGGTTCTTTTGGCCTGGCATGTACGTTGAGGTAAAGGAGTTCTGTAAAGCATGTCCTGAATGTCAGCTGGCAGCGGGCAGAAAACCCAGTGTAGCGCCGCTTGTACCAATTCCTGCAGTCAATGTTCCATTTGAGAGAATAGGTGTGGATGTTGTGGGACCTGTTGAAAAAAGTCAGAAGGGGAACAGATTTATTCTGGTTATTTGTGATTACGCAACCAGATACCCTGAGGCTTATCCTATGAGGGAAGTCACTGCAAATCAGGTAGCAACCGCACTTCTGCATTTCTTCTCACATGTAGGGATACCTAAAGAAATACTGACTGATCAGGGCACCAATTTTATGAGTCACACTTTGCATCAGGTTTATCAATTATTGGGTATCAAGAGAGTGCGTACTACCCCTTACCACCCCCAGACGGATGGTCTGGTAGAAAGATTTAATCAGACACTGAAAAGCATGTTGAACAAGTTTGTGTCCGAGACTGGCAAAGACTGGGATAAATGGTTGCCCTATCTTTTATTTGCCTATCGAGAAGTCCCTCAGGCAACTACTGGATTTTCACCCTTCGAGCTGCTGTTCACTCATCAAGTCAGAGGCCCACTGGATGTGTTAAGAGACAGTTGGGAAGACAACCACATGTTGCGTAAACAGAACATACTCTTGTATGTGCTTAAAATGAGAGAGAAGTTACAGCAAACTACCACCATAGCTCAGGAGAATCTGCGACAGGCACAGCTTAAACAGAAAGCTTGGTATGACAAGAAGTCCAGAGCAAGAACGTTGCAATCAGGAGAGCAAGTATTGTTGTTACTTCCGACATCGGACAACAAGCTTCTAGCGAAATGGCAAGGTCCATACCAGGTAAAAAGGAAAGTTGGTTCTGTGACGTATGAGATTGAAATTCCATCGAGACATCAACCTTTGCAGATTTTTCACATTAATATGCTGAAAAAGTGGCATGAACAAGCTTCCCAGCCAGAGACAACAGCAAATGCTGTAAAAGAGCTGCTGGTGAGGGCGGTTCAGGAGGAGGATGAAGTGGAGGAGCAGTACTTACCTGTTCAGCTGGACGACTGTTTCTTGGATTTGCAACATTTGAATGCGGAGCAGAGGGGGCAACTGCTGGAGAGCATCCCTCAACAACTTTTCCTGAAGACACCAGGTAAAACAAACCTTGTCCAACATCACATTTACCTAAAAGACAATAAACCAATACATCAATGTGTTTACAGAGTTCCAGAGAAATTAGTACTTACCATGAAGCAGGAGATTGAGATGATGCTGAAAATGGAAATCATTGAACCATCTTCCAGCGAATGGAATAATCCCATCGTACTAGTTCCAAAGAAAGATGGAACACTGAGATTCTGCTTGGACTTCAGAAAACTCAATGCAGTGAGTAAATTTGACCCATACCTAGAGTTGATGACTTAATAGAAAAACTTGGTAGTGCAAAGTTTCTCACAACACTGGACTTATGTAAAGGCTATTGGCAGATACCATTGAGCTCAGACAGCAGGGAATTGACTGCCTTTAAAACGCCTTTTGGACACTACCATTTCCGGGTCTTACCCTTTGGACTTCACGGGGCACCTGCTACATTCCAGAGAATGATTGATCAGATTCTCAGGGGAACTGAGAAGTTTGCAGCCGCATACTTGGATGACATTGTCATTTATAGTGAAACATGGGAGGAGCATCTACAGCATCTGACAGAGGTACTGGCGAGAATAAAATCAGCAGGACTTACCATTCGTCCGGACAAGTGTGCTTTTGCCAAACAGGAAACTATGTACCTGGGATATAAACTAGGACATGGAGTTATTCGTCCTCAAGTTGGGAAGATTGAAGCTATCAAGCTTGCCGAGCAACCTTCTTCAAAGAAGCAGGTACGATCCTTCCTGGGCCTAGTTGGATGGTACAGACGTTTCATCCCTCACTTCTCTGCTAGAGCTGTAGCCCTTACTAACCTTACGAAGAAGGATAGACCCAATAAGATTGTTTGGACTGCAGAGTGTGAAAGTGCTTTCAAGGATTTGAAAGGTGCGTTGTGCGTAGAACCTGTTTTACGGAGCCCAGACTTTGATCAGGCATTTACAGTACAGACTGATGCTTCAGAGTTCGGCCTGGGAGCTGTACTTCTGCAAGGACAACCTGGTGAGTTGCAACCCATTGCCTATATTAGCAGGAAACTTCTTCCAAGAGAATCAAGATACTCAACGGTAGAAAAAGAATGTTTAGCTGTGAAATGGGCTTTGGATTCCTTTAGATATTACCTGTTGGGTAGCAAGTTCACCCTAGATCAGTCTCATCAGGCTTTAACTTGGTTGGGCCACATGAAGGACACTAATGCCCGTATTACACGCTGGTTTTTAGCTATACAACCCTTTGACTTTGAGGTGGTATATCGGACTGGTCCTGAGAACTGTGCGGCTGATTTTCTCTCTAGAACACCACAGGGGGTGTCAAAGGGAAGGGGGAGGAAATGTCACGGAGTAATCCCGTGATCATGAATGGACTGCATGTGCATGCACATACCAAATATCTAACACATAGGCCTAGGTTGTTGCAGCATTAAAACAGTCTGGTTATTGACACTGATACCTTACATGCTCTGACTTGTGCAATGTTTGCAAATATTTAAATTCTTTGTGTTGCATGTGGTTAAGATATTTAGGGGTACAATGTGCATTGGTTTGTAATGTGTAGTGGATACATGTACAATGTGTTTGAGTAAACATAGATGTTAACATTGTTCATTCATTGTTATTATAAATAACCACAATACACAGTTGTCTGATTTTAAGTCTTTATTCAAGATGGGGTCATACAGTCAGCACAATAACAAATAGGACTTACCGGACACCAGTGACCAAACCTGTATTGTTTTAAAAATGGAGTACTTAAACATGGTGGACATGCTGTCTGAATGGGAGAGACCATGTTATGTGATGTCATGGGGGGGTATTCCAGTATCCCTGTAAAACAAGGTAAATTTTTGGTAAATCATGTGTTGTATTATTGTATTGTATTATAGTGTAACTTAATCATGGATAGATGTTTATGTACTTAGGGTGATAAGAAGGACATATGTGAAACATAAAACTTACCTCCTAGAATGGTACACTCCAGGGTGTGGCCTAGGTTATAAATGGCTGCTGGAGTTTGTACATGGAGGGCAGAGTGAAGTTGAGTCTAGAGGATCAGTTTGGGTTGAGTGGAGTTGACGCAGAGTAGAAAGGAAAAAGCTTCTGCTCAAGAACATTTGTTACTCAAACAATACTAATTGCAACTTGCCAACAAAGGACTTATAGTTTTCCAAGTTATTTTGTTATTTTCCTTTTTTTTAATGTTTGTACATAGTTCTTTGTTTCGACTTCGCTGTGGGATTTGCACTGTCTGCACAATAAATTCACCTCAACTGGGATTCCTGTCACCTGGGTCTTGTTATGCCTCTGATCCCGAGTGCGATTGCTAACAATGCTTAATTGCATAAGATTGTATATAGCTAAGGTAGGTCAAAAACACATGTAGAGAAGTGTTAGGATAATACAATATCACCATTCGGACGGTATTCTGCGCTCATTTAAAATTGATGTGACATCATCTGACATGAAACTGATTCATTAAATTGAATTGATCTCATAGATGTGACTGTTGTGGTTCGTAGTCATAGCAGCACCAACTGCTGCAGTTAATGTGGTGAATCCAACTTCATTTGTAGGGCACTAACAATATAGTTTTATATAATTCGTTTAACAATTGTGTTAATAAAATAAAAAGACCATGAATTAAATACTGGCCTTCTGGACTTACAAAATTTTGAGCTGCAAAAGATAACTTTGCACATATTTGAAAATTACCTATTATATCATACATTACATTAGAATTCATCTATATTTAAATTCCATCATGGGTGTGGCTTGTGGTCATAGCGGCACCAGCTGCTGCGGTAAATGTGGCATATTTGAGCGATTTTAAAATACTCTCCTGTTTAAATGCATATTGCCTGTCTTGCACAATTTGCCTGAAGCCACCGGGGTGGTGGTGCCACCGGCTTGGGCCCGTCATCGCTGCTCGCAGCTTTAATTATTTTTAAGTTTCTGGTTTCATTTTCTAGTTTGCTAATTAGTTCTGTTAATTTTCTTTTCCCTCCCTGTTTTCACCATGGTGTGGCAAGCAGGATGAGGCCGAGAGCTGTGAGAGCAGACGAGGTTGGATGGTGTGTTCAAGTCCTCCTGGGATGTTGGTATTTACGAGGTGAGAAGTCGCGTTTACGACATCATGTGTGTTCCAGTATCTTTGGTTAGAGTAAGATTGCGTTGCACCTTCTGTTTAGGAATTTCATGAAAATACAGCAAGGGTTGTTAACTCTGCTTACAGAAAATGAAGAACTAAGAATGCGCATCATGTGAGTTTTTAATTAGTCTATGTAGCCACTGTAAACAGTATTGTTATATTAGGCTAATTGTAATATTACAGTGCTAGCCTACTTTGTTGTAAATGACGAAGCCTGACAGTGTCACTGCTAAATACCTGCTGCATCCATTGATTCCGCCATGTTTTTTACTGACACGCCCACAACTCGTACAGATCGGGACATAAAGAAAATCCCAAACTTCCCATGGGTATTTCCGATTTCATGGTGGCGTTCATGTGTCACATGACTTGAATGCACCAGGAGGTGTGATTGATAATGAGCACCACCTGTGTGCCGTACCAGTCCCAAGTTTTTCATGGAGGCGCTTCGGAAGCATAAAAGGAGGAGCAGCTACGTTTACATGGGCACTTTTTGCTTGAAATCATCTCAATGAAATCATTCTGATTTATGAATCTGAACACAGTGTTTAAAAGAACGCTAAATAAAGTTGGGGTTGATGTGCGCATTTATATGTCACAAGCTTCTGATCAGATTTAGTCTTTTGCCATGTGCACACTACATTTACAGAGTTTCCCATTGCTGTTGCATACATCATAATCATCCTACTTATCATTGTTTTAAAAAGCAGATTTTATATTTTTCTATTCCGGGTCCTAATTAGGTGACGACGAGCACGTAAACCGTTATGTCGTGCTGCTTATATTTATCAAACAGTAAAACAACCATTCCCGCACCCAAAACCACTGTGGATAAGAGTCTGAAACAAAGAATGGGGGAACGCTGTCCTGCTCCACTTCACAGACGATGAGTGGGAAATGAATGTCAGAATGACAGGACACTCATTTATGACACTTAATTCAACAGCTCATTCCACGAATCATACGACATTGCACTATGTCTACATCATTGCGCATGCGCAGTATTGCCCAGTTTCGGTTTTTAATCCGATCAAGTCGGATTACAAAAGGAATAAACAACCCCTTACAATTTTAATCAGATCTGGCCAACTCATCTTGACTGACATGGTTACAAGTCACTTTTTTATTCTGATTTTGCTACTAGCCCTTTTGAAATTGGATTTTTAGGGTCCACGTAAATGCATTTAAATGGTTAGTTCATCCAAACATGTAAATTATGTAATTAATGACTCACCCTAATGTAGTTCCACACCCGTAAGACCTCAGGTTATTGATTCATTATTCAGATCGCGTGTCAAACTGCCAAACTGCTGATATCACGTGACATTGGTGATCCGAATCATGAATCAATATGCTGATTCATAACCGAATCTTTGTTTGCGGATTAAAAACAAACACTGAAGAGAAGACAATGCTGAATAAAGTCGTAGTTTTTGTTATTTTTGGACCAAAATGTATTTTCGATGCTTCAAGAGATTCTAATTCTAACTAACTGATGTCACATATGGACTACTTTGATGATGCTTTTATTACCTTTCTGGACATGGACAGTAAAGTGTGCATATGCTTTCATTGGAGAAACAGAAAAGATCTTTGTGGCAAGCAGCGGGGCGAGGGACCGCGAGAGCGGGCCGGTGACCAGTGGTAATGAGTGCCAGCTGTGCGACACACCGGTCTCGTCTCACGGCCGAGTGACGGGAGCATAAAAGGAGGAGCAAAGGCAGCGAAAGACGAGAGAGGACCAGGCCCCGCGTTTTATCATGTGTAAAACTTAATAAAATTATGTGTATTATGTGTGTATGGCGGGCAGTTGTCCGTGAGAGGCTGCCCGCGGTTTACTTACGCTTTGTTTATTTATTTTGAATTAAAGTTTGTTAAACGTTCGCCGGTTCCCGCCTTCTTCCTTCCATCAGCGAACCCGTTACAATCTTAAACTGTGTTCCAAAGATGAACGGAGGGCTTACGGTGTGGAACCGCATTAGGGTGAGTCATTAATGACATCATTTTCATTTTTGGCGGAACTAACACTCTAATATCTGTGCTTGCATTATATGTCCTTTTTAATAAAAGACAGAAAAGTCCATATCAGGAAGAAGTTAGTGTCAAGTCTTGAGTGCCAACTTGTTCTCCTGCCAATAAATTCAATAAAGGGCCCTGTGGTTCACACGCACAGAGAGTGTGAACCAGCTCTGGAGCAGGGTCAGGATAAAAACCTTGTTTACAGTGTAGACACACGTCTCCCCTGGCAACACAGCGGGCAAGAATTCTGCCAACACAACAAAAAAGCAAAGTGATAAAACACTTAAAGATCTCATAAAAGAGAAGGAAAAAAAGAGGAATGGGGAATCTACTATGGCTTTAATTAAGCTCTTTCTGTCTCTGTCTCTCTCTCTCTCACTCACACACACCCACGACAACACACAACCCCTACTTCTGAGTATCTTGCTTCTTAATATTCTAAAATCATTCAAGCAGAAGCGTCTGTGAAATCTAGTTGGACTCTTGTGAATCGATTTCAAACATGATGCTCAGTGAAGTGAATAAACACTCTCCATATAGAGATTAGCTGATGCTTCTCTCTCATACTGTATTTGATCACTGTCATGTAACAAAGGAAAACAATTTCCATCAGAGAACATTAAATAACTACAACAAGGACCAGTAATATGTTCATTTAAATATTTAATTCTCATGTAGCAGGTTTAATTTCCTTTCTGATTGCTCTCTGCGGCTCATCAGGAAGAGCTCCAGTAATAAACACTACAGTAACACTTAATTAACTATTATGTAACCATTTACATTCAACATAACTACACTTCTAATGTACAAGTTCACATTCAAATTCGAGAAGTAATATGCAAGGGAGTAGTCAGGAATTTAATCAGAGTCTGTCCTTCTAATTGGATTGTGGTGTGCGGTTTAATGCAGAAATAATAAAGTCAAAAGCTCTGTACAATTTCAATAGATATTACTAAATTAATATGAAAAAGTCGGGGGTTATAATGTTTTGACTACATAATGAGGCTAGGTTGGTTTGTATTTCCTGCATAACTGGAAAAACAAATGGCACAAAGAAAACTGATACAGTTTGAGGTTGGATTGATAGCAAAACTTTGGCTTTGATATAATAACAGCCTTTGTATCGATACTAAGTGTAAGAAACAAATAAACAGCCGGGGCCACTCAGGGCTGTAAATATCACAATAACGTCGGCCTGATTCGATTCAAGTTAACATATTTAATTATTTTTTAATGAAAGAAAATAAAAAGTTATGAGTTACATCTGAGGTGGGTTTCTGCAACAGAGCTTACACAATCTGCATCAAAATGCATGGGAAATGCAAACAGTGAACTCAGTGTAAATGTGATTGTATAACACATTTCTTTATAATCCTCAAATGTATAAAAGGATTTTTGCTGTTGACATCTACGTCAATGTTTGTACATAAATACAATAGTGTTCAAATTCAGATTTTTTCTTTAAAAAAAAGGAAGGAACTCATCAAGTGATAGTAGAGTAATTTATAATGTTACAAAATTTCAAATAAATACTGTTCGCTGAAACTGTTACCAAAAGAATCCTAAAAGAGTACTGTATAGCAGTTTCCACAAAAAGATATCTTCAGCTTTGGCATCACAGGAACAAATTACATTTTATAAAATATAGAAATAGAAAACAGTTATTATAAATTGTAATAATATTCAATACGTTTTTTTAATTTTATTTTTGGTCAAATAAATGCAGCTTTGTGAGCATAAAAATGTCAAAAAACATGAAAAAATGTAATTGTACATTGCACGTTAAAAGTCCTACCTGGATTGTATTTATACAAAATTGTCAAATTTCTTAAATGCATAAAAAAAACATGGTAACACTTTAGTTTAGCATCCAATTCTCACTATATTAGTACTAATAAAGCACATATTAATGGCTTATTCTGCATGACCATATTCTACATCTCTACTTAACAACTATCTTATATCTTATTGAACAGTAATAAGACAACTATCTTATTAATGAATAGTAATAGGAGTTTATTGAGGCAAAATCATAGTTGTTTAATAGTTAGAATTGTCATTGTTCCATTTTCCGTCCCATCAGACAATAGTGCACATTGCTCTGTGTGTGTTTTCTGTGTTTCTGCAGTTATAGATTTCCTGCTTCTGTTTAACTCTGACCCACACGGGCTCTATGCCCGCCACCAGCCTCCAAAACGTTTCTACTGTCACTTGGATGAAGTGCAGGTTTTGAAGACTGTTTGGATTCAAAGATGTTGTGGCCTCTAGCTTGGCAAACTGTCATCCTGTATCTCGTTCTCTTAATGCCTTAGAATAACCCAACAATTTTTTACCATCATCTTTTTCTCTTTCTCTCCTTCTTTCTTAAGAGAGAATATACCGTCATCAAAAATGTTCAGAAATATGCATTATTCCATGCACATTGAAATGTTTTAGTAGGTAATTGCAGTTTAAATGCATATAGCTTTACTGGTGCCTTTTAAATAAAGCCATGTCAGATTATTTTTTTTAAAGGAATACTGATACATTTTGGATAAGCCCCATTTCCAACCTCTGACTCTGCATTATTTACTGAGCTGAAGTGACAATTTACTATTTGCTGTTCATGTTTTTTATAAAAAAAATTAACTATTATCTACGACTTTTGTCTCCTGCTGATTGCTGCACAGAATAAACAGCACTTTTAACTAGTACAAATAGTTAACGAAGCAGTCAGTATTACTTTAGAATAAACATTTGAAATGGTAGCATGTTATGTACTGTATGCATGTGAACTCATCACATTGCATGTGAAAATCAGTTAATCATTTAACCCTTTTAAATTCTGGGACCATTTTTGGGATTTCCACTTGGATTTGGCCTACCCAAAATTGAAAAGCTTGGTGCAAATTGAAAAGGGGGGCTCAGATAACCCATACTTACATGTTTATCCCTTTTAGCAGTGTTTTATGTAACTTTAAAGGGTTTCCTGTAAAATGACACCAACATTTTGAACTGTATGTGTGTATGGGAAGCTTTTTAATTTGGGTAGGCCAAATCCAGGCAAAAATGGTACCAGAGTAATTTAGTGTAAATATATTACTTTGTGTAAAACAAATGCCAACGTGCATATCCCCAGAGCTTTCAAATGGTACCACATATGAGGTCAGAGCTCCTACACAGACATTTACAATTGAAAGTATATATGATGATGACATTCCGGACCCTGCACAGGACTTTAAATGATTATAGAAAATAGTTTTATCACTGTCTGATCTTAGCAGATAAATATGTTTGACAATTTATTACAGATAAATATGTGGAATATGGCAAAGAAATGGTAAGTAAAAAAAATATTACTCTTAGGGAAGCCAAACACAGCAAAATCATTATCACCATCATGTTTGAAAACCTAAATCAGTAAAAAAAAAAAATTAAAATCAGCACTAATTCACACGAAAACAACATGCAAAACACAAAGAAAGAAAGAAAGAAAGAAAGAAAGAAAGAAAGAAAGAAAGAAAGAAAGAAAGAAAGAAAGAAAGAAAGAAAGAAAGAAAGAAAGAAAGAAAGAAAGAAAGAAATGGATGTAAATGAAAGCAGATTAGCAGATCTCCTGCTCGATTTGTTGGTGAATCAGTCATGTTAGCAGCGGGAGAAGTGGAGAGAGACGCAGCCTCGTTTCTACTGAAGCACAGCCAGCTGTGAGGATGCAAGCAGCGAGGAATCACAACACAATGACCGCAAGCAGCTCAGCATCATGATGAATTTAGGCATTAAAACCAGATGAGTGCATGGGTTTTCTGAACTCCCCACCAAGCCATTAGAGCACACAAACAGTCTGAGTTAAGTGTTAACTACCACACACACAGTTCTGGAGATGAGGAACACACTCACCTTCGGTCTCACCACACAATGTGCACTGTGACTCTACAGAATAATAAACAAAAAACAAAAAAAACAAGAGAGAGCGAACTTTGAGCAAATATTTACATTAACAGGGTGATATGTTGATTGCATTTTATTGTCAGGACAGTCTCTTAACACTATAAAATTTAAAATGACATTCCATCATTTTGATGTCCATGGGGTTGTTTTATTTTTAGGGATTTATTTTAAATTTAAACCATTGGCAATATAAAGCAGATTAAAAATCTGATATCATAATTCCATTCAAGAACCTGTTTTGTTAGTCCCACCTGATCTACTTCCCTATTATTAAATCAGTCTGCCTTCTTAAATATACTCTCATAGCATTAAAGTATTTTGAGAAACATTTTGTACTCCATAATGTGGCCTCAATGTGCAAAATCTCAAACGGATACTTTTGGGTTCAATTACAATCTTTCTGATCTAAATATGCAAGCTTGCACTCACAAACACATTTTTGCAGCCGATATGCAAACAAAAACTATACTTACAACTAAAGCAAGACTCAAATACAAATGCAATGTACAATGTATGCAAAAGAACATTATAGTCATATCTTAAAAATGTACAGGATTCTTAGCCAAGATTCTTTTATATCTAAAATATACAACTACATATTTTTTACATTAACAAAAACAACTCTATTCATCTGTCAAACATGGGCTTTTCAAAAGAGTATGCCGTCCAAAAAATGTAACGCTACAAATTCTGTCATGAACTATCAATTACATTTTCATTTCAATGGCCAATAAAAAAACCTTGCGGCATTACAGCACAGATTTAAATAGCAATTCTGCTGCGTTGAATGGTTGATTCAGTGAGTATATGATTAGCATTCATTCTACAGCGCTGTCTATTGAAGCTATATTCCCATGCCGTTAATTAAGAAACAACTGACATTTGTTCATAATCATGTTGAGAGATGTGAACAGGCAACAAACTCAACAGACCAATCTTCTCATCAAGTGACTTGTGTTTTTGGCAGACTCCAAATATGCTGCCTAAACTAGAGACATGTTTTAGTATCACTCCAAACTAAACTTAAACTCCCTCTCTGAAAGTAAACCAATACAACCTCCATTTTTACAGTGACACCATATTTGCTGTCATTCTTAAAACAAGATTAGTTATGAATTAGCAGCTAGAATTGGACAGAAAACATTCATTTTTATTCCACAATCTGAGTAAAAGATACATGCAGATACTACCTACATTCAAGCCCTCATCCCTGGCCAAGACACCAAAGGTTCATATACATTTGACCCATTTGAGATTTAGAATTCCCATGGAAACCAAGGAAAAACAAAACTGACATCAAATAATTCAAATTTCGTCTTGCGATTCGTCAAAATAAGAAGCGCTAACAGGCTTTCAGTTCATTCCACAACAAAGCATTCCATAATTAACACCAGTATTTGCATATTAGCCTTGTGTGCTCACACTCTCCACTTTAGTTGGTGTAGTGTTATAAGTGGGAGTGTCAGTGGTGATAATTAGCTTTTCTCTTCTGGTCTTTTTTCACAGGCACACAGAGGCTTTTCTTCTGCTCTGTGAGGAGATGGGGTGTTTATATAATTATAGAATGATTCTAAATACTATTTTTTGTGAACTCCTATTCTCATTTGATGAGGTCATGAGAAACAAATTGATTTACATGAGCAGAATCATGTACATAGATAAACGAATCTGCCTATTATTAATAGAGGTCACTTCAAAGATGATCAGAGCAGATATAATATATTGACAAGCTTCCTGACTTGTGTAAACACACAGAAACGCACATACCGCATGTTACTCTATTTAGATTACTATTGATTTCAGTTTCTGCACTCCAAAATAATCCCTCTTGTGCTTGGCTAACTGCTCCTGCAGGAGCTGACAAAGCACTTCTGTACTTTCAGATAGTATCAGACTTTATGAAGACTGTTAGCACTCAGTCTATCATAAGCACTCTGCTTGTAAGAGCTAACAGATAACAACATACCAAGTCTGCAAAAGGATGAGAGAGAGTATACGGCAGCCGTGTTGACATTCAGCACGTGCAAGCGCGTGTGATTTTTTTTAAATGCACAACAATACAATAAATAGTAAGTTAATATTTATCTTTTAGCCTGAATAATGCCATTTGCATTGCCAGTTTTCGCTCCAGCAAGGAAAATAGTTCCAAACAGAGAAATTAACAGTCCCACATCTCTTAGTGGTGTTTTGTTCCTGAATTAATTGGTTAAGTGAATGATTCAGTGACTCCTTAATGAATCAATGTGAGTTGTGTTTTTTAATAAATCGGTCAAGTGAATGATTCAACGACTCATAACTGGTTTGGGTTCTGAATGAATCAAGTGTTTTGAACATAACCTGCATAAAGTGTCACTGTCACAAATCAGGCCTCTGGGCTCCCTCACCTCAATATTTATCCCCACTCTGAACTTCATTACCCATAATCCTTTTTCCTGACTCATCAGCCATCATTGTTTACACCTGTGTGCCATTAGCCTCATCACCTTAGTCTATATAAACCTTGTTCACTCTGCCATTCACTGCGAAGTCTTGTAAAGTGTAACTACTACAATTCTGAGCGGTCTATCATGTTTTCATGTCGCTTGGTTTTGGATCACCTGCCTGTTTCTGGACTTCTCTCTTGCCTACGTTCTAGTGATGGGCAGACCGAGGCTTCGTGAAGCACTGAAACAGTTGAAGCAAATGTGCCGAAGCTTCGAAACAACACCCGACACCCGTCTCCATGACGCCATCTAGTGGACACTTGCATGTATTAATCTGAAATAACCTTGACAGTGACTGTATGTTAAAAACAAAACAAAAAAAACACGTTTTTAACATCTGGCTCACAACTACTTGGTTTTGTAACCTGTAGCCTCCTCATTGTAAATAACTTTAGTTTTTAGTTTTTGTTTTTTTGTCATGAAAAATTATGATTATTAAAATAAATAAAGCCACAATGTGTCATTTGTTACATAAATTTTTTATTCAAAAATTTGAATTGCTCTGCTGGTGAAGGACAACTTTTAGTTAGTCAATTATATATATATAAAATTTCTCCAGCCTTTGAAAAAAAATATCTTACAAGACGGGTCACTTTTTGCTAGCATGCACAAATATTTTTTAGCTGAAAATTAAGTTAATAGATCATGCATTCTGGGCCAATACAATACACAATACACACATCTCACTTTATGTGGTGTTTCCAAATGGAAACGGTCCCACACCCTAACCTATGTTGTAGGCTATGACATCTCTTATGTGGAGCCTCCATATCACTTAAGAATATCTTCTATATCTATAATTCTATATATTATATATTATCTATAATTCTAATTTAGCCTATATCTATCCTAACTCTCTGTCACTGTCTATACCTATCAGTCAATATATCATTTAAATCTAGCATAAATATAACTAACCAAAGTGCACTATACATCTCACTTGTAAAATCTACACAAAATGTATCTTCTCTCACAAATCCCATTTCACGAGTTCACACTTACAAATAATTCAGATAGAATAAATGGTATGCGTATTTGGCGTGCTGTCCGAGGAGAGGGCTCCGAGCTCGGTATTTGGCCCGAACCCAGAGTACTCCCCCCGTATTTCTGGTTAGGAAAGTAACCAGGTGCGTGTGAGGTAGAAGGGGTGGTGGAGGGATGCTGCAAACTTTGTCAAGGAACATTGGTGAGTTGACTGGGTTTTTATGTGATCCTCCACTTGAGCTGATTGGTAGACATGTTGATTACTGATTGTTGACAGCTGGTTGGAATGACATCATGATTAGGTAGATCATTTGAACGTGCTTCTCCCGAACTTAGTTTTTTAAGAAACATCATTAAGTGAAGATGGATTAACTTCACTTTTAAACCGTGGGAATGAGGTTCATTCAAATGTGTGACTGTGTGGTTTGTTCCCGCCCCTTTTAATCAAAGCAGTTTCGACAGGCACCTGATGAAACACTTCGGTGCTTCGTTTAGCGATAGTCACGTGACATGGGTGTGTCGAATCACAGTTCGGAGCAGTGTTTCGAAGCATCCGCGCTTCGGGATCTCGACACAGCATCCCGTTCCCTGCCTTGTTGTGTTTGTCTGCTCGGACTGCCTGCATGTATTTTGACCTTGCCTGTACTCTAGACTTCGATTGTGGACTGTTGTCTTAATAAAATTGCATTTGGATCCCCAATCTGTTGACTCATCGTTACAGAAGACTTTGCCACACATGGATCCAGCAATTCAACTCATCCGTCTGAAACAAGGTAATAGATCACAAGAGGACCACACCCGAGATTACCTGGACCTTGCTTATTTAACAGACTTCGTGGATTTTGCCCGTATTGACTTTTTTGTTATGGACTCAAAGATCAGTACAAATCCAAACTCATCAGAGAAGGTCCTCGAAGATCACTGGTTGAGTTTTTGGATCATGCTCTCTTAGAAAGTGTGTCCTCCTACACTGTTGGGGAGGTAGAGGAGGTTTCCACTAAATATTTTTTGGGAGGGGCACCGTGCATCAAGCTCCGACGGCCTCGGAGCTTTGTCCCTCACAATGTTCACCAGGTCCAGTGTTGATAATCGCTAGTCCTGTGTTTCCTGCACTCTCTAGTCCTGTGGTTGCTCAACCTGAACCTGCGCACAAGATGGCTGCCACGCCAATGTCCTGGTCCTGTTCCGCCCCATGGGCCTGGCACATTCACTGCGACGTCTTGTAAAGTGTAACTACTACAATTCTGAGAGTTCTATCATGTTTTCATGTCTCTTGGTTTTGGATCACCTGCCTGTTTCTGGACTACTCTCTTGCCTACGTTCCCTGCCTTGTTGTGTTTGTCTGCTCGGACTGCCTGCATGTATTTTGACTTTGCCTGTACTCTAGACTTCGATTGTGGACTGTTGTCTTAATAAAATTGCATTTGGATCCCCAATCTGTTGACTCATTGTTACAGTCACACTGTTAATGTCTTACATTGTCTTACAATGCCACACTTTCTTTCATCTCACATGATAAACTAAAGGGATAGTTCACCCAAAAATGAAAAATCTGTCATTTACTCAACCTCAAGTTGTTCCAAATCTGTAGGAGTTTCTTCTGCTCAACACAAAAGACATATTTTGAAGACTGTTTGTAACCAGAGAGATCAACCATGACTACCATAGTAGGGAAAATAATATGGTTACATTAATCTGCTTTGTAACAAACATTCTTCAAAATATCATCTTTTGTGCAGAAGAAACTCATACAAGTTTGGAACAATTTGAGGGTGAGTACATGATGACAGAACTTTCATTTTTGGTTGAACTATCCCTTTAATTTAAATCTCAAATCAATTAACACTGTCTAGGTTTATTATGCAATCATCAGCTGACTGTGAATTATTACTGGCTGTAAAGTTTTAATTTTAAAGCATGCTTGCATTTCTGCTCTAGCTGCAGACTCAAACTCATCTCAGATCTCATATTTACCTCAGTATTTCCTCTGGGGCAAAATGCTCTAGATCAGCATGAAGCCCCAATGTTAAGGATCCCAGTAGTGCCATTATCTGCTAGTCTGCAAGAGTAAATCATTCAAGGCATCTGACAATACAGTTCAATTTCAGAAAAGCCAGAGTTCAATAAGGTCCAGTTCAGTATAGCACTATCTTTAGAAAGATCGAGAGGACAGTTATGATAAAGCTGTATACTACTAATTGACGTAGCAAGAGACATTTTGCATTAAACTACTAGAGTAGCAGACTGAGAACATGCCAGTTTCTTTAAGAGGGTGAAGCAGGGAAATCTGTATGACTGTTCTTAGCCCTTTAACATTGTTTTAATAGCGCTTATATTTTTTCCCATGCATGCAAAGTTATGTCTTAGCAGATTAACAGCTGGACACTATGAATAATGAATAACAATGATTATAAATACTTTAAGCTTTTAACCATGTTTTCATAATTTTTACTTTTGCTATTCTTCAAATGTACTTTGAAGTTAAAAAAAGTTAATAAAAAAATACATAATTATTAAGATACAAATATTATGCAATGTTGTGTTGATTTAGTATATGCATTAGCAAGACCAATCAATCTGCCATTTTATAAATTAAAAAAATGTAAATACTATTAAACACAAAACATCATTTGAGATGTTTCATTTTCTCTGTGTTTATAAAGCACCAAAACAACAGAAAATTTAACAATGTGCTATAAAATAGATAAAATGTTTTTTTAGTTTTTTTTAAACAGATAAAAAGTATAATAACTAAGATAAACCACACAAGAAAATACAAAAGTAAAACAAATGATGAAAGAGTTGTGATAAAGTAACTACAAAAACAGTATTGATATCGCTCTGGGGGAAAAAAAATTATAGATTCACTGACTAGAGAGTTACTAGAGAGATTGAGAGAAGTGTGTTCCCTTTTGTTCAGTCACTCCGAGTAACGTCAGTGACTGGCGAATGAGGGTTTGGCTTAGAAGCCTATCATCTTCGAGATCTAGAAAACGCCCAATGGCAGGGCCAATGCCATGGGCATGCAAGATTTGCATGCGTAACTCCGCCTACCCACGTGGGTATATAAGGAAGTAGCTGGCATGATCGCATTATGTTTTAGCTTCGGAGCCAAGGGTTACATACCTCTTCACTTCTAAAGTCTTCTGAGTTAACTGTCAGTTCTTCGAGACGAATAGACACTCCGGTGGTGGCTACCATCACTTCCGCTAAGGCCGAGTCCACGAGACGGCCTATGCGTTAAAGTGGAACCTCTTCGTCGGCTGGTGTTCTTCTCGCCAAGAAGACCCCTGGAAATGCCCGATCGGGTCGGTGCTGTCATTTCTCCAAGAAGGGTTGGATCGAAGGCTGTCTCCTTCCACCCTGAAGGTTTATGTGGCCTCTATTACCACCTACCATGACCTCTTGGACGGTAAACCAGTAAGTAAGCACGACTTGATCATCAGGTTCCTGAGGGGTGCGAGAAAACTACATCCTCCTCGTGCTCCTCTCGTACCCTCTTGGGACCTCTCAGTAGTTTTAAGTGCACTGCAGAGGGCCCTATTTGAGCCTTTGCGGTTAGTAGATGTTAAGTTCTTGTCTATGAAGACAGCGCTCCTGACTGCACTGGCCTCCATCAAGAGGGACCTGCAGGCCTTTTCAGTTGACGAAGCGTGCATGGAATTTGGGCCGGGTGACTCTCACGTGAACCTGAGACCCCAGCCTGGATATGTGCCCAAGGTTCCCACCACTCGGTTCAGAGACCAGATGGTGAACCTACAAGCGCTGCCCTTGGAGGAGGCAGACCCAGCCTTGCCACTGCTCTGTCCAGTACGTGCTCTCTGTGCTTACTTAGACAGTACGCTGTGTTTCAGGACCTCAGACCAGCTCTTTGTCTGTTATGGTGGAAAGCTGAAAGGGAAGGCTCTCTCAAAGCAAAGGTTGTCACACTGGATAGTAGACACCATTTTTTTGGCATACCAGCAGCAGGGGCGCCCATGACCCCTTGGGGTTAGGACACACTCCACCCGGAGTGTGGCCTCCTCTTTGGCTTTAGCTCATGGCGCTCCGCTAACAGACATCTACAGAGCTGCAGGCTGGGAGACACCAAACCCATTCGCCAGATTCTACAATCTCCGAGTGGAGCCTGTATCCAACTATGTACTCGGCTCTACAAGTGGCCGGTAATGGATTGGCTCAGGTGTCTTCGTTTGCTCGCCATTCCACTCCACGGACTGGATACGTGTGATATACTTCTCAGGTGAGCTTCTCCGAAAGCCATGAGCTCCTCCAGCACTGCTGACGCTGACGCCAGTAAGTCTGCCCTATTCAGCCCAGACACTCGTGTCCGGCCAGGTGCTCCATGTGCATGGTTCCCCCTCCCACATGTGTATTTCTACCGTAAGCCTCCCTTGAGCGGGTGTATTCCCTTGGCAAGCCTGCCACCTCCTGGGGTTAAAAATCCACCTGCGTTTGGTACCCCAGTGATCTTTCTTATGCAGCCCTTATAGTGTATTCTTAAGTTCTCCCCACGGGTAGGCACTATGGCGCATATCTCCACCTGGAATATGCCTCCCAGTGTCCTCCACTAATCTTACGTCAGGGCACTCACGCTTGCACAGGGCACTGGAAGACAGCTGAGTGGCGTGATTATATTGGAACCCCCAGTCATCAGTCACTGACGTTACTCGGAGTGACTGAACAAAAGGGAACGTCTCGGTTACGTACGTTACCCTCGTTCACTGAGGAGGGAATGGAGACGCAACGTCCCTCTGCCACTTCTGCTGGAACGAGAGTTCAGCTTGGCTCCTCAGCTGGAAACATAATGCAATCATGCCAGCTACTTCCTTATATACCCACGTGGGTAGGCGGAGTTACGCATGCAAATCTCGCATGCGTTTTTTTGATCTCGAAAATGATAGGCTTCTAATCGAAACCCCTATTCGTCAGTCACTGACGTTACGTCTCCGTTCCCTCCTCAGGGAACGAGGGTTACATACGTAACCGAGACGTTTTAGGGAGTTTATTTATTTTAAAAATCTACAGGCTCATAGTTGAAGAAACACCCAAATATCCAGCAGCATTAGCTTTGCCAAAGCATTGGCCTTGGTGAGCAGGTCTGTTCTTCCCTGCAGATGAAGGACTCTGTTTATTCCCTTTTAATACAGTCTCACCCAATCAGTGCCCTGAGAAAGGTGGGCGAGTGAAAACAAAGTAAGAGACTCATCTCTTACATTAGAGCAGACTGGGAGTCTGAGTCCTTGACTGGGCTGTTCCTCTTTTCCATTATCCATTTGCCTTAAAACATTGTGTGACAAATACAGAAAGAAAGAAAATTCTCTCTCACAGAAAAAAATAACTACTAAAGAAGTTTTAAATTAGAGAAGTGTGAGCATGTGTATATTTTGAAAGTGTGAAGGAAGGGTGTTAGACTGTTGATTATTTTTCTGTTCTTTTATATTTTTTTTCCACACTCCCTTAGGCACATAACAGACTTGTCATGAATTACCTAACATCCAGTGTCTTAAAATAAACTTAGAAAAATCACATAATACACAGATGTCATGGTCTGGCTGTATAAAGGAACTCACAAGGAAATACAATACTTTTAATAATAATCCATCAGGAACACATAGGAGAACTTCAGAATGAGTCAATCAAACACTTTAACAAGACAGGACAAGAAACAAAGGAAAAATAATGGCTTATATACACTATTGAGTAAATTAATTAACAACAGGTGAACTGAATATGAAAGGCACAGACTGAAAACTAGGTCACAGAGCAAAACAGGGAAACAATCATGAAGCAAACATGTTACAACAAAAGAGTACACACAAACCTTAACACAGTAAAGGTTCCTCTGGTAAACATAAAAGTGTTGTTATCTACCATGTAGGGCTCATGCATTTAGGTTTCTGAATTAGTTTAAAAGCTTCCAGCATTTACCCCAATCTCCATTTAATCTCATTTAAAAGGTATCCGGCTACCAAAGTAAATGTTGTTTTAGATAATGCTGAAGATTCTCCACATTTTTTGTGGAGCTATTCTGTAATGGACCTGTGGACCAACCTCTTTGATAATAGAGAGATATAGAGATGCCTGTGCTGAATATGTTATTATGCAGGCAAGTTTTTTTTTAACATAGTGACTTGAACTAACTTACTTAGACATATTTTCTTTGATCTGTTGCCAGCATTACCTTTGTCTCAATAAAACAGAAACAATTTTTCAGAAACTATCAAAAATATACTATTACAAAATAAACAAAATTTCTCGAAAAACACATTAAAAATGAAAAAAATGATCTCAGTCGCACAAATGTAACAGGATATTCAGTATGATTTATTCTTTGTTAATGTTTTTCAAAGATTTGTTTTCGCAAATCGTGGATTGTGAATGCATTGCCAAAGATTTGGCTTACGTTTCTCAGTTTTTCGTTTGCTTTTTTGACACAAACCTCTCGTGGGGGCGGACTTAACAGTGATCTACTCTGATTGGATAAAGAGCTTTTGATGAACAGGTGGAATGATCTCGCGGTGCTTTGTATTAGGCTTGTTCGTAAAGATGAGCTCTCAGGAGCGGCAGCGGCTTAATCTTCATCATCGTCTTCACCCGCTTGTTCTTCAAGGCAGCAATAAGTTTGTGTTATTGAAGTAACCAAAAGTTGTATCCATGTACAGTGTGCAACAGTTTGTTGTGGGTTATTGATATACATAGGTGTAATTTGCAGGTGGGACATGTCCCCACCACTTTTTGAAACATTGAAACATCTTGTTGCACAAGATGAACCTAATTAATACTAAAACATCTCTGGTTAACTAGAAGAGCATATAAGAGGCATCTGGTGCTCGTTGCCGCTGTTATCAGTGGCACGTGCATGTGCAGTCTACACACAGACGAGCGTTTTAATCGTTTAACGGCGTTGTAGAGACTTTCTATTTGTTCCGGTGAAATCATAAAATAAAATGCATTAAAAAAACTGTTCCCTGCTCTTGATATACAACCACTGATGATATTCAGTATACATGCAAGAATTAAATGGATCCCCCCCCCACACACACACACACACACACGTCCCACCTACTTTTTAAAACAAAGTTACGCTACTGTTGATAAAAAGTTTTTAAATAATTAATGTGTCAAATAAAGCCAGAACTGTTGCACACTGTACATGGATTTTTATCGATCATTTTGTTAAACTTTTAGCGATATTATTGGTTACTTCAATAACCAATAAGAGGTAATTTTTTTCATTTTCAATGTGTTTTTCTTCTTTTGTAATGGCATATTTTTGATAGTTTCTGAAAAAGTTTTGTTCACTTTTATAAAGTTTTGTTCAGTTTTATTGACACAAAGGTAACTCCATAAGCATCCAAATACGCATACTTCCTGAAGTAGGCAGTCCTGGGTAAATGATTACAGGTATTCTGAATTCTGTAATCAGATTCCAAAAATTACAGTACTTGTAAAGAGTTTATATTGCATTTTAAAATACTCGTAATCAGACTAGAGTGACTTTTTTAATTATTACATGATTACGTGTTATTTTCTCAATGGAATTATTTATTGATTCTCCCTTCTACTTCTTTATTATCTTTTAAATTTTCCTTTTTTTTTAGAACAAACACTAGTCATGTGTTGATCACTGAAAACCTACACAGCATCTGATTAGTTGATTTACAGAAATCATTTAACTTTTAAAGGATTAGTTCACTTTAAAATTAAAATTACACCATGATTTACTCACCCTCAAGCCATTCTAGGTTTAAATGACTTTCTTCTTTCTAATGAACACAATCAGAGTATAAATATCCTGATGCTTACAAGCTGTATAATGGACGTGCTCAAAAAAGTGCATCCATCCTTTAATAAACGTACTCCATAGTACAAACCTGATTCCAAAAAAGTTGGGACACTGTACAAAATTGTGAATCAAAACAGAATGCAAAGATCTGGAATTTTCAAAATTTAATATTTTATTCACAATACAACATACAGTCTTGTTCAAAATAATAGCAGTACAATGTGACTAACCAGAATAATCAAGGTTTTTAGTATATTTTTTATTGCTACGTGGCAAACAAGTTACCAGTAGGTTCAGTAGATTGTCAGAAAACAAACAAGACCCAGCATTCATGATATGCACGCTCTTAAGGCTGTGCAATTGGGCAATTAGTTGAATTAGTTGAAAGGGGTGTGTTCAAAAAAATAGCAGTGTGGCATTCAATCACTGAGGTCATCAATTTTGTGAAGAAACAGGTGTGAATTAGGTGGCCCCTATTTAAGGATGAAGCCAACACTTGTTGAACATGCATTTGAAAGCTGAGGAAAATGGGTCGTTCAAGACATTGTTCAGAAGAACAGCGTACTTTGATTAAAAAGTTGATTAGAGAGGGGAAAACCTATAAAGAGGTGCAAAAAATGATAGGCTGTTCAGCTAAAATGATCTCCAATGCCTTAAAATGGAGAGCAAAACCAGAGAGACGTGGAAGAAAACGGAAGACAACCATCAAAATGGATAGAAGAATAACCAGAATGGCAAAGGCTCAGCCAATGATCACCTCCAGGATGATCAAAGACAGTCTGGAGTTACCTGTAAGTACTGTGACAGTTAGAAGACGTCTGTGTGAAGCTAATCTATTTTCAAGAATCCCCCGCAAAGTCCCTCTGTTAAAAAAAGGCATGTGCAGAAGAGGTTACAATTTGCCAAAGAACACATCAACTGGCCTAAAGAGAAATGGAGGAACATTTTGTGGACTGATGAGAGTAAAATTGTTCTTTTTGGGTCCAAGGGCCACAGGCAGTTTGTGAGACGACCCCCAAACTCTGAATTCAAGCCACAGTACACAGTGAAGACAGTGAAGCATGGAGGTGCAAGCATCATGATATGGGCATGTTTCTCCTACTATGGTGTTGGGCCTATTTATCGCATACCAGGGATCATGGATCAGTTTGCATATGTTAAAATACTTGAAGAGGTCATGTTGCCCTATGCTGAAGAGGACATGCCCTTGAAACGGTTGTTTCAACAAGACAATGACCCAAAACACACTAGTAAACGGGCAAAGTCTTGGTTCCAAACCAACAAAATTAATGTTATGGAGTGGCCAGCCCAATCTCCAGACCTTAATCCAATTGAGAACTTGTGGGGTGATATCAAAAATGCTGTTTCTGAAGCAAAACCAAGAAATGTGAATGAATTGTGGAATGTTGTTAAAGAATCATGGAGTGGAATAACAGCTGAGAGGTGCCACAAGTTGGTTGACTCCATGCCTCACAGATGTCAAGCAGTTTTAAAAAACTGTGGTCATACAACTAAATATTAGTTTAGTGATTTACAGGATTGCTAAATCCCAGAAAAAAAAAATGTTTGTACAAAATAGTTTTGAGTTTGTACAGTCAAAGGTAGACACTGCTATTTTTTTGAACACACCCCTTTCAACTAATTGCCCAATTGCACAGCCTTAAGAGCGTGCATATCATGAATGCTGGGTCTTGTTTGCTTTCTGAGAATCTACTGAACCTACTGGTAACTTGTTTGCCACGTAGCAATAAAAAATATACTAAAAACCTTGATTATTCTGGTTAGTCACATTGTACTGCTATTATTTTGAACAAGACTGTATATGATATATAAAATGTTTAAACTGAGAAAATTTATCATTTTAAGGGGAAAATAAGTTGATTTTAAAAGTCATGGCATCAACACATCTCAAAAAAGTTGGGACAAGGCCATGTTTACCACATTGTGGCATTCCCTCTTCTTTTTATAACAGTCTGCAAAGGTCTGGGGACTGATGCCGGCTTCACGCCGGCTTCACACTGCATGCGTAAGCAGGGCGTAAGCAGCGCATATTTTTTTCGGCGCTCATGTTAACAGATGAGTGCATTCACACCGGCAGCAGAGGCAGCGCAGCAGCGCGTAGCAGGAGCAGAGCAGAAGCGTCAGTGCCGCGATCGTTTCGGCGCCGGCTCTATTTTTGACGCGCTGCTCATGATGAATTAAAGCCACAGTACATTATTCTGATCAAAATTAACCTGGTTAACATGAAAAATAACACATTTAACCATGAAATAATTTAGTGAAGTGTTCCGTGTGTTTCTCAGTCACCATATGACATCCGGCGCTGTGGAAAAAAAAAAGTTCTACACAAAAACCGAAGTCACTGCCAAGTTGACAAGTTTTTGCCTGAACTACAAAACTAATTTTAAATAATGTATGCCAGTTTAGCTTAAATTAAATATGAATTAAATTATGTATATATTATAACTATATGCTGGCATAAAAACAGAAACTATAAACAAAAGCACGTGGTGTCACAGGCAGTGTTCTTCAGAGTGCACCTGCAAAGACAGCAATGGACGACGCTCGTCTCATCGTGGAGGTTGAGAAGCACACAGTTCTCTATAATCCACACAATTGGCTTTATAAAGACTTGCAAGTGAAGGAAAAAGCATGGGAGGAAGTTGGTGAGCGTGAGCGGCTCTTGGTGCTGATGGTAAGTCATTTTAAAGTGTTTTTGACAATCTTTCGTTGTCTCATGAACGAACAACTAAATATGGACAGGTAAATAGAATATACACACATGAATATAGCACACATACAGTAGACATGTAGATAGACTATGATGTGCGTTATTTTGACATTTTTTAAAAACCTGTTTAAGATAATTTGCCCATTTAGCCTACAATATATCATTAAGAAGTTTCCTCTTAGTTATTGCAGTCATTTATGAATTATCTTTAAGAGGTTTATGATGGGTAATGCATGTAAATTTGATGCCTATCCAATATTTCAAGACAATTTCCTGAAGTTTCTCTTTTTAGCAGTGTGCTTTTCATGGACATATAGTGCGATGGCCTTTCTTCTATCAAAAACTCGCACTAAACGAAATAAAAAACATCAGAAACGATTGAAGTGAAACGATTTTTTAAAATAAAATTAGCTTCATGATAAATCTTTGCTTTATTTCCATTTCAAATACATTAAAGAGAAATGCAAACTTATCCATTATAGAGTACTCTGTACACAATTGTGCGTGACTACTGCGCGCGACAAACGCTGCCTGTGTGAAAGCAAAAAGTGCGCGTGCTGCTACTGCTTTACACACGCGCTGCTTCGGCGCTGCCTACGCCCTGCTTACGCGTGCAGTGTGAGCCCATGTTTTGATTTCCATTACAGTAGCATTCCTGTAAGTGATGCAGTGCCATCTAAGAGACCGAAGATCACAGGCATCCAGTATGGTTTTCTGACCTTGACTCTTACACACAGAGATTGTTCCAGATTCTCTGACTCTTTGGATGATATTATGCAGTGTAGATGATGATAACTGAGAATTTTTTATACAATTTTTCTCTGAGAAACTCTTTCTGGTATTGCTCCACTATTTTCGCCACAGTATTGGGGGAACTGGTGATCCTCTGCCCATCTTGACTTCTGAGAGACACTGTCACATTAAGAGGCCCTTTTTTTTGGGGGGGGGGGGGGGGTATTTATCAGGATATTTATTAATATAACTGATTGTGTTCATCAAGAAAGAAGAAAGTAATTTACACCTAGTGTAACGGTGTGGGGAACCAGGAACATACTAGCAGATCAAAATTCAAACTGAAACTTTAATAACGTTACATGGGAACAGACAGTTGGACAGGGAAACACAACCTTACATAACAGTGACATAGATTGAAGATGAGGGTGCAACTTAAGTAGTGAACAGAAACAAAATGATTAGACACAGCTGGGATTAACTAATCATAGTAACAAAATGTTGGCGGTAAACTGAACAAAGGAACGAATCAAAATACAAACTGAAAGTCCATGACAGACAGAACCGTGACAATAGGATGGCTTGAGGGTGAGTAAATCATAGGGTAATTTTCTTTTTAAAGTGAAATAATTCTTTAAGAAGTGTTTTTCAACATTGCATACCTAATCAGCTCCTGATGAACACATACATTTTTATTTGAATTATCACCCAGTAAGTCATTTAACCAAGTATTACTGTCTTTGGATGGCGTTTGTCTTTAAAACACATTAAAAGGTTCAAATTCACATTTATATGCAATGCAGGGACTCCCCAACTTTTTGTCAGCAGAACCTCTTTGACCTAATATATTTACTTAAAATATAAGCCCTAAAGTTAACAAGTTAGATAAAACCATTAATAATATGTAATGTAATAAATTACATTAATAACTCATTTTTTTGTCATGAAATTTGGAATCAGCAACCAATTGTATTACATTAAAATAAACCATCAATCTATAAAAATAAATCTAAAATATTGCTAATAATGTGATATTGAGAGTAAAATATTTTAATGAGTGAATATAACTTATATACGTTTTCAAAAAAAATCTAACTTTAGAAAAGACTTTCTGCAAACAAGAGACATGTAATTTGTTCTAGACAAATCTAAATCATCAACTGAATATATTTTGATTACATTCATAGTACATACATTTATATCCTACTTATTAGACCTCCTCAGAGAAAATGTTGTTCAAATCCACCCAAATAGTGAACTTGCGTTTACATGATAAAGAAACATGTAAATAGATAAACAGTACCATACAGCTATTCGATTTATTGCCAATCCACCTTACAGAACACATTATTGTGAGCTTTATTCCAATGCATCTTACAAAACACATTGTGAGTTTTATTCCATTTTAAATTGGACATCATTACACAGCAGACAGGAAATACACTGGTGTGTTTTCATTTAAAGTCTTGTTAGGTTTATTACTAAAATATCTTCAAGAATGCTTCTACCTTTTATTAGTACATATACAGAATATGAAAATGCTTATGGCCGTTCAGCTTTTTGTTTTGCTGCTCCTAATGACTGGAATTTAGTAAAAAAAGTCACTGAAATTGGATTCATATTTCAATTGTTGAGTCTTTTTTATTACAGAATGTAAATGTATTAAAGGTAGGGTAGGTAAGAATTATCTAAAACACTTTTGTTCAAAATTTGTATAAACTTTCTTTATATGTCAATACATAACTAAAATGAAAGTACTCTGAAAAATAGAGTATAAAAATCGAGTGACTCTAGACTTTTTAATCTGCCATAGACACCGCTCATTATTTTTGTTCGGGACGAAACAAGTGATTGGCTTGGGTGACTGTCACTCTCTCTCGCTACCATGGCTACCCCCCCTTTTGCCACAGGATCTGCCCACATGCGCACACCCGTTTGATTTGAGGAGTTCAAGCATAGATATGTATACGTAGATGGAAAATGTATGTAAAAACAAACATTGACCCTTTGGAAGTGTTTAAATCAAACTAAATGTAGTTTAATTTAAAAGGCAATAAGCATGCCCTTCTGTCAGCGAGTTTAGTCTATTTTTGCTACGCTGCTCGCGCTGAATGCCACGGTGCATAGTTCTTGACCAACTTGACCTGATTAACATGAAAGAGAACCGATTTCACCATAAAATCATGTAGTGCAGTGTTCGTGTGTTTCACAATCACCACATAACTCAGCACTGTGAAATAAATAATAAAATACAAGAAAACACATCACTGCCAGAAGATTTTGCTCAAACTTCCAAGGCCTGTTTAAATGATTAAAATAAGCGTATCTTAACTTAAATGTTATATTTATCAAGTGAACAACGTATACAGCACATTATATCCATGTGTGTTTGGGAATGGGGCATTTGCAGCAGATATGCTGCCCGTCATAAATCAAAGCACATCTCGGAGGAGAACACTAGCAAATGTGACAGAATGGACGATATTATAGTCTCTATTTGCAATACACGGTTCAGCTGCGAATGATCAGCAAGACAAATGCTGCCAGAATGCACAACGTCGGATGGGCGACGGGCATGCGCGGCTCCCGCTCTCCATATGCAGTGCTTCTTCCCTGTCAACCATAGATATGTAACCATATCTATGCTGTCAACGGACTGCTTGCATGTGCAGTGTGACATTTGAATGATGATGTCACTACATGCACTCCGCTCCTTCTTCTCCGCTAGTCTCAGGTAAATAATGCGTCTTCCAGCTGAGCAGTCGGTGAGGCGCGTTCATGTGTTTTGGGGGCATGACTTTGGAAAGATCCCAGAAGGGAGAAGGTGGAGTGAATGGAAAGGTCATGAGAGGTCTACAGATATTGAATTTTTATACTTTCTTTTTCAGAGTACTTACATTTTAATTATGTATTGATAAAGAAAGTTTAAAAAAATTTGGAAAAAAAGTTTTTTAACCAATTCTTACCTACCCTACCTTTAAGTGAATGTTTTATATGTGTGTACTGCAGAATATGTTTGTATGTCTTTTAGGAGATCTGATTCTCCTCCAAGGCTATGTTGTTGAAAATAAGAACTTGTTCTTAAGTAACTTGCCTGATTAAATAAATATATAATAAATATATATATAAATCTTTGACACAATAGGAGTAGGATGAAATGGATTACTGTAATCAACACTTTTATCAACTAATTAACTACACATTTAAAAAAAATGTTGTTTTAACTTAAAAAAAAGTAAGTAACCTGGTTGCCTTAAAATGTTGAGTTCTTTGAAATTACAATGAATGAAAATGGTTTAATAAATATAAACTCCACACATTGTATTAACAATTTTTGTGATAAATCACACAATTTGGCATGTTTCACTGCATTACTACAAACAAACAAAAAACATTTTTATGCATAGTTCTTTTAATACTATTTGAATAAAGGATGATAAATGTTCATTATATTAATTAAAAGTTTTAATTTCAATGAACGCAAAATTGTAAGGCAACCAGGTAACTTGCTTTTTAAATATTGTTTTTACAGTGTAGCTAAAATTTTAGTTATATGTTTCTAAATGTACTTAACAGTAAATTATGCATAATTACAAGTAACTAACCCTAAACCAAACCGTAACTATATAGTACATGTAGTTAACAAATATTACTCATGAATTATTTATATATAGTACAAAGTACCTACGTCACATTAAAATAATGTGTAACTGTTATTATATCAGCTGTAATCATAATCTAATTTATTTATTGATTAAACGTGCAGCTCTATTGTGTGGTGAGTAAATGGATGAAGTGCAGCTGTAGTCCTGAAGAATGCCGGGAGCTTAGAGGACTGATGAAATTCTTCACGGATGAACACCCTCATGTATTATAAGAGAATCTTTCATAAAGCGTTTGTTCTGCGGCCTCTCCTTTCCACAGCCCTTAATGATTGTCTCATTGCTCTCCTCCTCTCTTCTCTTCCTGTGGCCTTCCCTTTCTCTCATTTTTCTCTCGCTATCTCTATTTCGCCCCTTTCTTCTTTACTTTCTCGCTCCCTCTCTCTTTCCTCCTTTCTCTGTTTTCATGAATAGGCTCACTGAGGCGTCAAGTGCAGGACTAGGTCTGTACAGACCTCAAAGATAGGAAGAGAGAAATGACAGATGAGGAGGAGGAGAGTAAGAGAGTTTAGGTTGACATGGAGGGTCATTGCAGTGCTTTCCTCTGAACTGTGAACGTTCAGTGCTGATGGCAATGACAAAGTGGAATAGTTCATAATGCTGTATGAACATCTGGAAAGGACATTTCTTTTGTCGAGATCACTGGCATTTCCAAACTGGCTTGAGATAAACTGTTTATTTCATTTGTCAGTCGATTAATGGTACTATTAATGGTTGTAATGAATAAATGATTTTAAGGAGTCCAACGATATTAAAATCTATTGTAATAAATGGCAAGAGCTGATTTTTTTAACTAAAATCTCAAATGATTCCATAATTTGTATACTTCTAAAAGGATAGTTGAGGTTGAAGAATGTTCAGCTGTTACAATAAAAGTCATTGTGATCGTAAAATTTGACCTCAACAACATTTTTGTCGATTTCATGGAAATAACATTTTTTTTCTAAATCACAGGAGAAAAAAAACTAAATCTTAAACGAGGATTGATGGAGAATATTCTCTTTATCACTTACTCCCCTGTATGACTGAGAAATATACTGGCCAATCTTTTGAGACAAATAACAAATGTGCACAAATAATCTTTTCAATTAATCTTTTTATCTGATTCACCCATGACTCATTAAGAAACTAGGTACAACCATTTTGGACAATGTGCCTCGACGATCATTTTTTCAGCCGTTAAACTAGCAAAAAGTGGATTGCACTTGCACCATGCACTTTAGACCATGCGCTTAGATCGGTAAAATAAGGCCTGTGTAGTTACCTTATATTATCTTATATTATTATTATGTAATGTGAAACCAAGTTTTTAAAACTAACAGGTTTTTTTATTTTTCTCGAAAGGCAGAGTCAAGTGCAAAACAAAAACTTAAACAAAGTAAAGTACCATATGCTATGGATGACTAAGAAAGATAGTTACACAAACTCAGTTACGAATCCCCAAAATATATGCACTCTGTACTAACATCTGGCCATAACTCACAATGTGTCAAAGTGCTGAGTGAAAAGCTTAACAGATAATGTCAATGAGGTATGCTGTCCGTACAGTGCCTCCTTGAGCTGCTGGTGTTGCATCAGACGTGCTTTACAGGTGAGACATTACTAACAGAGTGTGCAGCAAGAGCACAGCCTGGCAAATCAACTGCTGCCATGGATACAGGGACTTCTGCAATCTCAGACAGACAGTTAGCTAAGACTGGCATTTATATGATTCCCTAGTATGGTTTCATTAGGAGAAAGTGAGAGAGGGTGAGAGAGCAGATGTTTGTGCACAGTCAAATGTGACTTACTGTCCCCCACAGGTACAATCTGTCTCAAAACTGCTATCAGTCTCTCATTCCCCCCTCAGTGTTCTGAGCTAGAGTTCTGGTCCAGTCACACACTCAGACAGCTGCAGGCGTGTGTGCGTGCGTGCGTGCGTGTGTGTGTCGTGTGTGCCAGCTTAATGCCTGTCATTTATTTAATAAGTTGCTGGTGATTATGAGACAGGCCCAGGAGAAATCTGACCGGAAAGAGGGTGCTGTTCTTCCTCAAAACCCAAAAGTTACAGAAACACTCAAGAGGAAAAAAGACACATATCTTCCTGCTCTGAACTTATATGTGCTTGTGACTATGTGGTAGATATAAAGGAGAAAAAGAGAGGAAGATGGAAGATAGAAGGATGATGAGAAATGATGCAGAAAAGTAAGAGGTCTTATTCCCTTCCTGTTTATGCATTTATTAATTTATTTTTTTGTGAAGCCATATACAGGGAGTGCAGAATTATTAGGCAAAAGAGTATTTTGACCACATCATCTTCGTTATGCATGTTGTCTTACTCCAAGCTGTATAGGCTGGAAAGCCTACTACCAATTAAGCATATTAGGTGATGTGCATCTCTGTAATGTCAAGGGGTGTGGTCTAATGACATCAACAGCCTATATCAGGTGTGCATAATTATTAGGCAACTTCCTTTCCTTTGGCAAAATGGGTCAAAAGAAGGACTTGACAGGCTCAGAAAAGTCAAAAATAGTGAGATATATTGCAGAGGGATGCAGCAGTCTTAAAATAGCCAAGCTTCTGAAGCGTGATCATCGAACAATCAAGCGTTTCATTCAAAATAGTCAACAGGGTCGCAAGAAGCGTGTGGAAAAACCAGGGCGCTAAATAACTGCCCGTGAACTGAGAAAAGTCAAGCGTGCAGCTGCCAAGATGCCACTTGCCACCAGTTTGGCCATATTTCAGAGCTGCAACACCACTGGAGTGCCCAAAAGCACAAGGTGTGCAATACTCAGAGACATGGCCAAGGTAAGAAAGGCAGAAAGTCGACCACCACTGAACAAGACACACAAGCTGAAACGTCAAGACTGGGCCAAGAAATATCTCAAGACTGATTTTTCTAAGGTTTTATGGACTGATGAAATGAGAGTGAGTCTTGATGGGCCAGATGGATGGGCCCGTGGCTGGATTGGTAAAGGGCAGAGAGCTCCAGTCCGACTCAGACGCCAGCAAGGTGGAGGTGGAGTACTGGTTTGGGCCGGTATCATCAAAGATGAGCTTGTGGGGCCTTTTCGGGTTGAGGATGGAGTCAAGCTCAACTCCCAGTCCTACTGCCAGTTTCTGGAAGACACCTTCTTCAAGCAGTGGTACAGGAAGAAGTCTGCATCCTTCAAGAAAAACATGATTTTCATGCAGGACAACGCTCCATCACACGCGTCCAAGTACTCCACAGCGTGGCTGGCAAGAAAGGGTATAAAAGAAGAAAATCTAATGATATGGCCTCCTTGTTCACCTGATCTGAACCCCATTGAGAACCTGTGGTCCATTATCAAATGTGCGATTTACAAGGAGGGAAAACCGTACACCTCTCTGAACAGTGTCTGGGAGGCTGTGGTTGCTGCTGCATGCAATGTTGATGGTGAACAGATCAAAACCCTGACAGAATCCATGGATGGCAGGCTTTTGAGTGTCCTTGCAAAGAAAGGTGGCTATATTGGTCACTGATTTGTTTTTGTTTGGTTTTTGAATGTCAGAAATGTATTTTTGTGAATGTTGAGATGTTATATTGGTTTCACTGGTAAAAAAAAAAAAATTGAAATGGGTATAAATTTGTATTTTTGTTAAGTTGCCTAATAATTATGCACAGTAATAGTCACCTGCACACACAGATATCCCCCTAAAATAGCTAAAACAAAAAACAAAAAACTAAAACTATTAATGAGTTTTTGTGTTCATTGAGAACACTTGGTTGTTGTTCAATAATAAAATTAATCCTCAAAAATACAACTTGCCTAATAATTCTGCACTCCCTGTATATGTGGGATAATGTCACTACTGCAAAATAAATTCATTCAGGGTGATGCAAGGCCTCATGAACTTGGCAGGGGTTATTTCAAAATAATTATTCTTTATATTATGGCCCCTAAGATATAGCCTACTGTTTTTGCTCTATATCCATGGCAACAATCTAATGCTACGTTCACATATTTCCTTTCATATCAGTGGAATCAGAGCCATCTCATGTCTCAAAATTGTTAGTAACTTACTGTAGTAAAAAGGTTTTTAGGGCTATATCATGAACAGTATTCATTTTAATGTATATGTTGAGAACATAGCTATAGATGGCTAGAGGATCAGGAATCAAAATGACAACATTGACCAGCAGAACAAGACACAGATGAGATGAAGAGCTAGATGAGAGCTTAAAATAAAGGGAAAAGTTACAATATAGACAAAAACAATATGTTAGACAGTCCATGAAAAAAGTTACTTGAACTGCATATTAATAATAATATACACTTCTGTTAAAAAGTTTGGGGTCAGGAAGATTTTTTAAATATTTAATATAGAAATCTCTCATATTCAGTAAAACTGCATTATTATTTTATAATGTTCAAAGCTATTGATCCCTCAGAAATAGTTTTAATGCTGATTTGGAACGGTCAAAAGAATATTTATTTGAAATACATTTTTGTAACATTATACATGTCTTTACTGTTGTTGCTAGGCAGATTGTTTTCTGCATTGTTATGGACTATTTTAGCCTTATGGGCAAACTGAAGCAAATCTACAAGTAATACAATATAATTATAAAGTAATACAATATAATCAATATAAATATATTTTTTGTATAGTTTTACAAGCAATATAATATTACTTGTAAAATCTAAAAGTAATACAATGTCATTTTTAATACAATATTATTCATTATTAAAAATAATTGCTTAAATCAATATTTTATAGCCATGTATTTATTATAAGCAGCTGTGTAATGAGTGGGATGGCATACAGTTAAGACTGTACGTTGTCTCGTACATATTTAACGTGCCCTAAAAGAAGAATGCTAAGAAACGTCCCAAAAATGTCAATTACCTGCATTAAATATGCAGCACCTCTGTTAAGGCAGCATTAACAACAGGATTTCTTAAGAGAAAAAGTACAACCAAAAAAAACCTACAATCCTCCATCTGCTCACATACTTTCCCTCTCCAAACGCTGTCCACTCACTCAGAGAGTCTTAATAATGAGTAATTGGCAGAACGCACTCACCAGACTCTCAGCTAATGCACCTGCTACCCCTGACTGTGTCAGAAAGAGAGAGCAGCAGGCACCAGATGTGAAGGCTCTGTCCACCCCAACCCACAGCATCATTTTCGACTGACCCACTTTCAGTTTTTAACTATAATTGCTGGTTGGAAAAATGAATCACATCCAAAGTTGAGTCATAAATTATTCTTATTATTTTCTAAGAGAGAGAATGTGTGTCTCAAACCTCAACATCTACACTGATCTGAATATTCCCTAACTAATGTTATTTATTGATTGGAAACGAAAGGAAAGCCATTGAAGATTTGAATCAAACATTATTGTTTAGTGATGTTCAGTTGCCAAGCAACAACTCCTACACACATCAGCACTGTACCAATGACAATCTGAATGGAGAGAACTACAAAAATGATGGAACTGTAAGAAAGTGCATTCTAACAGAGAAAATAAAATCCAAATCATAAAAAATCTGAAGTTATCAATCTCATTTTCAGTTATGTTATGGAATAGTTCACCAAATATTACAATTCTGTCCATTTTTTTTTTCACCTCATATAATTCAAAACCAGTATGCTGGTATTTTTTCATGAAACACGTAAATAATTTTGAAGAAATGTACAAAATTGCATCAGTGAGTATCAGTGAATGATGACTTAAATTTAAATCTGTTCCTCACCGAAAGCATCATTTGAAATAGTCTTATTATGTCATACATCGAGTCAGAGGTTACCTTCGCGGAACTCTACTCTCTAATTAACGTGCATATGGCCCTTGCCGGAAGATGGTTATTGTAGTTCAGAAAGTTTTGAGTATGGATATTTTTCTTACAGAAATCCATTACTTCGTTTCAGAAGCCATTTATTAACATACTAGAGTCATACGTATTACTTGATAGATTGATGTGTTTTTTTGGAGCTTCAAAAACACGGACGCTCTTCAATGCCGTAACAAAGGTGGAATAAGTAAGGATATTTTTAATATAACTCTGTTTATGTTTGGCTGAAAGAAGAAAGTCATTGTTGCAAGCAGGACCAGGACGAGAGCCATGAGAACGGAGCGAGACCGGTGTTGCGAGTGTTTTAGCGGATACGTCTGCGTAGACACTTGGCGAAGGGCATGTCTGAAGCTTGGTGTTGATGCTACCATCAAAGTGACAACAGCCAATCACATTACTTTTCCAGGGTGCTGCATTGACACAATTGGCTAGCGTCTGCGATATGGTATTTACATGGACAATCTGGTTGATTTTTACTTCTCCCACAAGTAAACACCAGTGATGTGATGCAACTGAACCCACAATTCAGTTTTGGCAATGCATGACCTCACCCACTCAAAATAAATGAGAAGCCTTAACAGCAACGCCCCATGTGATCGCACCATTAATGGTATCACTTGCATGCAACACTGGTCTCAATATTCTCACAGAGGAGCTTTGGGAGCCCAAAAGAATGAGCGTTGATAGTGAAGGACAAGAGGACCAGGCCTGGACTTTTACCTCATGGTTCGTTTATGTGTGTGGCAGTCGTCCTTGAGGGGCTGCTGCTTTTAATTTTGTTTTGTGTTTGTTAAATTGTGTTTGAACGTTCGCCGATTCACGAGTTCACCCTTACATATAATTTATAGAGAGTAAATTTAAATGCGTATTTGGCGTGCTGTCCAGGAAGAGGGCTTTGTGCTTGGAATTTGGCCTGAACCCAGAGTACTGTGGAGAAGGGGTGGTTGAGAGATGCTGATAAACTGTCAACAAAGGTAAGGTAAGAGGTATGGTTGCTCCGTATGTATACCTCTTATTGTTGATTAGCTGAGTGCTCTCCACTTGTGTTAATTATCTGAACGTTCTCCTCCCGAACCTTGTTAATAAAACACAATTGCCTGCCTCCTTATTCCCTGAACTTTGCTACAGTTATATACACCTAGGATGGCTTGAGAGTGAGTGAAGTTAACTTTAATTAACATATAATGGTAACTTTAATATTAATTTTTGGGTGAACTATTCCTTTAAATGCATAAAATGTGGATTTGTTCACAGTACTTGCAGGTTTGTATTAGTTCTCAGGGGAGTTTTATTATTTTATTTTTTGAGAACTCAGAACCATCACTAATGCACCCTCCTCTGAGCCCTTCTGCAGCTTTTATGCAAAAAAAACAATTTCAAGCAAAGTTTCCAGAAAACAGGCCAAAGGCAGATGATGGGGGATGTTGTGTACGTTCTCCTCACAATTCTCAATTTATCAGCCTTGTGCTCGAATTTGGTCCTCTGTCTATGTTCAGAATTCTTCTGGACGAGGACCTGAGCTTCCGATGTCATTCGAATTCAGCAGAGCATCAATAACGGGCTCTAAAATGCTCTCTCACCTAATAACAGACTCTATGTTAAACAAGGGTAGAACAGCCATCTGAGACTCTCAGTCCTTAGTAACCTAGCAACCAACGCCAACACAGTTTGCCGTTCAGACCGATGCGTAAAGCTTATGGAAGTCCTTAAGTCATTTGTAGGTGAGGGGAACTGTGTTTCATTACCTCAGGCTAAGGACGAGATGTGTAACCTGAAAGTGTGTTTGTGTAAGTGCTTACATTTCAAGTGAATGGGTTAAGACGCAGAATAAACCAACCCAAAAAAGTGTTTAGATGACCGTTTCTGATCTAGTTGCCATGGTGATATTCAGAGCTGAGGTGTTCCTGAGAGTGTTAGCATATCCCATTGCATATGCTAATTTAATATGATAACACACAAATGCTGTATGCTAATTGCTCAAAAGAAGACTTGCAGATCTGATCTGAATGCTGCATGTTTAATAAAAGATCTCTTCATCTTCTCAGATCACTGTTTGTGCCAAAGATCTTCATGCCTGAGGGAGCTGGACCTGAGCCAGGGGTTAAATTCAACCTGTGTTAGGGTGACATTACAAGAAACATTAAAGTGAAGTTCAGCTAACAGCCAGCGGCAACTGGATTTGCGCAGCACTTTACCGCTCCATCACACAATTCAGCAGAGATCCACAGTGCAGCATACAGCAAAGAAGCTGGAGAAGCTTCAAGGAGGGATTTGCCTGGACAGGAGATGGTTTTATCTGGTATACTGTGTGAGAAAGATAAGCTCAATGTATACTGTATATACATGTAGTATATGCACAGCTGTGTGGCTCAAGCTGGTCCATGTACAATGTTATTTATGGGGGCATGGCAATGAATCAAAAATTTAAAGCAATCATAAACCCACTGGGTTTCAAACTCTTGTTATCTGTGTAGACCAAAGAGTCATGGTTTGACTGGTTAGCAATATTCAATCTGCAGGGTTGTTCAAAATTCAGAATGGAAGAATAAACTCTTTTTCATGTCTTGATTTAGAAAGTGAATTTAACAAAGTTGGATTTCAGAAGTAAAAAATTTTCCCCAATTGATTTTTAACTATAACTTATAAACCTTTCCGTGAACTATGAGATTGTTCATAAAAGTTATTACACGGCACTGTGAAATACTTGATTCTGATTGATCAATCGCGCATTCCAGCGGTACGTTATTTCCAGATAACACCCGCTCATACGGGTACTACGAGTTATCTTGACCGATACTACTTCTATGCTTAACGCTGGCGCCATCTTGTGGCTTAAACAGCCGTGGGTTACAATGGAAGACTTCAAGGCAGGTTTCCTTTATAACGTTTTTAATATAGATCTTTTTCTTACACAAACGCATCGATTCGAATCAGAAGGCTCTATTAACCCATCGGAGTCATGTGGAGCACGTTATTTGACGGACAGCTGCATTTTTTATGGACTTCAAACACAACTACAACAACGGCTGGGATTAACGTTAGCCTGGACTTTTTAAATATAACTCCGATTGTATTTGTCTAAAAGAAAAATGTCATATACACCTACGATAACTTGAGAGTGAATAATAGATAGGCTTGGTTTCATTTTTGGGTGAACTAACCCTTTCAGCATTCATTTTCAACATTTAGCAAGGGCATATGGCAAATCTTCAGCAATAGATAAAGGCTTAAAGCAGGTTGGAACTGTTTTCCTTCGCGGAAGCTTTGCGTGAGAGCTAATAAAATATTTAATCTCGAGACAATATTTTGTGTCTAATAATTATTTATTTGAGACTAGTAGCCGTGTAATAAGCGGGATAATGTACACCCAGCCGGTTGTTATCGCAGAATAAACCCCTTCAGAGTGATGCAAGATCACTCCTGATCACACTGTCGGGGTTTATTCTGCGATAACAACCGGCTGGGTGTACATTATCCCTTACGTATACAGGTGCCGGTCATATAATTAGAATATCATGAAAAAGTTTATTTATTTCATTAATTTCATTTAAAAAGGTCAGGCGAGCCTACAGGCCGATTAAGAACAGGGATCCCATGGTCCTTAAACCAGGTACTGTTGCTTTGGCATTGTGTGCAGGTGCCAAGTCCTGTTGGAAAATTAAATCTGCATCTCCATAAAGTTGGTCAGCAGCAGGAAGCATGAAGAGCTCTAAAACTTCCTGGTATACGGCTGCGTTGACCTTGGACCTCAGAAAACACAGTCGACAGACACCAGCAGATGACATGACACCCCAAACAATCACTGACTGTGGAAACCTTACACAGGACCTTAAGCAAAGTGGATTGTGTGTCGCTCCCCTCTCTCCTCACTCTGAAACCCTGTTTTCTAAAGGAAATGCAAAATTTACTTTCATCAGAGAACATAACGTTGGACCAGTCAGCAGTCCTTTCTGTCTTTAGCCCAGGCTCAGAGACGCTTCTGACGCTGTCTGTTGTTTAAGGCTTGACAAAAGGAATGAGACAGCTGAAACCCATGCCTTGCATAAGTCTGTGCATAGTTGACTCCAGCGGCAGTTTTGAATGGGTCTTGTTTCACAATTCTCTCCAGGGTGCGGTTATCCCTATTGTTTGTACACTTTTTTTCTACCACATCTTTTCCTTCCCTTCGCCTCTCTATTAATGTGCTTGGACACAGAGCTCTATGAACAGCCAGCCTCTTTTGCAATTACTTTTTGTGTCTTGCCCTTTTTGTGCAAGGTGTCAATGGTCTTCCACATGATTGTGTAGCCTATACAGAACTAGACTGAGAGACCATTTAAAGGCCTTTGCAGGTGTTTTGAGTTAATTAGCTGATTAGAATGTGGCACCAGGTGTCTTCAATATTGAACCTTTACACAATATTCAAATTTTCTGAGATATTGTATTTGGGATTTTCCTTGTGGGATGTCAGTTAGAATCATCAAAATTAAAATAAATAAACATTTGAAATATATCAGTCTGTGTGTAATGAATGAATATAATATACAAGTTTCACTTTTTGAATGGAATTAGTGAAATAATTTTTGATCATATTCTAATTATATGACCAACACATGTATGGTTTAGTTGCCATCACTCTGCATTATTGAAGCCTTAATTGTAATAATGGTGCTCAACAGTGAAACAGTGCTCCTGGTGAAAAACTACACTACCCATGATTCTGCAAAGAAGTCTTTGCATCAAACAAAGCAAAACAAGCAAACATCACCAAAAGAACACTTTAGTACCCACCCACTTTGAGGGATTCTAGTTTTGCCCCTCATTAAAGCCTTTACCCCTCATTGTTGTTTAATTAGTTTTGTTCCAATGTTATTTTAATGTCAAAGTAATAAAATAACACAAGGTTGTTGCAAATGCACTTATCATTAATTCTAATGCAAACCTCACTGAGCAACACTGTTGCATCTAATTATTCTCAATCACTCCTCAGATGTTTTATCATTGAGTCTGCAGCGTTCTGGTCTAAAGATCTTTCCTGCAACACTAAAGATTCCCTCAACAGGTATTTATTTATATAAATATATATTTTATATTTATATTTTATATTTATTTTATATTTATTATTGAAATATTTAAGATATATGGTGTATTTAAACTAAAATAGAAAAAAAATATTATAATGGTTGTGAATGGGAAGAGAACTTAATGAGCGTTAGGTTATTCGAGAAGAAACATTTCTGCATAGGATACACCTGTGCATCCTCACTCATAGCTCCTATGGAAACTTTCTGCTCAGGTGTGGCAGTGAAGGGCAAAAATCAGAATTCCAGGGGGCCCCCGTGCAAACTGAGCAAGTGCCGTTCAAATGCATGAAATGCTATCATAAAGCTTTCACCTGGTATTATAGACAAACTACTAGCACAAATACTCTTAATGCTTTAGTAAATCGAGTCCACGTAGTAATGGACAATAGAGTTACTGTATGTACTAGCACTGATGAGAGCGCACCAAACCCAGCCCTGTGTTATGGGTGTCTCCCGCTGTCTGTACAGATGTTCAACAGGCAGATACCATGTGGATACCAAGCTACTCAAGTGCAGTGAACCATAGTTGACCTTAATCCACTCGCCTAACTAAACACACACGTGAGCATGTAAAGATCAAAACCTACATGCTTTCTAACAAGTCCAAGTGTGTACTAGCATTGACTGGGGTCTCAGAAATAAATACAGTACAGTGGGTTTCTTTTCATTATTCAAATAAATGTCACATCCATCAGGTATTTTTGGACCTCTTCCCCTCCTTTTCTCCCCATTTTTTCAGTCCTCTCTCTCACTTTCCTATACATAAAAGTGGCAAACATTAAATGATAAAAAGCATGTCAATTAGGAGTAAAAGTTGGCCAAGTGAACACTCTCTCAGAAGCTCCAAGACACAGCTCAAATATTTGTTGTTCACTTTGACGCAGATCTTGAAAGGCCATGCAAAATTGCTGTTTGTTTAAATGAAATGTGCAGCTGCTCTAATGGAATAAACATTTGTTAACTGTACCACTATTAATTTGATACAAATAATGAGGGATGCAAGTACAATTCAATGGGATGTACTGGCTGCTTCAGGCTGCCACAAAAAAAAACACTATTTCTTAAAATATATACAGGTGCTGGTCATATAATTAGAATATCATCAAAAAATAGATTTATTTCACTAATTCCACTAATTATCTCTAATAATTTAAAAAGTGAAACTTGTATATTATATTAATTCATTACTCACAGACTGATATATTTCAAATGTTTATTTATTTTAATTTTGATGATTGTAACTGACAACTAAGGAAATCCCAAATTCAGTATCTCAGAAAATTAGAATATAGTGTAAAGGTTTAATATTGAAGACACCTGGTGCCATCCTCTAACCAGCTCATTAACTCAAAACACCTAAAAAAGGCCTTTAAATGGTCTCTCAGTCTAGTTATGTAGGCTACAACATCATGAGGAAGACTGCTGACTTGACAGTTGTCCAAAAGACGACCATTGACACCTTGCACAAGGAGGGCAAGACAAAAAAGGTCATTGCAAAAGAGGCTGGCTGTTCACAGAGCTCTGTGTCCAAGCACATTAATAGAAAGGCGAAGGGAAGGAAAAGATAGAAAAAAGTGAACAAGCAATAAGGATAACCGCACCCTGGAGAGGATTGTGAAAAAAAAATGTGGGGGAGATTCACCAAGAGTGGACTGCCGCTGCAGTCAGTGTTTCAAGAACCACTACGCACAGACTAATGCAAGACATCGGTTTCAGCTGTCGCATTCCTTGTGTCAACCCACTCTTGAACAACATACAGCGTCAGAAGCATCTCGCCTGGGCTAAAGACAAAAAGGACTGGACTGCTCCTGAGTGGTCCAAAGTTATGTTCTCTGATGAAAGTAAATTTTGCATTTCCTTTGGAAAACAGGGTCTCAGAGTGAGGAGAGAGAGGAGCGACACACAATCCACTTTGCTTAAGGTCCTGTGTAAGGTTTCCACAGTCAGTGATTGTTTGGGGTGTCATGTCATCTGCTGGTGTTTGTCCACTATGTTTTCTGAGGTCCAAGGTCAACGCAGCCGTATACCAGGAAGTTTTAGAGCACTTCATGCTTCCTGCTGCTGACCAACTTTATGGAGATGCAGATTTAATTTTCCAACAGGACTTGCCATCTACACACAGTGCCAAAGCAACAGTACCTGGTTTGAGGACCATGGTATCCCTGTTCTTAATCGGCCGACAAACTTGCCTGACCTTAACCCTATAGAAAATCTATGGGGTATTGTGAAGAGGAAGATGCGATATGCCAGACCCAACAATACAGAAGAGCTGAAGGCCACTAGAGCAACCTGGGCTCTCTTAACACCTGAGCAGTGCCACAGACTGATCGACTCCATGCCACGCCGCATTGCTGCAGTAATTCAGGCAAAAGGAACCCCAACTAAGTATTGAGTGCTGTACATGCTCATACTTTCCATGTTTCAGTTGGCCAAGATTTCTAAAAATCCTTTCTTTGTATTGGTCTTAAGTAATATTCTAAATTAATAAGACTTTTGTCAGGGACTGTATATATATATATATATATATATATATATATATATATATATATATATATATATATATATATATATATATATATATGTATATATATATATATATACAGTCCCTGACAAAAGTCTTGTCGCTTGTGTACAAATTGAACTAAAGTGCCGCTGAAATATATTTCTAATCAAGATTTTTTTACAAGAAATGGTTCATTTTAATCCCACCAGCTTTTGTGATAATGTTTCAGTGAAAAACTAAACTTTCAAAAAGTATTCTAATATTCACAGCTTGGTAAAGCCCATTGAGTCAATTTTTGCAAAGACATAAGTGTTGTCACCTTGTCATATGAGCTTCACCTGTGACTAATAAAGGATCAATTAGGTCTCAAGTGTGTATAAAAAGAACCCCAGTACACTAGACCTTCACATCAACTGCAACTAGACCTCTGCAAACATGCCTAAGATTCACCCTGAGACTAAAGTTTTGATTATCAAGAGGCTGAAGACCAGATCCACTGCTGATGTGGCAGACACCTTCAATGTGTCTCAGCTTCAAGTACAGAGGATAAAAAAAAGATTTGAAGAGACTGGAGACGTTTTTGACAAGCCCAGGTCAGGCAGACCCTGCAAGACAACTGCTCGAGAGGACCGTTTGTTGGCCTTGAAAATCCAAGGCCAGCCCATTTTCCACTGCAGCAGAGCTCCACAAGACCTGGTCACCTGAAGTCCCTGTGTCAACCAGAACAGTTTGTCGGATTCTGTCTCGAAATGGCCTCCATGGTCGAATCAGTGCCCAGAAGCCAGCACTAAACAAAAGACAATTGAAAATCCGTGTGGCATTTGCCAAGGCCCACAGCCTGCTAAAAGGATGGATGCTGGAAAAGTGGCAGAAGGTGGATTTTTCAGATGAATCTTCTGTTGAATTACACCACAGTCGCCGCAAATATTGCAGGAGACCTACTGGTGCCAGAATGGATCCGAGATTCACCCAGAAAACAGTGAATTTTGTTGGCGGAAAAATCATGGTCTGGGGTTACATCCAGTATGGGGGTGTGCGAGAGATCTGCAGGGTGGAAGGCAACATCAATAGTCTAAAATACCAAGAAATCTTAGCTACCTCTTATATTCCCAACCATAAAAGAGGCCAAATTCTGCAGCAGGACGGTGCTCCATCGCATACTTCCATCTCCACATCTAAGTTCCTCAAGGTGAAGAAGATCAAGATGCTCCAGGATTGGCCAGCCCAGTCACCAGACATGAACTTCATTGAGCATATGTGGGGTAGGATGAAAGAGGATGCATGGAAGACGAAACCAAAGAATATTGATGAACTCTGGGAGGCATGCAAGACTGCTTTCTTAGCTATTCCTGATGACTTCATCAATAAATTGAATGAATCCTTGCCAAACCGCATGGATGCAGTCCTTCATGGAAGTCATACAAGATATTAAATTTGGATCTCACAGCACCACAACTTAATTTGCTGACATATTTTTGTATTTGCAGTAAATTTGTTCAATTTCTGTATAGGCGACAAAACTTTTGTCCTGCCAAAATTTTACCTTTCTGTCTTGATTAAATGATAAATATTTTTTCTATGAAAATTATTTATTTCAGTGCATTAAACATCATTTGGGAGGGTTTTAGCTTTTCATATGAGCTATTTCTAACACCAATTAATTAATTAAAAGTCAGGTTAATATCAGGTATTTCTAGAAAATAGATAAGCGACAAGACTTTTGTCAGGGACTGTGTATATATATATATATATATATATATATATATATATATATATATATATATATATATATATATATATATATTTTTTTTTTTTTTTTTTTTTTTTTTTCTTTTTTTTTTTTTACCCAAAATTTAAACTTTATTCACTGAAAAAAAGGAAAACACACATAGAATTTACTTCTTGCGATCTACGCAACAAAATTGTGTTTCTGTTCTAAACGTGATTTCTTTGCTTTCGATTTAGTAATTCTTTTAAATGTGCAATCTACTAGATTACATTATTTGGGGTTAATGAGAACCAATCAAGTACTCAAACATGATTTTTGCTGAAACTGTAGTTCCCAGCATTTTTATGTATTTTTGGGCAAAATTTGATAAGAGGCAGACTTTATATTGTTTAATAGTGTTTAATGTTTAATTATGTTGGAATAATCAGAACCATTTAAATTATACTGGGTTGCCATAGTGGAGAAGAGCGGAGCGATTGCTTAGGCTGTGGACTGAGACAACACATGTCATTAAAGAGCATTTCATAGCACTTGCTGTGCTTTGCTAGCAAACAGAATGAAAGCTAGCTAAGTGACCACAATAATATACAAAAAACAAAATAAGCTTGTGATTTGATTAAAGAGAAGTTATGTGAACAAATTATGTTTATTTAACTTAATTGAATCATGTGGAACCGATGTACATAATTAAATCATGTAAATCCAACAAACCTTTTTTCCAGTGTTTAATCACCTTCATGTTATTCTAACCCATACAGATTTTTTTTTATTTTGCAGTCATTTCAATAAAATTTTATTTCAATGTAATCAGACCTGTCAAGCCAGAAAAACACTATAAAAATAGCGACTTTTATGCTGCTATTATGCTGATGTTTTTAGTCCTTTTGCAGAGATTGTCAGCCTCTGGTCACTATGAACTGTTATTGTACGTCGAGAGCTGTATGCATAACAATTTTTAAAACATTTCTACCTGGGGTGTGTTCAATAGAAAAATCTAACAGCATATGGTTGTGGAACGAAATGACGATCTGGCAAACTATTCCCTTAATAATTGTCTGAATCCTTCACATACTGTTACAGTTTAAACCTGCATTATACATGTGACACATATAAAAGAACCTCATCAAATACAATGCCATAAAAACTTTCTGATCTACCGCTGTGCTATGATATTAGCTGCAAACCTGTTAAGTGTAACAGCATCCATTAGCCTAGGCCCTGCAGTGGTTCTGGTAGAACAGGCAGCATCTGTGTGTGAGCTCAGACACATCCAAGAGGACATGAAGAGATTAGCAGTCTTTGCTCTGCCATGATTAGTGCTAACAGCCATGCAGCAGCACACAAGGCTAGCATCTGTTCCTTACAACAGCACTCAATTTAGCTTCAGCTGGATTCATTAAAAAGGGGTTTCTTCATCGCTTACTCTGGCCAGAGCATCAAAAGCTTTTCTGGAAGACCGCTTCAACAACTGACTCTGTTAAAAAGTGTTGGCTTTCTGCAGACCAAATCACTCAGCTTCAAAATGGGGGAAAGTGAAGTAAAGAGGAGGGCGAAGTCAGTTTGATATTAAATATGAAGTGTCGGTTTCTATGGGAAACAGAGCAATAATCCCCTGATGTGGTTAGCCACATGATAACATGATTTAAAGCCCTTCTCTGTGGGAGTGAATTAGAAAACAAATGGAGTCAAGGTATCTTTTCAAAAGACCATTTGGCACCGTTTGAGCCTGGTGACAGACATTCATTTTCCATTTGAAAGGATAAAAAAAAAAAAAAAGTTTAATTTCAATCTACTTTAAAGAGAGAGTAAAAAGAGAGCAACATGGGATTATTGACTCTAAATATGGGGCACCTAGGGGTCCCAAATGGTGAGATGTTTTTTTAGAATGACAGAATCACTGGTAAAATCATAATCTCCTCTTTTGATTATAGTTTTATAGGGATGCACTGATATTACAATTCCGATAAGCCGACAGCTAAATTATTGTTATGGCCAAAAACCAAGGGGTTTAAAATAAGTGACCATTTGATGATGGCAAAGTTAATCTAAATAGGGGGAAAATAGGAAAATGAGAGTGAATATTTCAATATTCCATATAGTCTAATAGATCAACAGATAGACAGATATAGATCAAATAAATATGGCCTATAATCAATATTTTATGTCATGTAGTCCAAGCTCTCTTTTCATATACAGAGAAAAGGTTCCTTATTCCACACATTAGATTTGATTGGAGGATAATATAAATTGATCAAATATTATACTATAGGAAATATCACACATTTGTTGAGAACACTGTGCACTATAATTATAAACACTATATGCAGTGTCACGACTGTTATTAACGTTGTTTCAGCTGGTTCTTCCTGCACCGACTGACGCAGCACTTTTTCAGAGCGGCTTTCTTACATTCTCAATTAAGACTCCAAGGAGGTTCCTCACTGCACCAAACTCATATCAGCTCAAACAGCTCCTCGGGGAGCTCATGCCACCCTCCCGATGGCCACGTGTTATGGGAGGCAATTCAGAGTAATTAAATCATTTTCTTGCTACAGCACTGTGCTGAATTTCATTTCAGACTGACAAATCATTGTTCGATTACAAGAAACAAACTATAGAGGAGCTCCGTTAACTCATTATCTGCACAGCTGTCTTCTGCTTTTCATGTTTACAAATTTAAAATTATGTTCATGGTAGATGCTTCAATGTGGAACACAAGAACGTGCAAGTTAAAAACACAGCAGGGCATTTTCACAACTTTATATGGTTGCATACATTTCAGAGCAAAAAAAACTGAATCTTAATAATATATTAGTATATAAGTATATATTAAATTAAGTTACTGACATTCTTTTTTAAAAGCTGTAAAAATATGGCTTATACCAATAAGATCATCATTATTTCCATGTTATGTCCTGCTATTAACAATAAACAGCCAATATAAAAAGTCTGTATTGTTTGTCTAAATAATTAAAATGTATAAAAACATACAAATATTTGTATGAAAATATTCATACAAATGAACCATAGCCTCACAATGTACATGACAATTATTATTAATTTTTATATTTGCTATAGATTGCATTTAACAGTGTCATTCAATTATTAGCGTTTAAAGATTAACTCTATGTGAGCATCAGATTATGGCAAATTACATGAAATACAATAATAATGACAGATAGTGAATTCATAGTGAATTCTGTCCAGTGATTTCCAATATAAGGCCAGAATATAAAAAATACAACCAATACAACTAGATAAAAGCGAAGTACTAAGACAGAGATATCATGTCACAAAATGTCATTAGGTACACATCAGTGAGAAAATTGCAGCGCTGTTAAAAGAATTTGGCAAACCTAAAAGTAGGCTACCGGTATTTTAGTAGGTCAGTAAGTTCATCTTGAAAATGTAAGCCTGCTTTTAACTGTCATTGTCTGACTAGCGTTCTGAAAATGTAACCCAGTGCACAGCGAATCCATCGCTCCTGTTTTTAACAGAGAAAGAGAGGTGGGATGTGTCACAAATGAGTGGATTTTAAATCACAAAGGCTATGTACTGAATTGCCTTTTGCAGATGAAATAACAAAAAAAAGAAGTTCTTTCCTTAAGTTGTGAAACATTTATTTCCAACAGTGCTTAAAGCAGTGAGAAATTTCCCCCCTTATTGGAATGGACATGGAGGAGAAGTGTGTCAGATTATGTCAACATCCTATATTGTGCTTGTTACCAGTACTAACTTTTCTCTGGCCTAGAGTCACACAACCATCCGGCAGACACAGAACGGCCCACAGCCAGGTCACACATGCATAAATAAAATCAGCATCTGAAAGGAGGTCAAAATAAGGTTGATTTGATATTCAGAGATTACTTTAATACACATCCTATGACACCGTCAAACATTTTCTGAAGCATTTCTGAAGAGCTCAGGCTGATTTATTGGCATAATCAGCAGTGTTACAAATGACACATACACTAAACTAAAGAGTTAATCACTCTATCATGCTTTCCTGAGGATCTAACACAATCTATTTGGCCCTTGCAAGGTCAACAGAAAGCTGTCATCCGCAGAGCCCCAGAGCCCTAATAAATGTCTCAATTTATCAGTCTTCAGCGTAACTGTGTGGGTGTGTATGTGCTCTCTGGAAGGCTGCAAGCTGCCGGTTCTTTGCGTCCGTTAGTATTTGCCTGTCTCATAAACACGGCCATGTGGCTCTAGCTGTGCTGCTGCTGCCCCACTCGGCAAACCACTCAGCCTCTTATTTCCCAGCATGCATCTGGCAGCTGTCACAAACTATCTCAGTGAGGGGGGCTCCGAGTCAGATGCCAGAATGCGAGCCAACTTGCTTGTCCTCCTGACTTTCACAAGCAGATACATTTATATATTTATGGTGTTAAACTCTTAGCACACAAATACATAATATTGGTTTAAAAGTATCTGTGTGTGATAATAACAACAGGGATGAGGATGACAATGAAGAATTCTCAGGTGAAGATCTTCTCAGATCTCATAGCGTGCCTGGCTGAAGAAAGAGACAGCAGTTGACAATGTGTGCAGAAAAGGTTATCACAGAAAATGTATTCTGGAACAGTAGTGTAGTGTACACATAAATCACACATAAATGTATTGATAATACATCATACACGCATAGATTTATTCAAATGTTGATTAACCTGAAATATTTTAAATTAAGAAGCATGTGGCTGCAGTTAATTTGTATAAATAGGCAAATTCTATTATATCGCCCCATATGTGCTTTCAGCACAACTATTCATCACTCTTAATAGAAAATCTTTACACTCTCGCCCCAACAAACACTCTTTACATAGAGCCGGAGTACAAGTGATCACTGTCCCATTCCAGATTGAGCTGTAATGAGCATAATTTTTTGAAAAAAAAGATAAAGAGTCACTTAATTATTCAGTAATAATATGTCATCATAATAGCATATTTCTGCTTAATACATTCATTGTTACTAAGCCCCTACACAACTGTGATGTTTATTTGCAGTTTTAGTTGGCTGGTTATAAACTTTAGGGGTTGGTAAGAGGTAAGATCAAAAGTCTCTCACACTCACCAAGGCTAAATTCAAAATAAAAAAATAAACACTATTGCCAACAAAATGAGATGCCGAAGCTGATTTTTCAGCATCATTACTCCAGTCTTCAGTGTCATATGATCCTTTAGAAATTATTCCTATATGCTGTTTAGGTGCTCAAGAAACCTTTTTAATTATTATCAATGTTGTAAACAGCTGCTCACTATTTGTGTGGATACCCTAAAAGTTTTTTATGGTGTTTTGCTTTCTATTCATTAAAAAACTTTTTATGAAAAAGTTAAAAAGAAAAACATAATAAAGTACAACTTAAATGTTAAGTAAAGTGCAAACTTTCAGATGAGTCACGATTCTGAAGGCATTCGCACAAGGTCTTATGCACAAATACACTCATATGCACATTTAGTGATTGAGACCCAGTGAGAGTGGATCTACTGTAGCTGTTGAGGCATGTGTTGTCTCTGGAAAACAAATCAGAGCGGAATCAAATTTTAGATGCCCTGAGTCAAAGAACATGCGAGAATAGAAAGAGTAAATCAGTCATGAGAGTAAATGCTTTGGGAAAAGTGGTATTCAGAGAGAAAGACCAAAATATCACTCCATGCGAGAGAAGTCAATATTTAAACAAAAGAGATTTGTCAGTTTGAATAATAAAAAAGGGCTACATTTTGGTTTAGTTTGGCTCCTGCAGCCTTTATTGGCTGAAGGATATGTGTGGTATATGTCAAGAGTTAGTAGGCAGCAATAAAGCAGACGAGGCAGGAGTAGCAAACTTCATCCATCTTGTTTTCTCCACACATCACGTCTAAGTAACATAGTCCTTTTTACTAACTAGACTTCTGAACATCACGTCTAGGTCTAGTGGAATGAATGTGTGTGTAGTGAGCAGTTTTCTCAGCCGGAGTTGGTGTGCATGGAAATGCAGTGAGATGTAAAGCATTCCATGTCTTTCCAACACTAAGAATGCAATGTATGTACCCATGCACCCTCAGTCTTTTGGCAACCATAAGGGTCAGTAGGAGCATGTCTCTTTGTCTCTTAAGAACATGCTAGGGATTCCATACTTTCACTTTATCCCCCTCCCACTTAGCATGTGTGAAATTTTTTCCATTTTGTATTGCAGCTGCGTAACCCTTCGGCAAACAGTCAAGTCAGTTGGCGGGTGCACAGGAGCAGATGGCAAAATAGAAAGCCTTGTGTGCATTTGCATGCCCTAGAGAAGCTGAAAGGGTGAAGTACCCATTCCAGCATGTGGAGTAGCACTGTGCACCTGCAAGAAGTCAGTTACCACAGGTTTCCATGGCTGATGTTGCTGGATGGCCATTTGGACAGTGTGTTTGAGCACACGGTTGATCAACATTAGCTGCCGAACTGCAGAGAGGAACGAAGGTGATGAATATTCCTTCCTTCCAGAAAAGCAGCAGACGTAAACGGAACACCGTTATCAGTCACAATACTCAATAAATTGCAATGGCGGCTGAAGACTGATGACATTATTGAAAGCAGATAATCTGTTGTGAAAATGTGAGAAAAGGAGACTTCAGGCCCTTTACTTTAATAATCTGTTAATGTTATAGCAAACCTGAAATTGGACTCAGTGTCAAATGGCCCGACTATAACCACAGCCACTTTCTGCCAAGGTCCCTCTGGATGCAGCACTGGCTGGAGAGGAGCAGGATGTGACTTTTGACATCCTGCTCATGACAAGTTTTTGTCATTGAGCTGACACATGTGGCAGGAATGCACAGAATCATGAACCCGAGTATCCATCCCTGGCCACAAATAGAGACCAGCACCAGCGAAGGTACAATCAGCCTCGGAAGATGAAGTTGTCCTTCACAGACAGTTCCAGTTGTAGCTTATAGTAGCCATCAATTCAACATCCAGTCCCTTGGGTGAAGGAGACCAACCATTAGAAATCTGTGTACGAAGTTTGGTTGTGATTCATCAGGAAGAAAGCACTCCTGTTTAAACAGTACGACCTTACAACAGCAAACTGGTTTGTCGGAAGCAACACTTGACTTTATTGAACTGCAAGCTAGCATCTTCTAGTTGTTGTAAGACCCCTTGAAATGCATTGTAAAGCATAGACATGTCACTTCCATGGATCATAATGTCATCCAGGTAATATTCAACCCCTGACAAGCCAGTTAGGATGATGGTCATCATCTTCTGAAATGTTGCAGAACACAACAAAACAGAAAATACTGTTGTGAGTAATGAAGGCCATGTGGTCACAACTGTTTTGTGTTGCATCCAACAGTGCCCTGAAGGACTGGCACAGGAGAAGCAGGCAAAGGAAGGGCATTGATTGTGCAGACATTAGATCTCTCCCCATGAGAGGTATCCTTTTGTCCACAATGAAGAACATAACAGCAACTGAGTGGTCATGTAGGGAAACGTTCGCTGTGAAACATCAAACCATCGGAATTTGGGCTTTTGAATTCTTCACAATCCTTTGCAGATTCAAGTGGCAATAGATTCAATCTGGCTTGCTTTCAAAACAGCTCTGTTCAGAGTGAGATCAGTTTCTAGTAAAATCTCTTACGTATTTGTGGGCTAAGCAAGCACATACTCTAATATAATTTTGTACCCGTGTTAGGCAATGAGTAGAAAATCCGTTGTCCCTGTGTGCCAAGGCAGTGAAGCAGTACAGCTCTCCATCTTTCATCCGGCAAGGCATATCCTGTAGCATCAATAACCCGTAGATAATGTTCATATATCCGCAGCCATGTGCCGAACGGCATAGCAGGCTCTCCAGGGCAAGGCAGAGTAGCAACAGCTATCTTCGTGCCCAACAATAGTGGATAAAAATGTCTAATCCTCATCACCAATTTGTGGTCTGTCAGGAGTTATAGGGTCAGTTCACCAAAAAATGTAAGTTCTGTCATTTATTATTAACCCTCATATCATTCCAAACCCTCCATTGACACAGAAAGTTAGTAGATATCGTTAAAATAGTCCTTGTAAAGTGGATAGAATCTTATGGGTTTGGAACAACATGAGGGTGAGTAATTAATGACAGAATATTAATTTTAGGGTGAAATAAGCAATAAAGCCACACGACAAGAGTAGAGAACTTCCAACACTTCAAAATGATAGCCAACAATGTACAGTTCACTTACGAACACATACTTGTCTGCAAAATTTTGTGGGACGGTTTTCTTTCTCATTCTGAAGCTTGTCAAAAAACTCTTTTCTTGCTACCTGAGTTTACACTGACAGAAGAGAAATTGTATTACGGCTGGACTCTGAGTGTGACAAAGCACATTTTCCAAGAAAAACTATAAGAGGGAGATGGCATTTACTTTATTCTTACTCTTGAGGTGTCAAACAGCGATCTTTCATGCCTGAACACTTCAGTATACTGGAGGAAGTACTGTGGTCTAAAATGTAGCTCTTGTTCCAATATTACCAAGACTGTTACAGCCACATTGATTGCTTTAACAGTACTTATATGAATATGATGTTTTCCTCCAGGCATGTCTCACAAGCGTTATATAATCAGCCACTATTTGTGTTAAAAACTGTTTGGAGTCCTTTGGGGTCCTGGGAAATTTGTGTCTACTGTAAATAGGGTGAATTTAGAGTGATTTGGACAGTCGTCCTGATTTCACCCTAGATTTTCATAGGACACAGTGTGTTAGCCTCCACCAGTAAGTATATTGTATCGGTAACACTTTATTTTAAGCTGTCAGTGTTACCGTATTATACATTGAAATACTGAGTAATTATAATGACCTACATGTACTTACTTCAGGGTTAGGATTAGGGTTTGGTTTAGAGTTAGTTGCATGTTATTATGCAATAATTATTGTTATTACTACAGCAAATACATGTAACATGTAGCAAGATCTGTAAAGTGCTAACATTCTATCCATTGATATGTCCAAATACTGTTTGTTATTAATGGTCTCCAGATTATAATAAAGAAGGTCTTTAGTGGACTGTAATTACAACATTTTAAGTGCAGCATTCTAAGCCGGCAGGCTAACGGACAGATAATTGGTATATTATCACCTCGTTATGCTCAGAGCTTGTTAAACCCCATGAAATCGATTGACAATCTAATACTTTTTAAATTTGTATTTCCTATTGAAACAATAATCTGGGATGATTCATCAGAGGAGAGCTATTTTCAGAAATCAAGAATAAAAAATACATAATAAAAAATAAAATAAACATGTTTGTGCTTCAGGGAGCCATTCTGAATTTAACTGAGAATTCCTTTTAAATGCCAATATAATTCTTGAATTTGAATTTAATTTAAACTAGGGATGCACAGATCAACCAATCATCAGTATCAGAAAGATACAGTACAACTTACAAAAATATATCTATCATGTAATCACTCAATCAGTGTTTTAGTCATGGAAAGGCACCAACAAAACAGCTTGTGAACAACATGCCACTAAATTTTACATTTACCTCAGGAAAGTTATTTAAAGTATGTGTTTAAAGAATATTAATTAGTTAGCTAAAAACACTTGAGAGAAGATTATTTACTGTTAACTGTTGTTTGTATACAACTGTTTTAGTTTTATTTAAATGTGATTATTAATCTGAAAACAAATAGAAGGTGAATAGATTGGCCTCTGTTGTTCATTTTAACTTTTAATATTGGCAAATGAAAATGTTCCCTCCCTAATTAAAGCATTAGTTGGGAGAGATTTTTTTTTCTTTGACATGAAATATGTACATGTAGGTCTATCTGTAATACAGTAATCCATAATATTTTCAGAAATATAAATTTCTAAAATTATAGCACTTGCACAAGCATTGCATACAGCAAGCATTGCATAATTCATGTATGCTATATTGTAGAGCAGCAGTATGTCTTACTTGCTCAAAGCAATGTATGTATAGCGTTAGCAAGTCCTGTACTTGCTCTGAAGCAGCAGCAACAATAACCAGCAGCATTGTAGCAGATCTATTCGGCCAAGACCAAACATATCAACATTGTCATATCCATTACCATGCCAAACACTCAGAGAGTTGTCATGACAGAGTATTAAGACAAACCTTGAATTTTGGCATTAAAAGCGATGTATGGATGGATGGATGGATGGATGTATGAATGGATGGATGGATGGATGGATGGATGGATGGATGGATGGATGGATGGATGGATGGATGGATGGATGGATGGATGGATGATAAACATGCTGTGCGTGCTAGATGTGAGACCAATAAATTTGGTCTGCTTTCCTGAAACAGAAATAATGTACATTTGAAATGTGTATACTAAGTAAACTAATGCATTGATGACCTCAAAGCTAGACTAAAAAAATTGACTAAAAGGCTCTTTCGGATCAGCTGAAATACAAATTGTGCTTGCTTGTTGTAATGACTGAAAGTGAATGTTTACCTGAGGCTGAAAGCAGTCACCTGTTTGCTTTATCTATTTATACGTACAATCACAACAGTGTATAATATCGAGTCATGAGAGAGAAAAACTCAAAATAATAAGAGCTCTTACACACATTCATTTGGGAGTCAAAAAAGCACTCAGAATACATCAGAATATTTATCACAGCATAAGTTCAGTGGTTTTCAGACAGCCGTGCTTCTGTCATGAACAAATGTAGGGCAAAAAGCCCCCAAACACATACTGATTCTGGAGTTCTGCTTATGACAACATACTGAAGTCCAAATTGTTGCTACATTCAACAAAGCAACTTCCTCTAAACTACACTGCATGCCCATCATCCTTTACTCTCTGGGTGCTGTCTGGTGGATTCACAGTGTGCCAGTGAGAGGGTGAAGAGAGCATGGTGGGGCACGTATAAGTGCTAGTGAATATCCCAATGGTCCTCAGGGTGGGCAGCAATGGAAAATAAAACAGTTAAGGCTAGAGCCATCTATCACGTTTTATGCACTAAAGTCCCTTCTAATGTCATAATTATTATTATATACATGTTTCTGTTGTTGAAATACAACCATTTAAATGGCAGCTACCATAAACACTTGATTCCAAACACATTTCATTTGTTTGACATTTTCTTTGACAGGATAACACTTATTCAAACATGCACTAACGCTCAAAGGTTTGGGGTCAGTAATATTTGTTTATATTTTTGAATAAGTCTCTAATACTTACCAAGGCTCTGCTTATTTGATCATAAATAAAATTACTAATTGTAAAAAACTAATTGTGAAACATTACAATAAAATAAAAAAAATGGGATTGCAAAACTGTTTTTTTTTTTGCATAATTACTCCAGCATTCAGTGTCCTATATGATCCTTGAGAAATTATTATATAATGCTGAATATTGTTATTATTATTTTCTTAATGTTATGAAAGTTGAAAACAGTTGAGCTGCTTAATATATATATACAAAAACACTTTTGATCAATTTAATATAACTTTGCTGCTACTAATAATAAAAAAAAACTTCTGACCCCAAACTTTTGAATTGTAGTAAATATTAAATAACTAAGACGTTAAATGCATTATAATTTTGCTTATGAAAAAGTGCATTAATGTAACAATTTTAGCGACATGATCTTCACTGAAGTTTGAAAGCTTTAAAAAAACAAATTCTTTACATTTTTCTAAACGTCCCACTGCAACTTACGACTCATTTAGATAGAGCGCTTTGCATATTATCTATTACAATTTTTTACTTTATATAACCAGCATTCATCATGGTATTACATAATCAGAAACATCCTGCATGTTTAAAATATATTTTTCTTTCTATTTATTTTTTCTTTCCGGGTGAAAAGATGCGAGGTCATGTCACAGTGCTGTCAAGCTAACGCTATCGCTAATGCTACGGGGTGAATGAGAGATTTTCCTGCTTCATTAGTCGTCCCATAGGACTGAGAGATTATACACAGAAAAACAAGCTCCTGTCTCTGCACACACCCACCCACACACATCTCTCTCCCTCTCTTCTCCAATGTGCGCAAGGATGTGTGACTTTCCCACCCACTCTTTCGCTCTGTCTCTCTGTCACCTCCTCTTCTCTCTGCATGGAAGAGAAAGAGTTTGGCTTGCAGCATCTCTCAGATGCACATACAGCACATGCTGATACACACACACATGCATCTAGAGAAACGCACTCCTCTGCCCCGTTCATGCAAACACCCACACACACCAGTATGCGGTAAGTCCTAAGAAGTAGCATCGCCGCTCCGCACGTATGCAGAACCATGCGAGAATCGCAGACTCTGCTGCCTAGCTACGTCTCCATGGCAACAAGAGCAGCACAGCCCTGTGTAGCACCGTCAAATAACAGGAATCTAATCCTCAGCAGAGAGAGTAAGAGAAAGTAAGAGAAAAATTAGTTTTTCCATATCTATAAGAGAAACATAACTGATAACCCGACTACTCTTGCCTCTGAGTCATTGTAGGGGACAGACCTGTCCTAACCTATCACCTCTTCCTCTCTTTAGCACATGCTTTTAAGCCCTCTCTTTCTTTTTCTAACCCTATTCACTCTTTAACTCACTTTCTCGCAGCGCAGTTACAGTAGAGTGACGTCCTTGAGGAGGCAGATTCCATCAATTCAAAGAGTTTTTAAATGGAGCCTCAAAAAGAGCTTTTTCAGACAAACATTCTGTTCCCACAGCTCTCGTGTGCGTCAGAACTTCGACTCATCACCTGCTTTTGGTCAAAGTCTCTTCCTCCTCTCACCATTTCTGCAGAAGTCTGCGGGAGTCTAAGCGTGTTTGCATATTTTTTTTACACCATCAAAGCGTCCTGCTGTGCATCTGTTGTCTTAACCCCTTGATTTTAAAGGGATAGTTCAGCCAAAAATGTAAAATTCTGTCATCATTTACTCACCCTCATGTCATTCCAAACCTGTTTGACTTTCTTTTTTTCTGTGGAGCGTGAAAGGAAAAATGTTTAAGAATATCCTGGCCACTCTTTGCTGCACAAAGTTCTCTTTGCTCCAAAAAGTTCCATTAAAAAAATTGATACATTACAATTCATTTCATTATTCTTTAGGGATGCACAAATATTACATTCTGGTCAAAACCAAAAAGCCAATAACTATTTTCATACTATAGCTGATGACTGATAAATAACAACATTAAAACTTTATTAATTCAAAATAAAACACTAAAACAAAACTTAATTTCTACAAAATAATTTAGACATCTCAACGTTATACTGTAAAGTATGAAAAATAAATATTCATTTTGTGATTAGGTATACATTACATTTAACATTGTTGTTAAAATATTAAATTATTAGTGTTTTAAATATCGAATTTAAGTAAGAATGAGATGATACCGAAAGTCATCTAAAGGTATAAATATTGGAAAAGAGCATTAACAATTATTATCCAATGGCTGATCCCAGTAAAAAAAAAAAAAAAAAATCTACAAGTGATAGATAACATTGCAATATTTCTATTTTTTTGTTCCACAGAAAAAAGTAAGTAACACAAGTTTTCAGACATGAGTAATCATACAATTTTAAATTGGGAGTGAATGATACCTTTAACATCACTATATTATGTGTTCCAAAACAAAAGATACATGGGGTTTATACATGTCTTATTGACTAATGACTACACAAAAACAAGAAAACACTAATAAAATAAAGACAATATTAAAGGGATAGTTCACCCAAAAATGAAAATGTGATGTTTATCTGCTTACCCCCAGTGCATCCAACATGTAGGTGTCTTTGTTTCTTCAGTAGAACACAAATTAAGATTTTTAACTCCAACCGTTGCTGTGTGCCAGTCATAATGGATGTGAATGGGTAACAACTCTATGAGAGTAAAAAAAACATGCTTAGAAAACATGCACAAAAACCCTGCTGCTCGTGATGACACACTGATGTCTTAAGACACGAACCGATCAGTTTCTGTGAGAAACCAAACAGTATTTATGTTATTTTTTTACTTCATATCCAAACGAATCTCATCTAGTGTTACCATCCGCTATTACTTCCATCTGGTAAGCTCAAACTGGCACACTCATAGATATATATTATGTAGATGCCTCATTCGGCCGATCTGCACAGGCATTAATGAGGTATCTATATACATTTATGATCGCGCCAGTTTGACCTTACCAGGCGGAAGTAATAGCGGATGGGAACACTAGATGAGATTCGTTTGGATATGAGGTAAGAGAAATAGCATGAATACTGTTTGGTTTCTCACAGAAACTGATCCGTTCGTGTCTTAAGACATCAGTGTGTCATAACGAGCAGCAGGGTTTTTGTGCATGTTGTCTAAGCATGTTTTTATTTTTACTCTCATAGAGTTGTTACCCATTCACATCCATTATGACTGGCAGACTGCAACAGTTGAAGTTAAAAAACTTCATTTGTGTTCTACTGAAGAAACAAAGACACCTACATCTTGGATGCCTTGGGGGTAAGCAGATAAACATCACATTTTCCTTTTTGGGTGAACTTTCCCTCTAAAATCAAGTACATTGATGCAAAATGGCCACAGTACTGAAGTGATCAGTCTTACTGTAACCTGTTGCTTTCATTCATAACAAAGTGGCATCAGAAGTGAGCTGGGATCAGTGACTACAATCCCATGAGTTCACAAATAAGTCACTTTTTAATTGGTCCATATAAAGATTCCCTCATGAATTATTGTGATTGGATGGCATGTGTGACATGTCACTGAAAGTAAGACACACTTATCCATTAATAAAGTGCTTGAGGACACTGGGATGTGACAGGGAATAAACACTGTATGAATATGTGTATGTACTAATATAATCTGTATATTAGTAAGGTCTGTTAATAACCATGAACTAAATATATACTTCTAAATATATATTGTAATGTACACTATATACATTGGTAACATCAAAACTGTGTGGAAGTGCATTTAAATCATGATACCAATTTTTAATATGAATCAGTGCAAAAAAAAATATTTTTCAAATCAATATTTTTATCTTGTTTTCCAGTAGAAATAACTAAACATCTTTAAAATAAGATAAAACTGTTTAAAATGTTACTTGTTTACAGAGAATATTGGAATAATAGTATTAATATATTTAAGTATATTTGTCTTACTCCTTGTTTTAAGCATAAAGCTCACAAAATGCAGAAAACGAAAACAAAGACAAAGAAAAAGTATATAATGAAAATATTTTGGATAATAAAACTGTTTTAAAATAAAGTAAGTTTATCTTGCTTTAAAAACTGTTCTACTGAAGAGTAGTCTAATTTGTTTAATTTTAATACCCCATTTTAGGAGGTACTTTTGCTGACGCAGCTGTGATTTCCGTTGAAATAACTGAAATAATTTGGCGAAAGTGATATGGAACTACTTTAGCTGTGCATTTACTGACTTAATAATTGGATACCTTAAAACATATGTCAACCAATCAGATTCAAGTATTCAACAGCCCTGAAATATAATAATCTATAATCATTATAAATACACACACACACACACACACACACACATCCACACTGCAGTTCAGAGCAATCCAGGGATAAAGACATTGATCTTTCTTCACAACTTGATCATATTTATGACTCACAAAGAGACAAGTTTGAATTTCCCAGTCCTCATATCTGTGTTTGAGTGACAGGACTACAGAGACTACAGAGCGTGTATATATGTGTGTGTGTGGGTGCGTGAGTGTGCGTGACACCTAAAGAGAGAGGAGAGGAGGGGGAATGCACTGCAGGAGCAAGTGTTTAGACCTGCAGTGCTTCCTCTTTCATTCCCTCTCTGTCTCTCTCTGCTGATATATATGCTAGGACACTGACAGAAAGTGCAGTAAATCCTCTGAGGGCAATAGCCAGGAGCACACACACACACATACAAAAAAAGTCCCTTTTGAGTGAGGTTCATCTCTGGTTATCAGCATAGATCCACTTAATATGTGTCAATAATGGGAGAAAAGGACTGGCTTATGAAATATCTCTCTTATTTTACACAACGCACGCACACAAACTCAAAGACGTGCTTCCCAGAGTACGCTCACCCACACACACAGAGTCTTGCAGCCAGTATATATATGAATAAACTCCTCTCCCACGGCTCAGAGTCTGTTACGTGACCCTGTGGAGGACGCCCCTCTTTCACAAGCAAAAACTGCTTACATAAAGTCACCAAACCCACTCCCAGAATGCCCCCAGATAGGCTCACTTGTTTTAAAGCATCAGAATTCCCCATTCAAGACTGGCAGAAAGTGCAAGTATTCTACACTCAAAAACAAATGGGGTATGACAGGAACCGGTGGGAGCAAAAAAAGAAACAGCACTTCCTGCTGAAATAAATGTCATTCACGACACAAGTCCCATTTCTGAACATCTAGTGTCCCAAACAAGCTGCCCACCAACCCTACAAGTCCCGGACCTGTTCCGAATGATTATCTCTTCTAAGCGAGCGCAAGCGTTTCGAAACTCCAGGTGTCTGAACGTGAGATTAGATGAAGGGACTCACGTCTGCCTACCTGTCAGGTGACGAATGAGTCCGTTTGGCTGTGTTCAACTCGATCACAGACAGGCACACGGTCATGGGTGTGGAGAGCTCTCACTCTTTCTGTTTGACTCACTGCAGTACGCTTTGCTCTTCTGACACACACATAGTGTCGTCCTTTCCCCTCGATCCGTCCTCTTTCATTCAGGCACTCCAAGCATGATTTAAAAAAACGTGAAGAAAAATAAATAAAAGGGAAGGGAGGATGCAATGCCCTCCACAGAGAAGTAGCAGTTGGCTGAGCGAAGCGCTCTCTACTGCAGCACCGCGCAGGAGGCACACACACACGCTCCACACACGCTCTGACCGATCTACTGAAACACAGCCACACTGAAAACCTGGAGATGGAGTCTAGGAATGGTGGCCAGGATCTTTGGTTCCCATTTAATTTGATTTGGTTCCTCCCCTCCCATCTTTCCCTCTCGGTTAGACAGCTCTGTAATTTTATGCCCACTGAAGACCTGTCTCACTCTTTTTTTTTGTTCTTAAATGTGAGCATCCCCTCTGAGAGCAAACCACAAGTGCCATCGCTTCCATCCTAGTCCAAACATGGGCAACTTCCTAAACTCAAGTGTCAGGATAACATTCGGAAAGGGGGCGTTTTGAGGGACAGGAGAAAGAGTTGGAGCTTGTAGCTCTGCCATGAACATGAAAGAAAAACAGCTGAACGGAGTAGACATTTAGAGCAGATTTGGTGTCCAACAGGGGCGGTTTACAGTAGTACGGCCAGAAGCATGAGGATGACAAACAATTCATAAATGAGGTGTCTGCTAATATAAATGATTATGCAATGAATAACAACTGTATGTCTCACTATGACATTGATACTACAGAAGCAGCAATTGATTATTTAATTTATTAATGTGTGTACTCATGCTTTTTATGGGTATTGAATGAAGATGCAGGCTGTCAAAATTAACGAAAAATCATTTAAACTATGAAATTAGGGCTGTCCTCGACTAAGGATTTAGACAATCGAATCAGAATTGTCGAATCTCTCTATGGTCGACCGATAGTCGAATCATCTATGTGTGAATGGGTTGGGAGGGGCACGACACTGTCAGCAGAAGGGTAAAACTATTTTTATTTTTATTTTACACACTGCACACAGCAACAACTTTTAATAAAGCAACCAAAACTGCCTGCCAACTGACAGACGAACTGACAATGGCTTTCTTATTTAGGTTTAAATAGCCTAAAAGGTAATGTGGTGGATAAACATTAATAAACCGTTTTCTCATGTTAAAGCCGCGATTGAAATACAGAACATCAAACAAATATATAAAAGAACATTTTGATAAATAAACCTAAAAAAAATACCTGCCTAGAAAGGAAAAAAAACACTTTGAGTGCGTTTACATGCACGTTCTGAAGCCGATTGTGCCTAAAGCGAGTGAAGACGTACGCGAAGCTCAGCCCCACGCGCCTCAGGATCTCACTCACACCGCCACCTGACGCGCACATTATATACACGCGAGTTCAATTTTGAATTGACTAACAGATTAGCTGCACGAAAGCGCTCTGTGGTGCAGCAGGATTTTAAACAACTTCCTGAGCGGCAGCGGACTGGCGCTGAATGCTGCCGCAGGTGTGTGTACACTCATTGAATGTGTTCTAATTTTAAAGGTGCGAAGCTCAGCGCCCTTAAAGGGGTCGCACACCGATGCTCAGCTCAGCGCCGCGACACGTCTTTAAAATATTGATCACCCCCATATTGTCAAAATGGTATGATCCTCGTTTCATAACACCCGCGAAGATTCGACCGTGAGATCGGTGGTCGAATCAGGCTCCGCATATCGATGCATCGAATCTTCGACTATTCGGGGTCACCCCTATATGAAATTAACAGTTTTCATATTTTAACTGCATGAAAAGAAGTAATATTTAACATTCATTTCATGGTCACTAACAAATAAATGTTACATTGATCCTTTGAACAAGCATCGACATGTTCTTCTATCGAGGCAAGATAAATTAATTGTACGTTATACTATTATTTCAATACCAACTGATATCAATAAGATGATAATTATAACTGATACATATTAAATTCTATATTTTTTGTGTTTAAATAAAAAATAAAGTGAATTTAGCTATCACAATTCACCTATCTCTCTGATTTTAGGATGGTTTAGGGGTAGGTTTAGAGGTAGGGGTAGGGATATGGTTAAGACAAAATTTTCAGACAGGAATGTTGTTTATGGTTCAACAAAATATGTTGACCCAGGAACTTGTCTAACTCTTCAAAATCAGGACATGCTCCACCCCCCCCCCCCCCACCCACCCCCACCCTCACACTCCTCAAGGCTTCCTTTCATGATTAAAAGTGAGTGACAGTTAAAGTGACTGACGACCTGCCAATCCAAGCATGTGCTCGGGCCAAGAGAGCAGCGTGTGCTGTTAACATGCAAATGTAGCAACCCAGGCCATATTTACAATCAGAATCTGCGCTCTCTGCAGGCTTGACTTAGCACACTGATCCAAACACTTCCTGGGACTATAAATTATAACAGGAGGAAAAGCAGTGGATTATTTTAAGTATGTGGTGCATTTCAGAAATCAGAAAGACAACCTGAAGCAGATCAGCCACCTGTCACTAGCATGAGACTGATTAAACATCTAAATACATCAATGCTAACATTATTATTATTGCTCTCTGTAAAAAAAAAAGCTTATTCATTTATTCAATTCCCAGTAGTGTTGTCACGATACCAAAATTATGACTTTGATACGATACCAGACTAAAATACCTCGATACCGATACTAAATCGATACCACGGTCAACTTTCTCTGTGAAGGTGTAATAATATGGAATAATGTACTAACGGAATAATATGACAACAGAACTTATTATTCATTTTTTTTAAATGAACAAAAATTCACTTGGCCAGTATGTTCCTGCTCTGGTTTTTGACCATTCCCTCCTCTTATTGCTATAATAACTACATGCCACTGTGAACATCCTTACAGAGATCACATTATCAATCATGATATCATTCATTTCTGAACAGGTTGGGATGACCAAAATCATATTTCATGATACAATTAATTTAATATTTTTTAAATGTAATTTTATAATTATAATTTAGATTGTAATTGTATCTTTGTTTTTAAAAAATAAGCAAAAAAAATGTAAATGACAAACAATATGACAAAAACAGTGCTTTATTTTTCTGCTACATAGTCTATTAACAGTAGCAAGTCAAGAAAGAAAAATAATCAAATATAAAACTGCCCCAGTGTCTGGAGTTAATAGAGGAAAAAAGAGTAGAGTAGAGCAAACGATTATCAGTTTAAACTAAAGTTTGGGCTCGATATAGTGTTCCTTACAACTTACCAAAGATTCAGTGATCCATGGATAATGACATGCAGCCAGGAATCGTCTTTTCCTGACATTTTTATGAGCCTGATTTTGACATGATTATTTATAACTGTCAGTCATCACATTTTTCGAGTGAATCCCGCATTTGTGGATGGGACAGTGTATTGAAGTGTGTATGTGGCCGCTTGAAACGAATGGAAAACAAACGTTTTATTCTAACTCTGAATGTATTATAAACCTATTAATAAAAAATAAATAATAATTATAGCCCAGAAAGCGCACAAAGAGTGCTCCCTTTATATTCCCTCTATAGCAGGGTATTGCAATACTTTTCTAGTACCGGTATATCACCTAATTCCCAGTGAAATATTTATTAGAGCATCAACATTCATTAGTAGATCACATGACCTCTCCTTCCCATTAGGTGTAGCATTGTGTTATTGCAATCATGAAGTTAAACTAAGCGTTACTTGTTGCTCATTTAAGTTTATATATAGGAGTGCTGTTTAGTAGCCCAGTGTTTGTAGAGCAGTGGTAGAGAACAGTTAGTAGAGACTTGTCATTAGAAAAGCATTAGTAAAGGAGTGGTAAGTTAGTGTCTTACCAATTTGTCAGCTTATTTTGTTATCATTTACATAATTGTTTATTAATCAAAGGGTGTTCGTGCACGCAACTGTGTCTGTCAGCGGGTGAGCATTAACAACCCCGCCAACTCAATTCCCTGCTGAGTTAATGGCCCTCCCAATCCTCTTCACAGCCAACCAGTTCAGAAGTGGATTGAGGATATTTGTACATTTTAATTCAATTTCTGAATTTGAATTTATTTTTAAATTGGCATAGCAAATCAGAATTAGAATAGAAACAAACTTGAATTGAATTCAAAGAAATTTTATTAAGAACATTAAGTAAAAGGGGTACTTCGTTGGCAAAATGGCTGCCTATACAGTAAAAAAGATAGCAAAATACATTGAAAATAGTGCTACCCAACTAGAAAAAAAGCAGAGAAAAAAAAGCCTGTTATTGACCTTTTTGCCAAACAAGAAACACCCATAATGCACTGGGCAAGTTGCAGTCCAAGGCCACTCCCAGCAGTCTGCTATGGATATGCTTACCAGAGTCAAATACAGCCTTGCATTAGTAGGAAATACTCCTTAGCAAACTTTTTTATGTCTTAAGGTAGGAACACACCAAAACCGACACCAAAGAACTAGCGCTGATTGAAGCTAACTGTGTTGTCGCCTCTTGTCGGGAAAAAAACAGCACTTGAACACACTAAAAGGACTACAGGTGACTGTCAACTACCATGTGTCATTCGGCAAAACTAAGACTAGAGGTATACAAACCATAAACAAAGCAGCGCTTGCTTACACTGTCAGAAAAAAGGGTACGGGTAGGGTCCGTTTGTGAACACTTAGGGTACAAATGGTGAAGTTGTACCCTCAATGGGTCATAATTACACCTTATGGTACTTATATGTACCATTTTGGGGATAAAAAGGTACATATATGTTTCCAACTGTCAAAGGGTCCATGTTTGGACCATTTAAAACACAAACTAAGGTACAATTACTCGTGTGACAAAAGGAGTAAGCCAAAGTGTATGAAACAATAAAAGCTTAGGCCTATTACTTAGGCTAAACATCCACATTGATCTGATCAAATCTCATCTTATCAAATCTGACAAAAATTGATTCAACCTAAAAAAGATTAAACATAGAGCAAGATATTCATTTTTATAAGTTGTTGGTTGTTTGGAAGAGATGTAAATAACCAAATATATTTAAAAGACCACATTTTTACTGACTAGTTCTGATTTGAACATTTCATATGACATTATTGATTACTCAATATATCAAGATAATTTAATAAAAAGATAAAAACTTTTAAACATAAAACAATTGTTAAAGTAGGCCTGTATAAATTGATATAAAAGCAGTTTTAAGTTGTTATTAATATTTTTAAATAAACAAATAGGCCCTACATGCCCTATTTGCCCTATACTTGGAGACAATGTAAAAGTACCAACACACACACACACACACACACACACACACACACACACACACACACACACCACAAACACACATATTTTATATATATATATATATATATATATATATATATATATATATATATATATATATATATATATATATATATATATATATATATATATATATATGTGTGTGTGTGTGTGTGTGTGTGTGTGTGTGTGTGTGTGTGTGTGTTGGTACTTTTACATTGTCTCCAAGTTCAAGTAACGTTATGCATATTTGTAGCAAGCCTTTTTTAAATTCGTGTCGTCCAATGGGATTGTAGCCCGCGCAGTGCATTCGCGCATCCGCGCAAAGAAGTTGAGATTTTGCACGACGGTTATTCGACATCATGGCTGTCTCACTTCTGACGCTGTCGACGGAGGATCTTCTTCAAAAAGTGAAAGAAGCTGGAATTCAAGTTACTGAAGACGAAGCACAGAAATTCAGAGGTAAGTTTAGTTTTAAGTTACTTTACTGTGAAAAATCGTTGGTTCCCTTTCGAGTCATTTTCACCTTGACATTGCGTCTGCAGAACGTTAGGCCTGCCTGACGCGTGAGGGGGGAAAAAATATTCGGAAACCTCGACTTGACGAAATAAACGCATTGTTATTACGTCTTAAGCTTGTTGTTATTGTTATTAGAATTGTGTTTAGCCATAAATTAAGATATAACTTTTCTCATAACTTATACTCTACCGTGCGAGACATTGTTCAATGCGCTGTGGAAAAAAAGAAAGAAACGGCCATTGAAACATTCAACTAACGTTACCGCGCTTTGTGTTAAATGTTTTTTCTATTCACTAAAGCTGAGTCTCAATATGGAAGCGCATATATAAATTCAGTTTCCATAATTTTCTTACTACTCTCACTATAATAATAACTGACTTGTTCTCTCTGGACGCAAGCGAACGCCTGTCCGGTTTAAGTTTAACGGTCAGTCTGAAATCATATAACGTTAATTCACGAATATAATCCGTGTTGATTTATATCAATTTTATTGTGTCTATATTTAAAAAGCGTTCCAAACATATGTCCACGTAAGCCATAAGCAGCAGTCAACTGAGGCGATTGCCCGGACTTAGTTAGGAGATCGATTCGTGCGTCGGACGGTCGGCATCCCTTCCAAGGACATCAAGTGAAATTAGTTTAACTTACCATTATTTAGCAGAAATAGTTAACTAGTGAAATACGTTTCTAGTCTGTTGCTAATATAAAGGATTTTTGCTTCTAATCTCACTCTCTGGAAAAAAGTTACTTTCTCTGTTAGTGCGTTAAGGTACATACTGGTACCTTTTATATTTTGTACCTTAGGGTATTACTCTAGTGACATTTTTGTACCTTTTTTTAGAGAGTGTACAAGTACAGAATTATTTTGTATTTTTCTCAATTAAAGTTAATATTTTATGCTGGTTAATGTTAATTGAAAAGGACATTGAATTTATTGTTGCTGTTAAAACATCCAGCTCACACTGATAAAACTTTTTCTTTTCTTTTTTTCAGAAAATGAGGTAGATGGGGAAACAATAGAGTGTGGCCTCACAGAGAACATGATCTCATATTTATTTCAAGGCTCCTTTAAAAAACAGGCCAAATTTAACAAATTTTTACAAGAGTTGAAGGAGGTGGTAACACTAACGCTAGAACCAGTGCCAGTAGAAACCTATCAACAAACTTCGACAACAGAATTGTAAGTATAACATTGAGGTTTGTGTATTATATTTGCCTTATGTTTAGTGATCGACCGATATAGATTTTTTATGTAATTTTTACGCTTGATGCCGATATTTTATAAATCAGGGTGTCCAAGCAGCACACACACAGAAACTCAGTTAACATGCTGTGCTAAACGTCCACAATGTGGAGTTATTATATTTAGAGCATTTGATACAGTTAAAGGGTTAGTTCACCCAAAAATGAAATTTATGTCATTAATGACTCACCCTAATGTCGTTCCACACCTGTAAGACCTCTGTTCATCTTTGGAACACAGTTTAAGATATTTTATATTTAGTCTGAGAGATTCTGTCTCTCCATTGAAAAAGTATGCACAGTATACTGTCCCTTTCCAGAAGGACCAGAAAGGTAATAAAATCATCATCAAAGTAGTCCATATGTGACATCAGTGGGTTAGTTAGAATCTCTTGAAGCATCGAAAATACATTTTGGTCCAAAAATAACAAAAACTACAACTTTATTCAGCATTGTCTTCTCTTCCGGGTTTGTTTTTAATCCTCAAATAAAGATTCGAACGGTTATAAATCAGCGTATTGATTCATGATTTGGATCGCGTATCAAACTGCTGCAATCACGTGACATGTGGCGATCAGAATCATGAATCAATATGCTGACATGTCACATATGGACTACTCTGATGATGTTTTTATTACCTTTCTGGTCCTTCTGGAAAGGAACAGTATACTGTGCATACCTTTTCAATGGAGAGACAGAATCTCTCAGACTAAATATAAAATATCTTAAACTGTGTCTGAAAATGAACAGAGGTCTTACGAGTGTGGAACAACGTTAGGGTCTCATCGAGGAAAACCCAGCGGTATTTTTGTATTCATTGCATTTTTTGAATTATAAAAGTTAAATAATTAATTTTACTATACAAATATTAATGATTAATCGATAGTTCATGATAGATCATTAATTCTCCTGACGATCGACTAATACAATTTAATTGAATGCCCATCCCTAGTAGTAACCGTATGCTTGTCATGGTAGAAAAATGTTCACCATTGTGGCTAATCAGTATTATTACTAATGCAAGTTCTTAACTACTACCCCATCCTCACTGCAGAAATGCGACTAGTGGCAGACTGCCTGCTGGATTTGCCATTCCAGCCTTTCCTAGAGATCTTCAGGCCAAGCTTGATAACAAAGAACCATGCCAAAAGTCCTCTAAGGATAGACACAGAATCATTAGAGTTCTTCATGAAGCTATGATAGAACACACAATGTAAGTCAGCAACTTGTAAAGCAACATAAATACTTTGAATCTGTGAAGCAGTGCTTCGTCGACATGCATTTGAAGTATTTGTTTTTTAAAAGTAATAATTGAAAAATTGTTATTTTTTATTATTAAAGCAGTTTCTAATGGTCCAATTGGTTTTAATTGAATCTTTCAGGTATCCAACCAATGCAGAATATGTGCAGGTGGCAAAAGAACTTATTGTGAAATACCCTTTCCTAAAGGATCTTGAAGGCAATGGCTATGTAAGTTACAAGAATTGGAAGACTTAAAGGACAACTCCGGTGAGAAATGACCCTAGGGGTAATTAACAGATGGTTAGCGAGTAGAGCGTTCTCTGGGATGCGTTTTCATGAAAATCGAATGTAAAGAGTTTTATCTCTAAAAACAGATTAGCTTATAACGCTGTGTATTGGGCACAGGATAAGTAAAATTAAACCGCTAGTTAATATCACTAACAAGGCTCAAAATAGCCTCACACTCACCTGGCAGCATAATGAGGGTCCCTACATGCTAACCAAAGCATTGAGAACTTTGTAAGTGTACAAACAGTTTAATAAGAAGATACTTTATAAACACAGTACATTACGCGTTTACAGTCAGGCGCCATCTTGGAAAACAGTCTTGACAAGTCGAGCTGCGAGTGCTGTGCTAAGTGAGCTGGTCGATAGGAATTAAGTTTGTGAAATCTAATTACATGGACATTTTTATTTATTTATTCATTCATTTATTTATTTTATTGTGTTTATAAAGTATCTTCTTATTAAACTGTTTGTACGCTTACAAAGTTCTCAATGCTTCGGTTAGCATGTAGGGACCCTCATTATGCTGCCGTGTTAGTGTGAGGCTATTTTGAGCCTTGTTAGTGATATTAACTAGCAATTTAATTTGACTTATCCTGTGCCCCATAGACAGGCGTGATAAGTTCATCTGTTTTTAGAGATAAAACTCTTTACATTCGATTTTCATGAAAACGCATCCCAGAGAACGATCTACTCTGTAACCATCTGCTAATTACCCCTAGGTTCATTTCTCACCGGAGTTGTCCTTGCACATCATGTAAAATTACTTAACCAATGAAAATACGAGTTACTTAAGGTTATTGTTCCATGAATGATATGGACTTAGATTTTGTTTACATCTTAGCAATTTTAATTGACAGAAAGTGGTAGATTGTTTTTATGTGTTTAAAAAATTATGTCAAAATAACTTGGCTGTATTCCCTGAACTATACCATTTTTTTTATCATGTGTTAGCACACTTGGCACCAGTCCCTCAAGCGCAAATTTAAAGCTGAGCGTGCACCTCTAGTCCATGAAGATGAGGTAAGGAAGAGTAAGGAGAAGTTTGGGCACAAAAAAGTGAGTCTACCTGAACAATCTCCAGAAACCTGTCGCAGATCTGAGTCAGGGGTAAGTGGATTCCTGTAGTTTAAATTGGTTATTAAACAAGAGTTAAATAAAATTTGACAACTAAAGAGTAATTGAATTAAACGGCATACAATAGATTGTCTGCATTTCAGCCATGAATAACAACTTTATTCAACAATATCTTTTGTCTTTCTCATGTGCCATTTACATTCAGCACTTCCATGTTCAGAATGCTGACTTTTTATTGGCCGATGCTGATAGCGTGAGGAGCATGACGCATACATGTGATGCTGACTTGGGAGTCAGCCAATACTGAGCCGGCATTCTGACGTAGAACCTGGAAGTGCTGAATGTAAACGGCACATGAGAATATCACAGAAGAGAAGATATTGTTGAATAAAGTAATTCATTTTATTTTCCGCACTAAAAGTATTAACTTAAACTTAAAGGGATAGTTCACCCAAAAATGAAAATTTTATGTTTATCTGCACGCCACCAGGGCATCTAAAATGTTGTGTTTGTTTCTTCAGTAGAACATAGATTAAGATTTTTAACTCCAACCGTTGCTCGTATAATGCATGCCAATGGAGTCTAATTCTAATTGAAGAAACAAACACACCTACATCTTGGATGCCCTGGGGGCCAGCAGATAAACATCACATTTTCATTTCTGGGTGAACTATCCCTTTAAGGTTTAACCACTGACATGGAATGAACAGTTTGCATAGTAATTTTTTTATTTTTTAAAGGAATTCATTGTGCTTTCTTTAATTGAATGTCTCTCTTTGTGATCATAAAAATTAAGGTAAAGAATTAGTGAATGGCATCATTTGTTTGAAGTTTAACTGTTGTTGTTATTATTATTATTATTATTATTATTGAATTTTACATTTGATCCAATAGGCGATTCCTGTCATTGGTGAGGATGCATCCTCTGTTGAGGGTCATGTAAAAATCCTACATATCCAGTACAGCAAGGTGCGACCAGACACTTTGGTGGTCAATGATCGAATGCAACGGACTTTTGCATGGCGAAGAAGGGAGATAAGAGATGGAATGACTGTGGAGGATATCCTTAAGAAATATCCTTTCTTAAAAACACCCTCAGGGGTCAGTGATATCACAGATTTTAAATCAGTTCTCAGCTTAAAATAAATGTTGAATGACGATATAAACAAAGTATGCTAAAATGATCATTTAGAGTTAAGAGTATGTAAAATTGTTTAAAATTTCCAAATAAATGTCCATTCAAGCTTACAAATATTTGTACAATGATAATACTAAAGGGAAATAGCAAAGAAAAGAGACAACAAAGAATACTGAGATGTTTGATTTGGTTTAAAGTATTTTTCAGTTCATGTGAATAATTAAGTTTCTTTCAATTTTCAGTTGTGTGATGAAGTTGACCGAATGCATTCATCGCCTGTCAGTTTAAGCCAGCGCTTCAAAGACGGCTTTACCAGTTTTGTGCCGAAGGTGCTTGAGCTTGTTCAAAGAAATGCTCCATTGGCCAAAGTCTACAAAGAAGCAAGAGAAGAGATGCTTGCAGAAGAAATACCAGGTATTGACATAAAACATAGTGGATTTGTGATGAACTATTTCTTATTTATTTTTTTAAGAACTGAAAGTTTTGTTAATTAAAAGTATGTGGTCAACAAATATTTGTTTAAAATTTGTGCTTAGTGTCCATACAATATCTCCCTTCATGAGAAACTGATCTAGCAGTGAGTGATATGACCAACTTCTTATATCAGGATGTGACTAATTTTATTTCACAATAATAGCATATCACAATATAGTTATTTTTGCAAGAAATAAGTTAACATTAAATAAAAAAATCTATTAAAAAATTCTAGTCTAATGTAGAGTAAAATAAATGTATTCAAGTTAGGCTTACTACAATGTGTTGCCAGTGTTAATGTGTTCACTTGCCCAACGTGGCACCACCACCACCGTCGTTAAGATTTTTTTTTTAATAGTAATACAATTATTTAGTTCAGTTAAAGAACAGACAATCCAAATAAAAAAAAGAATGTGTCTGCTTAATACAGCATGATCCGAACTAGTCGCAGCAGGAATCAGATTTCATTCATCACGAGAGCGAGGAGTTGACTGAGATTATGAATGGAGCTGACCAAAGCAAGTGGTTTCAATGAATTCCTATCAAAGTTAAAGGGTTAGTTCACCCTAAAATGAAAATTATGTCATTAATTACTTACCCTCATGTCATTGGGCACCCGTAAGACCTCCGTTCATCTTCGGAACACGGAGATATTAGTGTTGAAATCCGATGGCTACGAAAGGCTTCCATTGACACATTTCTTCTCTCAAGACCCATAAAGGCACTAAAGATGTCGTTACAAAGCCCATCTCACTACTGTGACTACAATCATTTTATGAAGCAACGAGAATTAGTTTTTGTGCACAAAAAAAAAAAACTAAATAACAACTTGCATAGTGATCTTACAAAGCTTTGAACCGTTATGAATAAGTGTATCAAATCATGATTCAGATCACCAAAGTCACATGATTTCAGCAGTTTGACACACAATCTGAATCATGAATCGATTCACTGATTCATAACAGTTCAAAGCTTTGTTTTGAAATCAGCCATTACTATATAAGTCGTTATTTAGGTTTTTTTTGTGCACAAATACTGTTCTCGTTGCTTCATGTAATGATTGTAGAGTCACTGTAGTGAGATGGGCTTTGTGTCGACGTCTTTAGTGCCTTTATGGGTCTTGAGAGAGAAATGACATTGGTGTCAATGGAAGCCTTCGGATTTCAACAAAAATATCTTAATTTGTGTTCTGAAGATGAACGGAGGTCTTACAGGTGTTGAACGACATGAGGGTGAGTAATTGATGACCGAATTTTCAGTTTTGGGTGAACTAACCCTTAACGCTTCCATAGCAATGCACTGAAAATGCACCAGTGGGCAAACACCGTGACAGTTTAGCCAGCCATGTGCATTTTACTTTCGGTTAAGATAGAATTAGTGATTTGAAAGCCCAGTCTTTGATACCGGTATTACCAGTATTGTTACATGTCTATTAACTGGTGGGAAAATTTCCTCAGTCACATCCCTAATTCAAGTTAACCGTAATAAAATAAGAACAAAGGATGTAGAGCTGCACAATTATTCGTAAAAGATCACAATCTAAATTCAATCTATTCGATTAATTCTTAATTCAACCTTATTTTATTAATCGCAATGATTTACCAGTGTCTGTTAAACCTTTGACAAAATGAATCCTGGAATATTCAACTCTGTGTTCGTGTTGCTGCACTGAGCCAGAGAGAAAAGTTTTAAACCGCACAGGATGTCTATAATAGTGATCAAAATAGAGCAAACCACCTTTTATACCAACTTTGGCTTGTCAAATAAAGGTTGTATCAATTGCATTTTTTGCAACTGTGACATGTGACTGTTAAAAATGTTTTGTCATTTAATCATTCATTTAAAAGATTTAAAAAAAAAAACACACAAAAAAACCTGATTCATCCAGTTATGAAAAGTATTTATTAATGATTCGTTGAATTTATTCAAAAACATTTTTTAAATAATTATTTTTTCCAGCAATTAACATTTTTTTAGTACCTTAAGTAAATCACATGTTATTTTGTTTAATTGTACATTTAGAATCGTGGGGGAATTGTGATTTCTATTTGAAACAAAAACAAAAAATATTCATATTTTATCCAGAACTGCGTAGTTCTAAGAGGATGTAATTACAATCTAAAATGAATGTAATGTGATTGCTGTGGATTTATTAGGCTGCCATCACTTTAAAGGGTTAGTTAAAAAAAGTGAACTATATTAATGTTACTTTTGTTGATATTTCCAGTTAATCTTATTTTTATAAAACTTCTGAAATATGACTTGCAATGAATAAAGGAAACCACTTTTAAAGGTTATAAATGAATATGAAAGCAGGAAGTTTATAATACTGAATTATTGAGGAGTATGGTATCTATGTATTTTTACTATAGATTCTGACTTTCGTGCAGCACTGATTCTGCTGCCCCACATCTTTAAAGAGAAAGCTGAGAGCTTAATCGCATTGGGAGAGGTATGGAACTATTTGTTAAACTCTCACTTTGTAATACTCTGATACAGGTCCAGTTATGCAGTTCTGATAGTTATTATATTGTTTAACTGATAGATGTTTAACACTTTCTTTCTCACAGTGTGATGCTGATACTCCATACCCAACCATACATTTGGTAGACACTGACTGGAAAATGGCTTTTTCCAAGAGGGTTCAAGTCCTTGTCAAAGTGGATGGTGTGGAGGTGTGCAGGGGAATAGGAGTTGAAGAAGGCATAATTGCAGCCTTCAGTGCCTACTATGTTTTCAACTTGGCTTACCCACCCTACATGAAGAATACACTGACCTTCCTGCAGCATGCCATAGCAAAGATTGGTGAGGTGGGTGGCAAGCCCCTTCCAATAACTGTCACCCGAATAATTAATATCCTCTGCTAAAAATGGCACAACCATATCGATGCACAAAGTGTAGAAGAAAAACCTTCACCTTAATGAAACTAATTCAACATGTTGGTCTGGTTCACAACCATGAACCCAATTTCAGCATTACTTGTGGACTAAATAACTGCAAGTCATCTTTTACAGTATATGAGTCTTTCAGGCGTCATGTCTATAGAAAGCATAGAAAGCTTGTTCTACCTCATGATGATATGGATGCTACTGAATACATGGACAATGATTTTGAAAGCATGGACTGTCACAATGATATGGAAAATACAAATGAGCTACAGCCTAGGGCAGATGAAATGCATCCACCTAGTAGGAATGAGCTTTTGACAAACTTTAAAGAAAATCTCTTCAGCTTCATTCTTAAATGTAGAGAGAAAAATCACATTCCACAAACTGTCCAGCAGGAAATAGTAAATGACATAAATTTTTTATTTTGTTATTTTAAAGAGAATTACGACTCTTTTATTAGTTACCATCTTCAAAAAAATGGATTCAACATTTTAGAATGTCCTGAAATAAGAGAAATGGTACAGTCAAGGGATTTTTTTGAAGAAGCTTCCAAAATCGTAAGCTCGCCATACATGTTGAAAGAACATTGTAAATCTAAGCTTAGGCTGGTTGAACCGGTACATCATATTTTGAGGTCACCAGGCGGACACAAAATAGGCACATATTCATATGTGCCCATCACTGAGGTTTTAAGTAACTATTGCTCACATGAGGACATATATGATGAAATTCAGGCAAACAACTATCTAGATAGAGATCCGGATTATTTAACTGACTACACAGATGGTTCATGTTTCAAAGAACATCCCTTCTTTAAAGTTTATCCGCATGCCTTACGTCTTCATTTTTATGAAGATGAATTTGATGTTGTCAACCCTTTAGGTTCAAAGAAAACCAAGCACAAGCTTTGCGCCTTTTATTATACGGTAGGCAACCTTAAACATCGCTCGCAACTGAAGCACATTCATCTGGCTTTATTAGTACGACAAACATTTGTAAAACGCTGTGGTTTAGCAACCATCTTAAAACCAATGTTAGATGATCTTAAAAAACTTGAAAGTGACGGGTTCGTGGTAACTGTAGGTGGGATTGAGCAGACTATTCACGCTGCACTAGCAACATTTTCAGCAGACAATCTTTCAGCACACATGTTAGCTGGTTTTACAATGTCATTTAACTCTGCGAGAGTTTGTCGCTATTGCATGGCAACCCACACAGAAATAAAAAAGAAATTCAGTGAGAGGGATTTTGTTTTAAGAACCACAGAGGTACATCAATACCATCTAACATGCATTGAAAACTCAGACGATCAAAGAACATATGGTGTAAACTATCCATCACCATTTAATGATCTGAACTATTTTGATGTGACGCATGCATTTCCACCCGACATAATGCACGATTTATTGGAGGGAGTGATTCCTCTTATAATAAAGCTAGTTCTGAGCTGGGCTCACAAAGAAAAGCACATAACTATCCATGAGTTAAATGATGAACTTCAGCAACTTTGCATTGGTCAAAATGACAAGAAAAACAAACCAGTGCAATTTTCAGAGCGAACGTTACACAAATTGGGAATTACTGGGTCTGCTTCACAAAAGTGGTTTTTGTTTCGGATTTTGCCATTTTTAATGGCGCACCGTATTCCTCCCAATAGTGAACACTGGAAAGTTTACCTGTTATGTCGTGACATTGTTGACATTGTAATGGCTCCAAGAGTGAAAAAGGAAAATCTAGCAATGTTAGATACACTTGTTTTTGAGTTTCTGACACAGCTAAGTGACGTTTTTGGGGACGTTATAACACCCAAGTGTCATTTTTTGACACACTACTCGAGACTAATGTCAATGTTTGGACCGCTACGTTTACTTTGGTGCATGCGGTTCGAGGCAAAGCATCAGTATTTTAAGACTGTTGCTAGCAGCTGTAGAAACTTCATTAACATTGCCAAAACTTTAAGTGAGAGGTACCAAATGAAACAATGCTGGGAATTTTCCCCACCCAATATCCTTGATGAGTTCGAGATGGTATTAGGTAGGAGTATAGAGACTCCGTTGTCTTCGCTCCCATTAGACCTACAGAAAATTCTTACAGACATACACGGAAATGAAGATTTCGACATTCAGCGTGTTTCAAATGTGACTGTTGACAACGTAAAGTATGCTTTAAAAGACGTATTCGTCGTTGACTATGTCCACGCAGAGGAAATTCCTCTATTTTTCCAAATTAAATACATTTTAAATGTCAATACTGTATGGTTTCTGTGTGGCAAGATTTTAATACCAGTGTCATTTGATTCACACTTACATGCGTATGCTGTAAAAGTTGACTTTGAATGGAGTGTTGTAAAACCAGGGCAAGAGATGGACTTTCAGGCCCTTGACACATACTCTGCTGATGATAAATTGTTTGTGATCCTCAAGAATGTTTAAAAAGTTAAATGTGTACTGCATTTAGTGAAATGTGTGTTTGTGATTAAATGTATAAAGTTACAATGAATTAATCACTTACTGTTGTAAAAAGATTGCTTTGATTTCTTGATGTTCAAAACTATTTAGAACATGTAGACTAATAGAAAAATGCACTTAAAATGAGATCTAGTGCTGTTTTGAAAAGAAAATGAAATTACTTTGTTAATTGTACATGTTTTATTAGGGTTAAAAGGTTATTAAAATGGTATGTACTGCTTTTGAACGCTATATATTTTTGCTTTTTGCAATTAAAAAGTTAATATAAATCAAACTGTTTTTGTAAAAAGTAAAATTGCTCAATATGCATCCTGTTATGATGTGAAACAATGTGAGAATGTAATAGTTTTGAAGTGTTATGTTAATGAATTAATGTACTGTTGGAAAAATATTTTTTTTTTAAATAAAATGGTGCAATATATGCATCCTGTTATGACACTGATAGATTTAAACATGTATTGCTGAAAAATGTGAGAATTTAATTGTTTAATAAAATGTGATTAACATTATTCTGGCCTTTTTAATGTGCTATAAAGTACAAATTTGCCATCACAAGGTACAAAACGCTTGTCACTGGGGCAGTACCCTTAAAAGGACAAATGTGTACCTTTTTTAAAGGTACATTATAGTACCATTGCAATATAAGGTACAATTTAGTCAGCAGAGGTACATATTTGCCTTTGAAGGGTACATACTGCATGGGTACAGATATGTACCCATGTGAAAGGGTACAACGGGTGTACCCTTGAGGGTACTGCCCCAGTGACAAGCCATTGTACCCCAGAAGGTACAAATTTTGCACATTTTTTCTAACAGTGTACTGTTTTGAATTTTTTTTCTTATTGTCACGCTGATCAGGTTCTTTATTCCAATCTGCTCATGTTATTATGAAAATATTCATGTAGTGTTGCTCAGTTAAAATTACGTAAAATTATGACAATCTTTTATTGTCAGTTTTGACTTACTTGCCCGCTTTCATGACTTATTCTCATTCACTGACTCGTTCGCTAAGCAGAACAGAACAGCCAATGAGAGTTCTTTCTCTCACCAAATGCCCAATGTTGATTCCATCATGTTGAATTGACCAACAAACAAACCAAAAAAAAAAGCAGACAGCATCCGACTAGAGCCAGGAACCACTATCAATCAATTCCAGATTAAAAAAATAAAGTCCTGCCCAACATTTGTCTTGTTCAAGCCATTTCACTTGGATATACTTCACAATAGGAAGGGAAAAGACTATCGTAACTTCCATCTCATGCCGACTTAAAAATGAAAGCGAGCCAATTCTTAATTCGGAATTCTGCACAACCTTGCAACCAAGATGGAATCTGACCTCCGATTCAAACTTCAACTTAAAGGCACATACCACAAACTCTTGCTGGAGTTAATTTAAATTAAAATATCAATAAATCTGTCTGCTTTAATTGAGTGTACATCTTTTTCTCATTGTTGCTGGCAAGCGCTCCAGCACATGAAACACTTTCTGTGGCAAGCCCTGAATGGACAAATACACATCACACACCTTCACAGAGTGAAAGTCTTCAAAGTCACTGTATGAATTGCATCCTAATTCAGTCTATTACGATTCTTCACATTTGTGACGCACATCTGCTCAAAGTTTCACATTGATTTTATGCCAAAAAAATGGGTTTAGATTTTTGGCAAATGTGTTTCAGTCTGAATGGTTAGACTGAATTTCAAATATTTTTTTCATCATTCAGGAAATGACGTGACTAACATCACACAGTGGCAGTGCCTACATTCACTAATACCTTGTGACAATATACTTAACAGTGAATATGTAAGCAAGTAGCTTCAGACAAAAAAAATATGAATAGACACACATTAATTTAGCGAAATTAATTTTGAACTAAAATTAAAATGAATTAAATTAATTATGCCCCCTGGCCTTATAAATTCCCTGAACTAATTTGCACTTGCCAAGAGCAGACGGAACAGTTCACACAGGAGGACGCATCATGATATATTTTGGCATCAGCAAAAAGTTTCAGTTTTCTGTCCTTGTTTCCATATTGGCAAACATATATTATCATCATATTGACACTTACATCATTACTATAGAAACTGATTTAGATGTGTCATATAATTGACTACATGATTTAAAAAAATGGATTGAAAGGGTTAGTTCACCCAAAGATGAAGATTCTGTCATTAATTACTTACCCTAATGCCGTTCGACACCTGTAAGACTCTTCTTTGTTCTTCTTTGGAACACAAATGAAGATATTTTTGTTGAAATCCGATGGCTCAGACAGGCCTCCATTGACACCAATGTCATTTCCTCTTTCAAGACCCATAAAAGGCACTAAAGACGTCGTTACAATGTCCATCTCCCAACAGTGGTTCTACAATAATTTTATAAAGCGACAAGAATAGTTTTAAAACCGCCAAACTGCTGAAATCAAGTGACTTCGGCGATTCAAAATCATGAATCAAACCGCTGATTCATAACAGTTCGAAGCTGTGCTTTAAAATTGACCTATTATTATATAAGTAGTTTGTTTTTTTGTTGTTGTTTTTTGCACACAAAACTATTCTTGTCGCTTCATACATTTATTGTAAAATCACTGTAGTGAGATGGACTTTGTAATGACGTCTTTAGTGCCTTTTATGGGTCTTGAGAGAGGAAATGACATTGATCAATGAAGGCCTGTCTGAGCCATCAGATTTCAACAAAAATATCTTCATTTGTATTCTAAAGATGAACGGAGGTCTTACGGGTGTCCAACGACATGAGGGTGAGTAATTAATGAGAGAATTCATTTTGGGGTGAACTAACCCTTTAATGAATTGCAAAATAACAGCTCTGACAGTCCACAAAAAACAAATCAGATTTATGTGCAGTGTGAACAAAGCCTTGGACAAAGAATACCAGCTAAAAAACTAACTTGTGTCTTTACTATTTATTGGGAAGAATGGATTAATTAGGAATATTAAAACAATTTCAGCACTCTTTTTTTGATAACAAATAATTTTGAATGTCTGTAAAGAACAAGAAAAAACAAGATGGCATAGTTAGTTACCGACCTTAACTCCATTGTCTTTCTTGTGATAAAAAAATGTATCTCCTAAATAAAGGATCATTGTTACTCATTACTCATTTTTTTCTCACTTATTATATATTATTATTTCATATAAGGATAGGTCACTCTAAAATAAAAAAATTATGTTTATCTGCTTACCCCCAGGGCATCCAAAATATAGGCAAGGCAAATTTGTAATTGTGATTTTTAACTCCAACTGTTGTGGTCTGTCAGTCTTATAATGCATGTGAATGGTAACACATGAGAGTATGAGAACTTTGAGAGTTAAAAAAAAACATGCACAAATAAATCCATATTAAACCCTGTGGCTCGTGACGACACATTGATGTCTTAAGACGCGAAACAATCGGTTTGTGGGAGAAAACGATCGGTATACATTTTTACCTCTATTATGCCACTACGTCCAACAACCTAGGTAAGTGAGGTCAATGTACACAATATCACTTCCAGCACTCGTGTAAACTACGCCAGATCATGTACAGACCTACAGACACTGAAGGGTGTTACACACTTTCACACACCTTTTTTAATCTATAGGCTATATGTGCAAAAGAACATAAATGGAAATGGCAAAAAAAATGGTGACCAAGAGATATCACAAAAGACACAAAAGATTGTTCTTCAGCCAGTAAAGCCAACTCTCTCTAATACAATAAGTTATATTAATGCAGCGGTGAGTTTCTTCACCACTTATGCTTTTATCATTGTCTCTCTTTCTAGTCAATACTATACACTCAACCATTCTCTTAGCTCGGTCTCCTGCAGTGTGGACCCCAGAACCAAACCTAATGATCATTTACTGTACATCCAACCAACTGTTGGCTAGCATTTCTCACAGTCTTGTGGGCATGGCAGCGTAACAGGGATATTTCAGCAGAGAGGACAGAATAGTATGAAAAACAGAACATGGAGGCCTTAGGCACAATGACAAAGAGGAAAGAATGACTTCTCCACATGAATGAGCAAGCACAGAGACCACAGCAATTCAGTTCGGCATGTTTTAATTTCAAGGCGTATTACCCTGAAGTTTAAAATGTAATGCTTAAGAACTTGTATGCAATGCATCTATAAAGACATGCTAGCCGTGTATAATATCCGGGACTGACACCATCTGCTCTTCCTGCCTCTGTGAAAATCTAAAGGAACCTGAGGCTGTGACATGCCGATGTGCCGTTCTAACTGCTAACCTCACCTCACTAGTGCATTATTACAGTATCCGTGTATCTGGCTAACCTTTTCAGGAGCTTTGTAAACAATTTTCCTTTTTCAAATGGCAACGAGGCTCTCAGCTTCAATTAATTTTCCCATTCAATATAACAAAGCTCTGCCAGCACCACATTGTAGGCGGCTAATTCACAAGTTCCTCAAAGCGGACAGTGATGTATAACTGTGACATATGACATCAAGGGCTTACCAGTTTTCCCACACACACATTACATACGGGTTTAGCACTTGCTACGAATACTGATTAGAACCAGATGAGCTCTCTTTAAGTCTTAGTTAAACACATTTATTTATTTATCTATTTATTTAATTAGCGAGATATCACTCTCTCTGCTGAAAGTCACCTTAATGAGAGGGATAAATTGAAATCCGTTACAAATTTTCTTCATGGTTAACAATGCAAGAAATTAGCGAATGCAATTACTTTCAAGCACAGTTTGATTACAGGGAAATAAATGGATACTGAATACCAGCATATTCACACAAACTCCTATCAGGAGGCCAAATGGCTGGTCATTCACATATCAATGTTCTGAAAGTCCTTCACTATATCTCAAAATCCAATGCACAACAACAACAACAACAAAAAATCAATACATGAAAATTATTGTATTAAAGTCAGAGATCCTGACTTCAGACGATGGTTTAAGGCTCACATAGGGAGCTTAAGATTAATGAACATCCAACAGGATGGCTCCTCTGACTTCATTAGGGAGTCTGTGATGCAGCAAACGGCATCGTTTTATGATATTTACCCCCACATCTGGCGCCATGACAGCCTGATGGATTATGGTTAGTGTGTTTATCCTGACAAGGGACATTAAAACGAGAGTTTATTTGTTTGGCACTGGTCTGAATCTTTTTGTGTTTGTATATTGGATCGACCGGTCTTATACGGAATCATATTATTCCAGTTCACTGCAGTGCTCAGCCTTTCTGACTGGAAATCACAACATAATATTCAAAGTATATATGCTAATTATATGCAAGCAAAAAAAAAATGCTCCTGTAATTATGACAATTTTTTTGATATTTTGAATCTATTAATGTGGTTAATTTAATACAGTAAATGTTGTTCAATAAAAACAATATTTGTTAAAAAATATATATTTTTAACATTTTAATTTAGTTAAATGATAGGTTTTTTATATATATTGATGACAATTTTTGGGCCCACTTTACATTAGGTGCCCTTAAGTATGTACTAACATTTTAATTAATCATTTGATACAATGCATTTATTGTGTACATACGTTTTTACACTGTACTTACATTTAAAAAAAATACCTGCATGTAATTACATCTGTAATTAATTTCTGTAATTACATCTGTAATTAATTTCTGTAGTTACATTTGTAATTACACAGTTGGCACTTCCCTTACACCTAACCCTAACCTTAAACTTACCCATATCACCACACCACTCCCTAACTCTACCTGTATCCCACCTCTATGTGAGCAAAAGTGCTTTGCAATACAATTTGAACACATAAATACATTGTACTTATTTTTTTTTTTGTAAGTACATAGTACTTAAGGCCACCTAATATAAAGTGGGGCCTAATTTTTTAATTTAAATACTTTTTACAAACCCAATTCCAAAAAAGTTGGGACACTACAAATTGTTAATAAAAAAGAATGCAATAATTTACATATCTCACAAACTTATATTTTATTCACAGAATATAGATAACACATCAAATGTTAAAAAAGTGGGACATTTTGAAATGCCATGCCAAATATTGGATCATTTTGGATTTCATTAGAGCTGCACATTCCAAAAACGTTATAGAAAAACAGTGGAGCAATATCAGGAAGGAGTTTCTCAGAGAATAAATGCAAAAAGTTTGAAGTTATCATCATCTACAGTGCATAATATCATCCAAAAATTCAGAGAATCCGGAACGATCTCTGTGCGTAAGGGTCAAGGCCGGAAAACCATACTGGATGCCTGTGATCTTCGGGCCCTTAAAACGGCATTGCATTACTTACAGGAATGCTACTGTAATGGAAATCACAACATGGGCACAGAAATACTTCAAGAAAACATTGTCATTGAACACAATCCACTGTGCCATTCACCATTGCCGGCTAAAACTCTATAGATTAAAAAAAAAAAAGCCATATCTTGATCTGGAAGCGCAGGCATTTTCTCTGGGCCAAGGCTCATTTAAAATGGACTAGGGTGAAGTGGAAAACTGTTCTGTGCTCAGACTAATCAAAATTTGAAGTTGAACTGGAAAGGCAACATAAATGCTGAAAGGTATATTCAAGTTCTAAAACAACATATGTTCCAATCCAGACATCGTCTCTTTCAGGGAAGACCTTGCATTTTCCAACATGAAAATGCCAGACCACATATTGCATCAATTACAACATCATGGCTGCGTAGAAGAAGGATCTAAAATACTGAAATCTCCAGCCTGCAGTCCAGATCTTTCACCCATAGAAAACATTTGTTGCATCATAAAGAGGAAGATGCGACAAAGAAGACCTAAGACAATTGAGCAACTAGCCTGTATTAGACAAGAATGGGAAAACATTACTATTCCTAATCTTCAGCAACTTGTCTCCTCAGTCCCCAGATGTTTGCAAACTATTATAAATAGAAGAGAGGATGCCACACAGTGGGAAACACGGCCTTGTCCCAACTTATTTGAGATATGTCATCTGTGTTGTATTCTGAATAAAATATTGAAATTTGAAACTTCCACATCATTGCATTCTGCTTTTATTCACAATTTGTAGTGTCCCAACTTTTTTGGAATCGGGTTTATAAATTAAATTAATATTTTATTACTTCATTAATCAAACATTTCATTTTCAAATTTAAATTTAGTTAAATGCTGTTCTAGATATTATCTTTAGTTATTTTTATAGAAAAAGTATGGAGAAAAACCCACAAACATCTGAACACGAAGTAGCCTTCGAAAGGTTATGTGACGTACGGAATAAGGAACCTTCTAAGGATCCATAAAAATCAACAAGACCATTAAATGTGAAATGATAATGTAAGGTTTTCACTATTGCATCAGCACACATATGAAAGGCTTCTTCTTTGAAATCACTTTATATTCTAAACCCCTTAGTTCCTAAAAGAAAAGAGTACTTTGTGTGTCTGACCAGATAAAAATGAAAGAGACTTCAGTGCATTCTTCTAAAATGTTCTTGAGTGTATTGTTTTAGCACAGGATCTACACGGGACTGACATTTGATTGCTAGCAAGGCAAACTCTCTAAAGTTCAGAGAGAGTGTTGACCTTCATAACTTCTCTGGGAAAGAGGCACGCTGTTCGAATGCAAAGCTAGACACATCCTTGATCTTTCCTGCTTACATTTGTTCAAGCTTATTATTGCTTCTCTTGAATGATTGCAGGGATTACCACTGAACTACACATGCCATACATGGTTTCAAACAGAGAAAAAACAAAATGATCTGAATCTAAATTTGAATTCAACCAATGTAGTTGAGGATCTTCTCCATTCATTTGACACCACCATCTGATTTTCTGTCATCTTCGGAAGACAATAGACATCTCCATACTGACTCACTAGGGGTCAAATAGGATGGAAAAGGTAATTATGTTAAAGTAATTGAAGATGATTGCTTTGAGGAGTTTGCTAACTCTTTTCTCACACTCCAGACATGAACAAAATGAAAAACTTGCAACCATAATTTTAAAGTTATAGTCTGAAAAACTACATTTTAAATGTGTTTTGTCCAATATCATCTTGTGACATGCTGTTAAGACTACATCTTTACACTACATTTTGGAACCTGCATTTGTAGAGTGTTTTAAAAAAGAAAAAATTGTGAGCAGTGAAGATTGATTTGTGACTATGAACTGTTTTTTTGTAATGATTCAGTCAAAAGGATTCACAAACGTTCTTGAGCACATGTTGTCAAATCGTAAGGTTGAATTGAAGCGAAACCGAGACTGAGATAAAAACTGTAAGGTAATTAGACAATGGATTCATATTCAACAAAATATTTGACTTTTTCAGACAGGCAGAAACATTCTTCAAAAAACAGTGACATTATAAACACAGTAGTGATATATTACAAATATAAATATGCATTCACAAATAAAATCAATATCACTATACAATGACAGCATATAGAAACTAATGTGCTTCTGAACAACATTTAACAATAAGCAATTCTGTCAACTAAAAATAATTGGGCTATAAAATGTTTACATAGAAGCCAAATGTTTCCCAAATCCATTTTTAGTCTGGAATCCTGCTCAGATTGCTTTCAGCCTCTCCCCCATCGTCATATTCATCACTAATCACAATGTTTCAAAACACTTGTGACGTGTGTAACATATTTATCTATGCATCTGAAACATCAAGCATGGTTTCTATGGCAACAGATACACAAATGGGCATGGTGGTGTTATAAGACGGTTCTTATCTAGTGATTCAGATTTGACTTTCCAGTATTATGTAAGGTTGAGCAGTTGTTGTAAAAAAATAAAATAAAATAAAAATAAAAAAATGAGATATCCACCTTTTTGGTGAGCGCTGAACAGGTCAAAAGAATGTCTTGTTGCCACCCAAACAGGGACGATTAATAGGTAAAGACTTGTTATAAAAATAGTATTGATGATTTCAAAAAGTGAAAGTATAAGCATGGAAGCACATTTTGTATATGAATGTGTTTTTTAGGAATCCATTACTTTGTTAGAGAATCCATTTTCCTCTTAGAACAGTTCCCACAATCCTCATTGCCCTGAGGAGACTAATGTCCTGAGGGGCGGTTGGAGCCCTCAGTCTATGAGAACCAGATTAAAAATGAAAACCTATAAAGTGATTTAATTATAGAGCTATGATGGATCATTACAGATGTGTATGTGGTGTATGTGGTGTGCATGCATTTGACGACATTGAAAAGGTAAAATGAGTCTATAGCACCATCTAATGGTATTAATGGCCCTCACAGGAGACAGTGTGCCAATATCGTACAGTCTTCAATCAAGACCGCTCATGTCCTTTCTCTGAAGTGCTAATCTGAGCATGTTGAATTAATGATACCCCATGTCCTATTATTAGAAGTAACCTAAACACACATACAAACAAGATCTAAACCTTTATAATTTATTAGTTTGAAACGGTTTTAATACATATTTGATTTAACATGGTTGGACAATAAAATATGCATTAACCTGACTGATGAAACACCAGGAAAGAAACGTAAACTCATCATTAAACCAAAATAGACAGTAATACTTAATAAAAAATTATACAAAATAACACTTTCCTTGATATACTCTGTAAACTGCAATCCTAATTGTTCCCGTAAATTAATACAACATTTCAACGGAGAACTGAATTGTTAAAGCTTAATTTGTCAGTAATTCACATTGTTCCTCTTGGCAGCATGAAAAACAAAGCAGTTATTTACACACTGTCTACGCCCTGTCAATTATAATGTCGGTACTGTAATTTTTGCTTGCTGTGTTTTTGGGCGAAAGTCACAGCATCTGGCTAATCATAATACAATCATAATCTTGTCTCATTTTTTTTATTTGTGCAGCTCATTTACCAAGTGAATCATGTTCAAATGTTTGGGGTCAGTAAGTCTTTGAAAGAAATCTCTTATGCTCACCAAGGCTTTATTTAATCAAAAATATTATGAAAACTATAGATGTGTGAAATTAATTACATTTAGATTTCAAACTTTTCTATCCAAATATATTTTAAAATATAATTATCCCTGTGATGACAAAACAGAATTTTCAGTATCATTACTCCAGTCTTCAGTGTCACATGATCCTTTAGAAATCATTTTAATATGCTGATTTGGTGCTTTATAAACAAGACTTCAAGACTTTAAACTCCTAATTTCATCTTAAATTATTAATTAAGTAGTCAATGTCAATGTTCAGCCATTAAAGGCACAATATGTAAGATTTTTGGATTAAAATATCCAAAAACCACTATAACAATTTTATATATTTTGTTGACTTGTGTACTTACATTATCCAGAGTAATGAGCAATTTTAACCAAGACACAGACTGTGTCCATGAGTCACCTATCAACGACATAGGAAACCATGGAAACACAAAAAAATGCTTTATGCAACATTTTGTTTTATTGGACAGGTGAGCAACTGTTTGGAGACATCCATCGACAGAAAGCGAATCATTTTTATATAGCTCAACATATTGTGGCTTTAAACTATATAAGCTTTAGTTCAACATATTTAGTTGTTATGCATATTCACACAACACATTTTTTTGTCTTAATTCTAAAACAAAGAAGCCACAGAGTCAAATTGTAGATGCTCTTTGTATAGTGTGGGTAAGAAGGAACTATATGTGCACAACTGTGTTTGTTTATGTGCGTGGGTGCGTGTATTGTGTGTGCATCTGTGTTTGTGTGTGCATCTGCTTGAAGTTTTGGCCGCAGCTGAAGCAGGTGTGAACAAAATCACACCATTCCATTTTTTTAATGAGTTTGTGGTCTATGGCCAGCAGTGACTGAAGTGGAATCTGTAGAAGATTTTTATTATTGAATTTAATGTTAAATAAGCTGTATATAAGACACTATTAGATATTGGCTGTTTGATGTTTGCCCTGTTTTAAGTTCTTGGGGACCTTGACAACGTGCTTGAAAATAACATGTAGAAGATGCATGATGGACAGAAAAAGAACTGGGAATGCTGTGACATATGAGCCAGGAAACCAACTGGAAAACTAGCTGAAGGTTGTGACCATTTTGGGAAAGCAGCTGGGTATATATGCTAGGTAAACCAAAGAACTGGAGTTGTCTCCTGCAGGGGAAACTCGGCTTTGTTATTTTGAATAAAGTCTTTCTGAAATCAAATGATCTTTGGGAAATGGTTTTTGCAAGAAGAAAATTTCCAACATATTTGGCACCCCAGATGGGACTGGCTTCGGAGCTGATGACAAACCACTGCAAGCTTGATGACCTTGAATGATCAACACAAACACCAAGTGGCCACTATCTTGAGGTGAGCAAATTTTTGCTTTTTCTTAAGTTTGTGTTGATCACCAGGGCTCGCTTGGAAGTGCTAAGTCACTAAAAAAGCTTCTCCAAATTTAAAGAACTAAAAAAGGAATGAGGATCTTTGATTTCAGAATAATTGCATGATATTTGTGTACTTGTCAGAAGGTTGTGTAGGTTATCAGATATTTGTATAAGGAATCAAGTGGGCCTTGAAGGATGATTCCTTTATTTGATTTTAACTGATAAGGATATCAGATATTTGTGTAAGGAATCAAGTGGGCCTTGAAGGATGATTCCTTTATTTGATTTTAACTGATAAGGATATCAGATATTTGTGTAAGGAATCAAGTGGGCCTTGAAGGATGATTCCTTTATTTGATTTTAACTGATAAGGATATCAGATATTTGTGTAAGGAATCAAGTGGGCCTTGAAGGATGATTCCTTTATTTTATTTGAACTGATAAGGTTATCAGATATTCAACCCAAGTGGGCCTTGACGGATGGGTTTTTTAAATTTTATTTTATTTTAACTAGGTTAAGGTTAACTAATAACTAATCAGATATTGGCACTTGTCAAGAGGACTTTGTATCGGTGTGGGGAAGTGCAGCAGTAATTTTAAGTGAATTCCACTGTGTTGAAGGAAGTCCAGAAGTGGGTCCTTTAAATTTATTTTTTATAAAGTAAAATTTGAACAGAAAGGATGGTTCTGAAAGAGACAGAACAGAATAGTGTATCTGTGTGGGATCCTGTGTCTTGTCTGACTGTGTCTGTGGGTAAAAATAGTGACCCCCTCCCTGGTCACTTGAGAACAGTGAATGAGAGAATGAGCCCTATAGGAACTTAAATGTGAGGTATTGAAAATAAATAAAGGAAATTAGAATATTGTTTCAAAGTATTAGTTCTGCAGAATACTGTAATATGATATATATAAAAATAATAATATATATTTATTTGATAAATGTAATGATTTATTTTAATAGATGAATAAATAATAAGATTGCACGTGCTTAAAGTATTATATATTATATATGAAGACGTCTAAAAATGTCTATCTCTTTATCCCTGGGGGACAGTATGAGAAAGTACTCCAATGCAGAGAATTATGCTTGTGTTAAAATAACTTGTGCATTGAGCTGAGTGAGAGCGAGATTGGGTGACCAAGTTTAAAGAAAAGTTTCAACATTTATAGATAATTTGCAACAATCATAGGACCTTAGAGAATGGGACTTGGTGGTTCAAATTAAACCAAAAAAGAATTCCTGTTGGTTGAGAAGTTTTATTTACCAAATTATTTTTATCCCAGCATGTGAATATAGAAGAATGAAAAAGTATTTAGCTGTATTACACTCAGTATCAGTAAGATAGATTGTCTTTCTTTTCTGCATACTGCAACGAAGAACTTGCTTCACTAAAAATAGAATGAAGGAACTGCTGTAGTCAACCAGTGACATTTGATAACTAGTGAAGAAAATGGTTAGAGAATGGAATTTAGAAAAAGAGCTGATTGCTCAGATACAACTGGAATTAGAAGATATAAAAGTTCAATCTGATTCATGCAGATCTCTGAGTGTTCAAATTTCAGATGGCTTCAATGACAGTGCCTTGACCACTGAAGCAACAAGTGGGGAAAGGTGAAGACACGGCTGCAGAGAGAAGAAGAGAGTGGATGATGGGCTTTTTTCAGTTCCCTTCCTGAAAGGAGAAGATGACGCTTTCTAAAAGGTCAGCATGGAAAAAGACTGATTTAATGCAGGGAAAGGTGAAACTTTCACTTGAGGCTTTCCCAAGAACAGAGACAATATCCTGACATACAAAACTTTGACAAGATCAGTCAAAAGCTAAAATGGAGAAGAGGCTGAGAAACGACAGAGCCTAAGTTCCACTCGACAACACCAGGACTTCGCAACAGGCCTTTGAGTGACATCAGGCTGACGACACATGCAGAACAACAGCCGAGGAGCTTCAAAAGACTGATGATCTATACAGAATGAGTGACGTCGATTCCCTGACGGGCGGCACAGGTGCGGCATCTACAATGATCACTCTAGAGTCTGCTTCAAATTTGTTAGTTATGATATTCACTTGATTCATCTTGATAATTCACTGGTCTCATAGCAGTTCTTTGTATTCTCTGCTAAACTAACCTTCTCTGCTTTTTCAGTATAGGCACCAGTCCAGCCCTATGTCTGATGAAAAAAAAAAGAGAAAAGAAAAACACAGTGCATTGACAGACAATAGTGGGTGTTCAACTCACCTAATAGTTACAACTGAGGCTGGATTTGGTATAGTAAGGGCTAGAATGTTAAACATCTAGGGCTAAAAGCATAAAACTTTTATTCATTGGTTAAGAAAATATAGACACGAGATGTCTCACAGAAAAATATGGTAGGTAAACTGAATGTTGGTCACTCCATCTTGTTTAATAAATTTAACTTTAACTAGAGCTGGATTAAATAATAATAACTCCAAAGTCAAAAACATGAAGTCAGAATGCTGTCATCAGTGGGATAACGAGATAAAAATATTATTGGCCAAGGATCCATGATAATGAAGAGATCTCCAATATCATTCTTAAAGAAGCTCATGAGCAACAACAAAAAGAAAATGACAAATTTAAAATGAGACGAACAAATTATTAAATGCACTTGAGAAATTACAATTGGCTGTCTCAACTGCACCATAACTAGGTCTACTATCTATTAGACTTCATGAGAAAAAGAAAGGTTCATGCACAGGGAATGCTACAGTGCCATGTTCAGACCTTGTGGCATTCCTGATGTTCCTCAATTAGAACAAAACCTGTTGAAGCAGAAACAAAAATACATGATGGGGGTGTGAGTGATGGCCATGGGGTGTGAGTGTGGGTGTGAGATGGCCATGGGGCCATGTGGGGTTGATACAATGTGATTGATGGCCGTGGAGTGTGAGTGGATTGACAGAGAGTGTCTGAAGAGACACTAAGGCAAAAATATATTTTGCCAAAACAGCTGTATTTAAATTTAGTATGTGGGCCCACAGGGCAAATTTTGCCCGATAAAACAATGACCATGGATGAATTTGGTTAAGCTTCCTGGTCAATACTTTTGTGGTAAAAAAGAGGGAAAAATATTGCCACATTTGCGCAGCGCATAACATATCTACATTTATTTTCAGCTTATCGCTATGGAGCTGGCGGAGCGGATTCAAAAGTGTAATATCATGTAACTGTTAACTTGAGCAAAGTGGGTTGAGTGCTTTCCATATGCATCAGAAATTATGAAAGAATAATGAGACTCAAAACAATGAAATAACTGAGTTGAATTGGCTAATTGTAAAGAATACATTTGAAACTCTTTGGGGGAAAATGGTATAAGACAAAAATGATTATGAATAGGGGTTTAAGCCCTGCTAATGATGTAAGTTGAGAGCCCTAAAAGGGGACAGGACAGCGCTCAGCCTCACAAAAGCTTTTCACAGGAACAGTGGGACAGACGAGCAGATGATTATTATATGTTGTTGTCACTAACAAGAAAAGGTTTAGTCTCAATTATAGGTGACAGGAGCTCAATTCCAGGAAGGATTCCAGTATGATCCAACAAAAAGAACCACTGAATGCACATTGGGATCTCATAAGAAGAGTGTGCACTGATCACCAGAGGACACTTGAGTCCATGCTTCTCATCTTAAAATACATCAGCCAACTTCAGCATTCCCACATACCATGAAGTAGGGGACACAAGAGCGTACTAGTGACGTCTCTCCCTTACCAACGAGGGAAAGCCCATTGCAACGGCTCGCAAAGAGTCACCCTGGTGAAGAGTTGCTCACAGAATGACCATCATCTCAACAAATGGAAAAAAGGGGATAGGCTTGACCAGAGATGCACAATGAAGGTTGCAGAGTGTTGAAAGCTCATAAGGAGCTATGCAAGGCAGAAGAATCAATCCAGAATTTCAAATGTTATGCTTTAGATCTTAACAGATGTATTAACAATTAAAAAAAAAAAAACAGTAAAATAAGACCTGATTAAAAAACAAGAAATAAAACTGCAAAACTGTAGAGGTGCAGATAATGAAAAATAAGACGGGGAAAAAAAGGTTGAGATGCAAAAATACTTGTAAGAGCCCCATAACTTCAAAGAATAAGAAAATAAATAAATAAATATTATTACTACTACTAATAATAATAATACAGAAGAAGAAAAACGTAAAATGCAAACTATATCACTACCGTAGATAAAAGATTGAAGTTTAGACAATAGTAGTAGCAGATATCTTTGGACTTGTGGTAAAGAATGACTTCTAGCCTCTTTGCCACTAAGAAATGAGCACTAAAGTGCTAGAGTACGGCTAATTAAAGCATTGGCAATGAGAAGCAGAACAACTTATAAAGGCGTATAAAGGTAGAACTAAAAGAGCTTATGAACAAGATCCTAATATAAAATAGATGACTAAATTTCAGTCTAAAGTTAAAACAAAGTTTGAATTAGGACTATAGGTATTACCACGAATTTCAATTTCAATTCAAAAGCTTGATAGCTTGATTTAGTAAGACACTATGATACAACTAATTTGAATATTTATCAAGTAGTGCTTACAGAACCACAACCAAATTTAATAAAAAGTAGGCCATTAGAAGGCAACAAAAGAGGGCCAAAAAAGATATTTGCCATTCAGATAAAGGACAAATTGTTGCAACAACCCTTTTAAACATTCTTCGATGTGCATAGTTTGTGACATCTAAGAATGTTGAGGGGGGAATAAGATATTAGATGATAAGGAAAGATTAATGGATATTTATAAGATAAGGAAAGATTAATGGATATTTATAAGATAAGGAAAGATTAATGGATATTTATAAGCAATGTAAGAAAATTTTCAGTCTGAACTGTGAACATTTGTGCCAAAATATCGAACAAAAGCACTAAAAGCGATAAGTAATTGATTAATGAACAAACACTTAAATTACACACAAGGGAGTTTTTGTTTCTACTTCTAATCAAGTTTTAGAGTTTTGTTAGTAGTAAAAAGGAAGAAATGATTGCTTCATGAGCAGCTTGAACTGAGCCACTAAAGCAATCAGTCAGACTGCATTAAACTTAAGTTAAAATTATATTTATTGTTAGATTTTGTAATAAACAGACAAGAATTTAAACAATCTAACAAAGAACTAAGTGTATTGTGATAACAAATGCACAACAATATTCTGATCATTCATCATCTAAAAATGATTTTGACTAAAAGATTGATTCTTCAGATTAAGGAATTAATAAGACTTTATAAAAATCGGAATCGATCAAAAATAAGAAAGATAGTTTTCCTTGGTTTAACCAACAATTATATGGATCAAGCAAAATAAAAACAGAAAATGGCTAATTTATATTTACTATAGTCAGGAGATTTAGAGATGAGGCAAAATAGGCAAGCCCTTAGTTGATTATTGATTATTGGCAGACAAAGTTATGAGTAAATTAAACAAGAGGCGTAAGAGCAGAAGTTAAAGAAAACTGGTTTAATTCTAAAGTTTGAAGAGTGATTTGCTAAATAAGGGATGTCTTTAAAAGTTGCAATATCAAGATTGTTCTGTATCAATATGGTTATTGTTCTGCAGTGAAATTTTCATGTTAATATCACTAATTGTCAAAGCCATGATTAAGCACATGGTAATGCTAAGAGGTTAAGATAATGAGACAACAATTAAGAGGGCAAACAAAGTATGTTAAGATTGGTCTGACAAATCAAATTGAAATGTACAAACATCTGATGGAGATTTAAGTATATCTAATGAGGGCAAAAAAGACGAATATGAGAACAATGTCTGGGTTAAGGATGTCTACATTCCAAAAAATAACTTGTATTATGGTATACATTGATATACTCTACATAATTGTGAAAATAACTTACAAGGCTGAGCCAATTGTATGATCATGCTTACAACAATGGTCTAGTTTTAAAGGGAGCAAAAGAATCTTTTACTCTTTTCGGAAAAAGAAAAAGAATAAAAAGGAAAAAATACACCTAAGAAAGAAAGAAAAATGTCTGAAAAGAGATGTTTGGTTCTGATGCTCATCCAGAGTGTGGTTGCATAATCTGGTCTTTGGCAATGAAGAGTGAGTGACTTAATTTAAGTCATTAGGAAGTATAACTAAGGAAGCTAGATTTTGAAGCTACACGTCTGGAAGAAAGATACAAAATTGGGGCTTAGGTAAGCCCCAGAGGGGGGAATGTAGAAGATTTTTATTATTGAATTTAATGTTAAATAAGCTGTATATAAGACACTATTAGATATTGGCTGTTTGATGTTTGCCCTGTTTTAAGTTCTTGGGGACCTTGACAACGTGCTTGAAAATAACATGTAGAAGATGCATGATGGACAGAAAAAGAACTGGGAATGCTGTGACATATGAGCCAGGAAACCAACTGGAAAACTAGCTGAAGGTTGTGACCATTTTGGGAAAGCAGCTGGGTATATATGCTAGGTAAACCAAAGAACTGGAGTTGTCTCCTGCAGGGGAAACTCGGCTTTGTTATTTTGAATAAAGTCTTTCTGAAATCAAATGATCTTTGGGAAATGGTTTTTGCAAGAAGAAAATTTCCAACAAATCCTGCACTCTCCAGGCCCTACACCTTCTAATAACAGCCATCTGTCTTCATGACTGTCTGCTCAACAGACTCGGGGGAAAGAGGAAGGAAGAAAAGAAGAGTTTGGGCGGATACACTTTCAAATTTGATTTTCAACAAAAAGAAATTACAGAAATATTTGTTTTTGTAGAAAGGGGAACGATACAGAATGTTTATAAATTCAAATGAAGGATGTATTTAATTGATCAAAAGTGACAGTAAAGACATTTTCAATATTACAAAAGATTAAATTGTTAATACAAAGGATAAAAACTGCATCATGGTTTCCACAAAAATATTAAGCGGCACAACTGTTTTCATCTTTGATAATAATAAGAAATGTGTCTTGAGCAGCAACTCAGCATATTAGAATGATTTCTGAAGAATCATGTCTCACTGAAGACTGGAGTAATGATGTTGAATATCATGATGCTGAACAGTTTTGGAGGTCTCTCCCAAGTCTTTACCTTTCTTATACAGAACAACCTGCTGGACAGAAATCAGGCTGGTTTCGCACTCCAGAGTTTAAAACTTACCCCTCAGGATATCGTGGGGGATGAGGTCGCAACATCTAGCTACTGGGGGGCCTCAGGGCTCAGTGTTTGGACCACTTCTCTTCTCCATCTATATGTCATGGGATCTGTTGTTCAGAAACATGGATTTCCCTATCACTTCTCATTCCAGCCAGATGATCCGACAGTAGCTGCTCACATCTCAGCCTGCCTGACAGACATTTATTGCTGGATGAAGGACCACCACCTTCAACTAAACCTTGCAAAGACGGATCTGCTTATGGTCTCCATTCAGCCAGGTGCAAAGGAACTTTGGAGTAGTGATTGATGATCACTCTGCAGATTAGGACGATCAAGCCCTTTTTATCAGAGCATGCTACACAACTACTTGTCCAGACTGGACTAGTTTAATGCTCTTTTACAGGCATCCCAGGATGCCCTATCAAACCTCTGCAATTGATCCACAATGCTGCTGCAAGAGCAGTCTTTAACAAGCCGAAAAGAGCACAAGTCCCACCTATCCTCATAAAATTGCTGCATATGTTTGCCTAGAGAACAACCACTGGGTATGCACCCTTATACCTAAACTTACTACTCCAGTCTACTTGCCATCCAGAAGTTTGAGTTCTGCAAGTGAATGCCTTGTGTTGCCATCCCAAAGAGGCACAAAAACACTTTCACGGACCTTTACCTTGACTGTTCCAGGCTGGTGCTGACCTGCCTAACTCTCAACCCGAGCTACTGAGTCTTTAGCCCTTTTCAAGAAACTGCTGAAGACTCGTCTTTTTCGTCAACACTTGACCCATTAATACTAACACTTATTATTCGATATCTATTTAAAACAAAAAAGAACCTTGCTATGTGTACTGTGCTGGACTAATGACTGCTAATGGCATTTGCATATTGATGCCCGGTTTAATTGCTTCTATTGCTCTCCTCATTTACAATTTGCTTTGGATAAAAGCATCTGCTAAATGATTAAATGTAAAGACCAGACTTCCAGAATGTTCCATTGTTCCCTGAGATACACATCTATCTAGAAACAAACCACATGTGATCCTTTATAATTATTAAACGCACAACCATGGTATAGTTCCCTTGTCATCTGCGAACAGATCTCCGGGGTCAGCAGTGTTGATGAGCTGTGTGATGGGGATCCTAAGCTCTCTGGTCAGGCCGTTCAAGGTCAAATCAGTTCAGAGCGCCGACTCAGACAAGTCAAACACACAGCAGAACTATATCGGCTCCCCACTAATTTCCTGTGCATCACAGTGATTTCCTTTCCCCTGCTTCCATTCCATCTCCTCCTCTCCCTCGTGTTTGAGAACCATCCTTTACCCTCTGTGTAGGTGTGTACAGACATCCCAGAGTGCATATGTGCATTATGCATAGATGAATAATTGGATTTTCATCACAAGAGATGACACACAAAAAGCGTACTTCACATTTTAAAGCACACACACTTTCGTTTGCTTTTATTCCCAGAGCACTGGCCACTCACTGCATATAGTGAGTGTCACTTCATGCACACCATTCTGTCTTCACCTCTTCACCTCAATATAATACTCTCATCCTACCATCAAATCAGAGGAATCAACTACACCTCCAGCAATGCACCTCTTCTCACCCCACACTCTTCACTTTTCCCCCTCTCATTTCATTTATTTACCTTTTCTCAGAAACTACTCAGACCGGCTTTTGTGAGTTGGCTACACATATCATCAACAATACAAAATGTACATTCTACTGTACTATAACAGTTCACAAAATAATCTTTTAGCATGTATAGTTTTACCTCCTGAAATAATTAAATTAGGTATTGCAGCTCACATTCGACAATAATGACTCAAACATACATTTATGTAGTACAAACGCATGAATGTCAAATGATGTAGATTCGAATTATATTTTATGATTAGAGTTGTAAATGTGATCAAATGTTTAAGCAAGTTTTGAACTGTAATTGTACATGAAAATGCCTACATATAAATATATATAAAATATAAAATAAGATATATATTTGTTTTTTTTTTAAATAATTTGCATTTGATTGCATTCAAAATTTGTGAAAACAAGAAAAAAATGCCTATGAAAAAGGTTGAAACAAGCTAACCCTAACACTATTAATGTAATAAATGAAATTATATGTATCCCTATACATTTTCAAATTTACTCTAGCTGAAGTGGGTGATTTTTACAAAAGAATTATTATTTTTTTAATTTCAATTAAGTCATAGTACCAACAGCAACATCTACCAACACATATTTTAGTAATTAGTAGTAAAATATAGTATTTGAAATTTTTCTAACAGTGCTCTAAATCCAAACTGAATGTCAAAATAAAAGTGCATTAAAATCACCACAATATTCTTGGTGTTGCTTAATTTTTTTATGACTAACACACACAAAAAGAACACTATAAATACACTGTGAATATCCATTTGTACAATCCAGCCCTACGTTGGATGCATTTCAAGAGTGCCTTTACTGGAGAGAAAAAAATGACCTTGGCTATTACATTCAGGACAAATTTGTTTCTCTATAGCAATTTTCATTAGCAGGACTCCCACTACATGCTGATGAAACACTAACACTACATACTGATGTCCTAAAATCTGAATGACCATGACATAGAGGGAAGAGGAAGCGAGGGGAGTGTTTTCACTGTCGAATGCAATCTTTATATCAGACAGAAAAAGAGAGAGAGAGTGCACACAACCCCTACAGGGACTGAATAATCGATACAAACACTCTTCTAAGAATGCAAAGCAGGGCCACACAAAAAGTTTTGTGGAACATCAGCAATTCCAAAATACTTTGCCAATAAACTTTGCGTCTCTGCAGACTAATCAAAACATTAGCATATATAAGAAAGTCATGCAAGAGCAAATGAAAAATTCTGTTATTTAACGATAAAAACTCTTTCAATATTCAAAGGAAATTTTGCTTGACTTCTTCCAAACCACCGACAGTCAAAGCAGTGGAAAGTAACGCTGAAATATTAACATGGTTATTAAGAGCAGAGTATGCCACACACACACACACGGAAGCACCATGAATCATTCACTAGTATGAGGGCAAAAGGAGCCGCAGGCGTACAATGTATTTCAAGAACAAATGAGGGGGTCAAAGAGCCAGGAATAAGTCTTATGATTCATGTGTGTTTAAAGCAGGTGGGTTTTCTGAAAATTTGAATAAGAAAACAATAATAAACAAATAAAACAAAAGGAATGTAGTTAAATGAGACAGGATAAATCACTTTTTTCTCTGATGTCACTAGATTCTCAGTGAGGTCTATATTTTTTACACAAGCACTTTAAAGTGAAAAGCTTGCGTCCACGTGCATGACCCTTATTTAACCTCTGGTGTTTACAGAGGATTTTATGAGCATGACTAACAGTTAAGAAAAAAGTTAACTTTTTTTAAATACTATTATTACTGTACTATCAATTATTTAAGCTATTTACTACTGATCAATAAATAAATAAAAACTACACTCAAAAAAAGGTCCCTTCATTAAAATGGTCCACTTTACTTAAACATATCTGATTTTATCTAAACTTAATTTAATTGTGTTGAATCATCCTAATATATTTAAAACTGAAGTTTACTTAATTCACTTGTGTTAACATTACATGAAATATTTCTGCTGATATTTATTTTGTGCATTTTAATTCTAAAAATATGCTTTTTGTTATTTAAAAGTTTTAAAGGTAAAATAAATTGATAAATGTGTTTACCTTACATAATACACTTTTATAAATTTAATATAACATTATTTAGTAAACTGCACATATAAATATTATGTAATAGTGATATGTTCAAATGGTTTGTATTTACTCAAAGAAATTGTCAGCTTTACTTGAATTTCTTTTGTTCATATAACTAAATTGTTATTTGTAAAAAATCGCTCAAAATAGTTGTGTGCAACCACTTGATGCATCTTTTTAAGTAAATTCAACAAGTCATTTTTTGAGTGTAGATATATCAATGTGAATTGATTTTTCTTTTTAAATAGTATGTTCTATGTATGTAAAAACATAGATTAACATTATAGTACTGGGTGTTTGTTATAAATGTAAGATATATTGTGCTCTAGTGTTGTCAAAAATATCGATATTTCGATATATATCGATACTGGAATATCTGAAACGATACGATTCTCAGTTTTTACAGTATCGATATCAGCTGCGCTCTCCTCTCTGACCGTCAGCGAGTTGACACACACACCGGCATATTCTCACTCAGCCCGGTTAACCTCTGAGCACGGCGAGCGCGCGTTATGCTGGACTTTTTCCTCATGACAGTGTGTTAGTGTTAGTGTGTGATCGGTCTGAATTTCGCGCGGGATTGCACATAAATTAATTCTACTAATCCCCGCAGATTTCGTGCTCCACATCTGAAGCGCACACACACATAGCCTACCGTAATAAAGCCGCCTCTGACATGATACAAGTGCAAACATTTGCTTCCTTTTCCAGCTTATTATTGGTCAAATACACTCAAAGAATTATCTGTGCCCATCTGGAAGAGTATTAACGTAAACACAGTCGCAAACAGTTCAGGAAGAACGAGTAACAGGAGCAGTGTTTAGGATCCATGCGTCTGTTAGTCTTAAAGGGACCGCAGTCATTTGCTATTCAAACTACAAAAACACAAACGATCAACTGCTCTTGACTGATCAACTTGTGTAACTTTAATAGTTTCATCTGTACGCTATTGAATTTTTTTACAAAGAACATTATCCAATGTTGTTTTAAATGTAATTACTATGCATTTTTTAATTCAGTTTCTTATCTGAATGTTAGACTTACCTGAAAAAATAAAGCAGTCTGTTTAATTTGTATCTTCTATTCTATTGCATTTATTTGTGCTATTGTTTGTAATCTGTTTATTTGTTCTTATTTTATTACTGTTTACTCGTCTTTTTAAATTCAATTTACCATTCGAAATCAAGCTTTCTTGTGCTGTGTGTAAGCTATTGCAACACAATTACCCTATTGTAAAAAATACATTGAGATAGCAAAATAATAATTTTAATAGTAATTGATCAATTGATCAATAATTGTTCAAATCAAAACGATGCCCAACCCTAAGGAACATGCTGGCCACATGAATTTTTAGTTAAAAATAACAATGAATAATAAGTTCTGTTGTCATATTAAAGGTGAACTATGTAGTATTTTTGCAGTGAAATATATCCAAAAACCACTAGGCCAGTGTTATATATTTTGTTCAGTTGAGTACCTACAATATCCCAGAAGTTTCCAACTATTTGTAAATTGTGAGAAAATTGCTATTTTAACTAAGGACAGGGACGTTTCAGCATAGCGTTTGAGGGAGTCGCCTGTCAATTGCGTCATATCTGCGTTACCCTCGGTTTCTGCTTTTATTTGGCAGGAGCGCTTTACTCTTAGCAGTGTGAACAAGTGAACGAACGGAGTAAAGTCATAACATCGTTTTGAACACACTTAAATGTATCTAATATGATAAACAGAGCTACATTACCTCAAAATCATAACCGGAAGAACGGATCTGTGCAGGCGCTCGGCGAATGTGTCTCGTCCCGTCATAATAAAAGTCCCGGTATTCGCGAGGCGGGTATTTGTTTAACAATCGCTCCAGCAGCTTTGCTCAGGTCCATAACACTCGGTCCTGCTCTGCTTTAGACTACAGTAACGTTAATAACCGCATGCATGAACGTGATTTCTGCCCGAGTCCTATTTTCCACCGGCTGTGATGAGAAGACCACATCTCCCAAGATGCTGCGCTCACACATTGCGTCATCAAACTACGATTTGTTTTGAATAGGCGCCCTCCAGTGGACGGAAAGCTCCATAGTGCACCTTTAAGCATCTTATCTTATTTATTTATATATTTTTTTACTGTGGTATCGATTTAGTATCGATATATCGATATTTTAGTCTGATCTCGTATCGAAGTCATAATTTTGGTATCGTGACAACACTATATTGTGCTCCATAACTGAGAAAACATAAATTAAAATAAAATATGACTTTACCCTGGGGGAAAAAAGAGGGGACTTTGCCTCTTCATTTAAGAAGTCCACCACATGCCGCTGGTGTAAAATGTTTACGTGTCACTCAGGAAATGATACAGTAGACGACTATCACAGCCATCCGCAGCTATAGCAGAACAAGATGAGCCTTGTGGATGGCTGTTGTTAGCTGTCAGGAAAAAAACCTTTGTGCTCCATTTTTCTGCTATACAGCACATTAATAACTGAATCTTACGCACTGATTCTTGAATTCAAGCTACTGTTAGCTCGTTGCCATAAGTAAGTAAGTTTCTTCCTCGTCATCAAAAGCTGCTACATATAGCCTAAACATCTGCCTCTTGCTTCATAGCAGAGAAAGACGCAGCAGCGTCTTTGTACTCACAGATGCTGCTTTCTGCCTTACAACAGATCTATGATCTATACAAAGCTGAGAGAGGGAAAATCAGTGACGACAATTTGCATAATGAGGGGAAGTAGTGGCCACCTTCAATGCCTGGAGTTTGAGCTCAACTCCGAAGCAAAGGCCAAACCTGAAATATAAAATATGTAAATCGGCCGATGCCAGTGAATGCTTTGGATGCGTTAGGTAAAATGGCTTTTAGATGGACATAAAATTATTGTAAACCTATACTGGCATGATCTGCACTGTCTCCATAGAAACTGGATGAAATCATGGTCACAGCACTGGTGCAATACTACCAATTCATTCAAACTTTTCATCCACTGGGAATAAAACACCAACTTTCAAACTTGGCACAATGGTTTAATATAAATGCCCAATGGAGGTAGTGGTAAATAATTTCTGCATTTCTAAGGCTTTTATAATGCAAACCTGAAGGTCTAGTGTCATGAAACGTTTTTTAATCAATACAGCACCTGGCATCTTCGGCACTTATCTAATCAAAACATGTACCTCTAGTTCAGTCTGTAAACTCATTCTGTTGTATTACAGGTCAAAGAGGGGCACAAATGCCCCAGCAGAGAAATCCACTTGGTATATTATGTAAAAAAAATGCATGCTAGTTTATCATGCTTTGTTTTGAAAAATGCCCTTGTTGTCATAGTCATCTGCACACACAATACAGGAATGTATAATGAGCAGAAGAATGTTTCATATTTATCAGGATACTTAATCTTTACGAGAACGCTTCAGGTTGCTCACGTAACCTATGTTCTCTGAATAGGGAACGAGACGCTGCGTAATGATGCATATGGGTTACGCAGATTGTCTGAATCCCTTATAGAATCACGCCAATTCATTGGTTGATGGCGCAGCGCCGCTCCTCTAGCTCAACACCTTTGAGCTATACTGGCGTGCGCGCCATCTTCTCTCCAGATTTCTCTGCCAAGCAAGACGGCTTGTCGGCAGTGCGGGGAGCTTGGCAGCGTGCGCAGCGTGTACAGTGTCTCATTCCCTATTCAGAGAACATAGGTTACGTGAGTAACCGGAGACGTTCTCTTTCATAGGTTCACTTCGACGCTGCGTAATGACACATAAGGGGAACGGTATACCACACACGCCAAGCTAAAGTGCTGCTGCATCTGACACGAACATCAGGTAGACCTGAACAGCTGGACAACGCTGACAGAACATGCAAACCCGGAGCCATGTCAAGATCTAAACTATAACATTTGACAAAAGTGCGGTGAGGACCATCCTGCCGCGACATAAATGTCCTCCAAGAGAGCCAATTTGGAGAGTGCCTAAGAAGAGGCCACACCTCTAGTAGAGTGTGCTCTAATGCCCAGAGGTGAACATACAGCTTAAATGTCCTAAGTGGGCAGAGTAAATGTAACCTCTCGTCCTCCGAGGATGCAAAAAGGCGGAGGGTGGAAAGAATGGAGGATGGTGACCTGCGAGCGGAAGGATGTGGACAAAACCTTGGGCACATAACCCAGCCTGGGTCTCAAAAAGACCTAAACTAGACCGGGAGCAAGCCTAGCTAACAGAGAGGGCTTGCAAATCCCCCACTCGCTTTAAAGAAGTAGATTGAATAAAAGAGCTACACTGTTAGCAATTGATGTAATTTTTACAGTAAATTTTACAACAACTTATTGTATTCATTTTTTTATTGTAAATGCAAATGCATGATGGGAAATTTATGGACAGTCTTGTAATTTTGTTGTAACTACACTGTAAAAGCATTATTTTACAGCCACCGCATAGCATTGTGGGATTCCTACTATTTGAATTTTGAAATTGCGCGGCACTGTGGCGGCCAATGCACCAGAATCAAACATTTTTGGAAGGAACACATCTCAGGTATGAAACGTTAACATAAAATCTATTTTTATAAGTCCATGGATATATTAATACTGGTGATATGAGTGAGTGGTGATTGTTTCGTTTGGTATTTTTCAGTGACATCTCAGTGACTTGACACTCCCGGTAAAAAACACCACGAACCGACTGCGGTGAAGCGGCGTCTTTACTCAAACCATCCGGGAAAAGTTACCACATCCAGGTACGAAATATTCACAATTTTTCGTTTGGTATATTTCAGTAACATTAGCTAGAGTAACGTCAGTTCTCTATAACGTTAGCTAAACTCTCATCATTAAACTCAAAATGATTAGTTTGTTCTTTTTTTTGCTGAAGGAGATTCAAAGACCCGAGTCTGTAAAATGATCCAAACTTTGGATCTACGGTGTTCTGTGCAAAGTTTTTTTTATGGCGCGCTTGACTTCTGAGAAGAACGTCACGTCTGCCTCCTGTCAGTGAGTTAGTTTATAAAGGTAACGTTAGCTTATGTTTGCTCTTTTCTTATTTTTCGTTTGGTATATTTCAGTAACATTAGCTATAGTAACGTTAGATCTCTATAACGTTAGCTCAACTCGCATGATTCAACTCAAAATGATTAGTTCGTTAATTTTGCTTAAGGAGATTCAAAGATCTGAGTCTGTAAAATGATCCAAACTTTGGATCTACGGTGGTCTGTGCTGTGGAAAGATTTTTATTACGCGCTGGACCTCTGAGAAGATTGTCACGTCTGCCTCCTGTCAGTGAGTTAGTTTAAAAAGGTAGCTGTTTGCTCTTTTCTTATAACTGTTAAAGCATATATCAAGAACAGATTTTATAACATTATTGTATATATATATAATTATTAATTAATTAGTATAATAAATATAATTATATATATATTTTTTTTATTTTTATTTTGTCCGTTTCGCTGTTTTGCCGAACATAGCTTGCTAGCTCCTGTCATTCTGTTTGTAATCTAGCTAACGATAAAGTGCCTTAAACTGAACTGCGCACGTTCATCTTAGAAAAATTATTTCTAAGTGTGGTAATCATAAAAGGTGTCTTCTCTTTTTTTTTTTTTTTTTTTTTTTTGCACGTGCTGAAAGTCCGGTGGTCTGTGGAAAGTTTTTTTATAGTGGGCTTTGACTTTGAGAAGAACGTCTCGTCTGCCTCCTGTCAGTGAGTTAGTTTAAAAAGGTAGCTTATGTTTGCTCTTTTCTTATAACTGTTAAAGCATATATCAAGAACAGATTTTATAACATTATTGTATATATTTGTATAAATATATTTTTTGTCCGTTTTGCTGTTTTGCCGAACATAGCGGCTAGCTCCTGTCAGTTTGTAATACGATAGTGCCAAATCTTAAACTGAACTGTGCACGTTCATCTTAGAAAAAATATTTTCAAGTGTGTAGTTATCATAAAAGGTGTCTTCTCATTTTTTTTGCACTTGCTGAAAGTCCGGTGGTCTGTGGAAAGTTTTTTTTATAGTGGGCTTTGACTTTGAGAAGAATGTCTCGTCTGCCTCCTGTCAGTGAGTTAGTTTAAAAAGGTAGCTTATGTTTGCTCTTTTCTTATCACTGTTAAAGCATATATCAAGAACAGATTTTATAACATTATTGTATATATTTGTATAAATATATTTTTTGACAGCTTTTGGGGCAAGTTTTCTTTGTTGTTCTTTACTCAACTCACCCATGGTTTTCATTCTCCAGCCCTCTGCCACGGCTGCCGATATCGAGAGAGCTGTCACCCTGCCAAGCACACCTCGATTAGTTGTACCAGGTATAATCTTCCCTAATTTTGTAGAAGTTAATTCTGTAATTTTTTTAAATGTCTTTGAGTTGTTGATGGAGGGTGCGGTGGTCAAAGGAGATAATGTTCAAGTGGATCTGTGTAAGTCTTTCTCCACTTGAACATGAATTCATGTTAGGTGGCAATAGTGTGTTGTGCAGCTTTTAGTTATATTGTTAATGGGTTTCAGGAGAGATACTGCGCGGCGCAGACACATGGATTATGTCCATGGAAGGAGCATGTGTGATGGGGCCCCACAGCAACCTCCTGCATGGATTGGCAGCAGTCTTCGCTGCCTACTATGTCTTCAACTTGCAATATCCAGCAGAAGCCGCAAGCACACTTGAATTCATTCAGAGGTGTGTTTAAACATGGCACTGTCATGTTTAATTTTATAGGCATTGATTAGCTGTTTCAGGTGTGTTTGATTGGGGTTGGATTTAAACTGTGCAGAACAGTGGCCCTCCAGGACCGAGGTTGGGGACCCCTGCCTTAAAGGGTTAGTTCACCCAAAAATGAAAATTAGATGTTTATCTGCTTAGCCCAGTGCATCCAACATGTAGGTGTGTTTGTTTCTTCAGTAGAACACAAATTAAGATTTTTAACTCCAACCGTTGCTGCGCCAGTCATATAATGGGGTGAATAGGTAACAATTCTATGAGAGCAAAACAAACAAAAAAAACATGCTTAGACAATGTGCATAAAAAACCCTGCTGCTCCTGACGACACATTGATTTCTTAAGACACAAACCGATCGGTTTCTGTGAGAAACACAACACTATTTATGATATTTTTTTTTTTTACCTCATATCCCAACGAGTCTCATCAAGTTTTCCCATAGGCTATTACTTCCGTCTGGTGAGGTCAAGCTGGTGTGATCATAGATATATATTATGTAGAATCCTCATTCGGCCGATCCGTGCCGGCACTAATGAGGCATCTATATTTATATATCTATATCTATATCTATATATATATATCTATATATATATATATATATATATATATATATATATATATATATATATATATATATATATATATATATATATATATATATATATATATATATATGATCGCACCATCTTGACCTTACCAGACGGAAGAAATAGCCTATGGGAAAACTTGATGAGACTCGTCGGGATATGAGGTAAAAAAAATTACATAAATACTGTTGAGTTTCTCACAGAAACCGATCGGTTCGTGTCTTAACAAATCAATGTGTCGTCAGGAGCAGCAGGGTTTTTGTGCACGTTGCCTAAGCATTTTTGTTTGTGTGTTTTGCTCTCATAGAGCCTTATCCATTCACATGATTATTTGACTGGCACACAGCAACGGTTGGAGTTAAAAATCTTAATTTGTGTTCTACTGAAGAACCAAACACACCTACTGTGTTGGATGCACTAGGGGGTAAGCAGATAAACATCAAATTTTAATTTTTGGGTGAACTAACCCTTTAATGTCTCATGTCATGGTTATGACCATGTCATATCAGTCTTAAATGTTACCTGATAAGTGTGTTTTTTCCCCCCCTGTTTTCAGAGCCTTTTGCGGCATAAATCCCCAGACGGGCAGCAAGGCAGAGAAAAAACGAGGGCTGAACGCACCAGTTTGCACTCTTCTGAGAAAACTGCTGGATTTTGAATTGGTGGGTAAGGGACATTAGTGGCAAGGGGACACTACAGGACAATAGGAGACATGTCAATAAACTTAAAGGGTTAGTTCACCTAAAAATGAAAATGATTTCATTAATTACTCACCCTCATGTCGTTGCACACCTGTAACACCTTCGTTCATCTTCAGAACACAAGTGAAGATATTTTTGTTGAAAGCTGATGGCTGAGAGGCTTCAGATAGGCCTCCATTGGCATTCAGTACATTCCCAAACACAAGACCAATAAAGGCACTAAAAACATCGATACAAAGTCCATCTCACTACAGTGGCTGTACAATAATTTTACAATGCAACGAAAATAGTTTTTGTGCACAAAAAAGAATCAAAATAATGACTTAATCTGCCAAGTTATTGTCTTCCGTGTAGGTCTCTGTGACCTCAGGCCATAGCGGCATTCCTCCTCTTCTGGGTCATGAACGGTGGATCTGCGTCATATTCTCGCGCATGTGTCGAGTTCACGTCAATAACTTGGTGGATAAAGTCATTATTTAGATTTTTGTGCGCACAATAACTTGTAAAATTATTGTACCACGACTATAGTGAGATGGACTTTGTATTGATGTGTTTAGTGCCTTTATTGGTCTTGTGGTTGGGAATGTACTGAATGCCAATGGAGGCCTATCTGAAGCCTATCTCAGCTTTCAACAAAAATATCTTCATTTGTGTTCTGAAGATAAACGAAGGTGTTACGGGTGTCCAACAACATGAGGGTGAGTAATTAATTAAATAATTTTGCATTTTTGGGTGAACTAACCCTTTAATCACAATATTGGTTTGATGTGTTTGAAATTGCTGATTTTTTTCTCTTTTGTTATATTACTCGTGTAAAGCAATAGCAGATGGAAAGCATCTCTTGTGTTGCAATGTACAGGGTACAGGGACAGTGATTTTAAATGTTAAAGATTGTTGTAAATGAGTGATTGTGCATTGTGCACTCTGTGTTCTCTTAAATTTTAAGAGAAAATAAAAAAAATTATAAAAAAATACTAAGTGTTTTGTTTTTCTTTGTAGAAGTTTGAAAGAGGACATTTATCCAAGTTACAACATTTAATTGTAATATTTACAATATTCTCTCCTGTGAAAATACAGGAAATCCCTAAAATTACAGGAAATTCCTGGCTACTGAGTTGCCGTAAATATAAAATTTTGCTGTAATATTTACAGTATTTTATCCTGTGAAAATACAGGAAATTCCTGTAAAAGTACCAGTAAATTTACATGATTGTATTGTATTAAATACAATACCTTGTTGTAGTCATTTTACAATAACAGTCCTGTAAACTGTTTACAGTAAATTTACGGCAACTATTAGCCAGGAATTTCCTGTAAAATTACAAGAAATTTCTAACAGTGTACTTTTAAGAGTCAGAACCCGCTCCGGAGCTGACTCCAATGGCTCAAAGGGAGCACTTGTCAAACCCTCCAGGACAATAGATAAGTCCCAAGAGGGTACACCAGGGGAGTGACCTGGCCTCAGGCGCTTGACCCCTCTCATAAAGATGAGACTAAAGAATGCTTCCCAAAGGGGTCTCATCCAATTCCCTGTGAGCGGCAATAGCCGCTACATGCACTCTGAGAGTAGTAGCCGCCGCCCCGGCTGCAAACTTTCCTGCAGAAACTCCAGAACTGAACCATAGGGCAGTAGACTAGACTTCTACTGTGGGCCAAACACCATGCCTGAAAAACCTTCCACTTGGAAGAGTAAAGCTTCCTCGTAGAGGGGGCTCTGGCACTAGCGATGGTCTCCTGCACATCTGCTGGTAGACCAGCCCTTAAGACTGATGGCCCCTGATAGGCCACACCCACAGTTTCCAGATCTCGGGACAAGGATGCCAAATTATGCCCTGGAGCTATAAAAGCAGATCCTTTCTGACCAGAATCTCCCATAAGGAGGGGAGTCCAGGAGGAGAATCAGATCCAAGAACCACGTCTGGGATGGCCAGAACGGTGCAACCAGCAGAAGATTGGCCTCATTCTCTCTCACTCTGCACAGAACTGCCAGAATCAGCTTGATGGGCGGGAATGCTTAGATCTTCAACCTCGGCCAGGGGTGAGCAAACGCATCCACTCCAACGGCACAGGAGGATTTAGAGAGAACCAAAGCGGGCACTGGGACGACTCCTTCGTAGCGAAGAGGTCCACCTCCGCTCTGCCGAACCACACCTAGATCTGGGCTACTGTGAGAGGATTTAACATCCATTCCCCTGACTTGAGTTTCTGCCTCAAAGGCAAAGTCTGCCGCGAGGTTCAGAACTCCGGGGATATGGACTGCCCTGAGGGACAGGAAATTGCCCTGGGCCCACAGGAGGAGACGGCGCGTATGTCTGTCCAGGGCGCGACCGAGAGCCCCCTTGGCGATTCACATGAGACACCACCACCATGCTGTCTGTCCTGACAACAACATGGTGCCCTGTGAGGAAGGGGAGGAAATGCCGAAGGCCCAGGAAGACCTTTCTCAGCTCTAGGCAGTTAATGTGCCAGGCTTGAGTCTCCTCCATCTAGATGCCACATGCTGGACGGCCTTCGAATACCGTACCCCAACCGGTGAGGGAGGTATCCATCGTAATCATCTGGCGAAGGAAAACGACCCCCGTCCCGACACCTCTTTGGAGAAAAAGAGGGTCTCGCCACACTGACAGGGCTCGAAAGCAACCTTGCGACACCCTCAGAAGGCGGCAGGAGGATCCTGTAACTCGGATCCCCGCATGATTCATCCACCAATGGAAGGGTCTCATGTGGAGCAGCCCCAGAGGAAGGACCTGGGAGGCTGGGATGTCACTACAGGAACATGATGGCCGGCTTGAAGCGACATGATGGCTCTGTGATCCAGGTGTGGTAAGAACACACTCTTAACGGTGTTCACTCTTAGGCCAAGGGAACAGACGTGATGAAGCACAGAGTCTCTATGATCTTTGCCATCTCTCTGGACTGGGCCAACAAGAGCCAATCATCCAGGTAGTTGAGTATGTGGATGCCCTGGAGCCTCAGCTGGGCCAGAGCAGCATCCACACACTTAGTGAACGTCCTTGGCGCCAGAGCAAACCGAAGGGGAGTACCCTGTATTGGAAAACCTTCCCTCTGAAGGTAAACCTGAGGAACTTCCTGTGTCGCTGAATGACCTGAATATGGAAATATGCATATTTCAGGTCTATCGACATGAACCAATCCACTGCACAAACCTGGGCAATGATAGACTTCAGTGTCAACATCTTGAACCTCCCTCTGAGGAGGGAAAAGTTCAGACATCGGAGGTCTAATATGGGACACAGACCGCTGTCCTTCTTGGGAACCAAGAAGTAACGGCTGAAAAATCCTCGCTCTACGTCCGTAGGCGGGAATTCCTCTATCGCTCCCTTGAGAAGGAGGGAGGACAGCTCCTCCTGTAGAACAGAAGCCTCTGGGGTGCCGTTTTACTACAGTATGGAGGACCCCCCTGAACTGTTCAGGGGGGTTGCGGCAAAACTAAAGTGTGTAGCCCAGCCGAATTGTGCGAAGCGCCCAGGGTGACACTCCTGGAAGACGTTTCCACTCTTGGACGAAATGAGAAGACGAGTAGAGAAGTGCAGGGGCATACCTGATTAGGGTGCCAATCTGGGACTCCGTGGAGGGATCATCCGGCCGCAACGGAAAGCCAACTGCGTCCGTATACGGCGAGGAGGCTGCGATGACCTGAGTGGGAAATGTAAGGTCTGGCTTACTGCTGGACTCCACTGACTGCTGGAGAGAACAGGCCGTGTCTCCTAGAAAACGGGTAGTGGAAATGTGATCCGATGGACTCAGGGGGAGAAAGCCTAAAGCGTCTCCATTCCCTGGCGTGGGAGTGGCGAGAGGTTGAGACGGCCGAGACACACTGGGCGGCGAGTGTGAAGGGGGCGGACTTGGAAAGCGGCCAGGAGGCGGGCAGAAACGCTTGCGCAGTCTGGCCCAGCCCCGAACGTTCGGCACGACTCTTTTCCCTGCCCGGAGGGTCAGGAACGACTCGGTGGAGCAGGAGCGGAAAGCTACTGCCAGGCCGCTTCATCTGCACTGATGAGGTCTTTGTCGTGGAAAGGGGCGACCACGAGCTCCCCAAACCGTGGCAGGTAGGGGATGACTCTGGTCACTCCTGAAATTCCTTTGAATGGAGGGTGCTCTCTAGGCTGGAGAGGAGAGGTGCTAGAAGAAACTCTAGTTCTCCTAGGCATGAACTGCCTGAGAACCTCCACTGCTCTGAACTTGTCAACCACTTAGGTGTTGACAGTCCTACCAAATAAATCCCCCTGGGACAAAGAGCGCGGCGAGGAGGAAAATCCTTCTCCTTGTCGCGAATCTCAGTGAGGTTTAACCAAAGGTGGCGTAAGCTATCGAGCGCTCTACCGCACGTGCGGTGTGCTTAGTAGCCGGTAAGGCCAAGATCCTTGGCTATGCAGAACTCTAAACAGCCCTAGGAGTAACATTGCTGAAAGATGAGAGGCCAGTGTGTCTTCGATGGCCAGAATGGCGGAATAACCGCGCTCCACAGAACCAACGAGGATGGTGAAGTGAGCGGCTGCCGCATTAGTAAGGCGGGCGGAAAACAGCTGCTTTCAGGATCTGGAGACCTAGTTGTGCAGATCGCTGAAAAACGGCAGTTTCCTTATCACCGCTGCGATTCGCACTAGCACACTTAGAAATCTCTCATCGAGCTTAGAAGATTGGGATTTGTGGGAAACATAAGGCCAATCGATCGCAAGCTTCTCAGTCGCACGCGAAACACGTCGACGAGCTTGGAGTAGGCCACAAAGGCCGCACTTTTTCCTGACCGCTAGGCCTCGTCAAGAACAAAGTTCCGCCATCCGTGGACGTTGAAGTAGTGAAGGAGAAAGATGCCTAAATCCAGTTTTTAAGGGTCAGATAAAGATAGCGATGCTACCGCTTCGTGAAGGCAGAGAAATCTGGGGAGAAGATGGCGCGTACGCCAGTATAGCTCAAAGGTGATGAGCTAGAGGGGCGGCGCTGCGCCATCAGCCAATGAATTGCCATGATTCTATAAGTGCCAATGGGTGTACCCCATATGTGTCATTACGCAGCGTCGAAGTGAACCTATGAAAGAGAACAGAGATGGTTATGTGATCATCCACCCTGTGGATTATGATGAGGCCACATTTATGCATTTCCTGTAAGGTAACTGATTAGTCATGGCTGTGTTAGGGGAGGATATTGTGATCCTCACAGACTGTAGTCTAAGTGTTCCCCTGTTCATTTCCTTCATTCTTTTTCTATGGCACACTCAAAACCATTTCAGACTGCTTCCAAAGCAACTGAGAATTCTGCTTTTCCCGAAGGAACCAATAACCACACACATGTACACTTTATCTATCTAAATGGTGACATACAGTACCATTGACTTCTATTATTTTATATAAAACTAATTATAAACACAGAGACTAATCCATACCCTACTATAAACCTTTGTACACAGCTACACACACTCTTAGCACACACATAAAATCACCCTAAAGACCACTAGGCCTCCTCGTTACACAAAGGTGCGCTCTTCAAATTATTTACAAATTATTTTCTAAATCAGTATTTTAGTGTTGTTTTGAAGCAACAATATACTGTAAGTGCATAATATGTATATATTTCTATAATACACTCCTGATCGAAATCTTAAGACCAGGGGATGCATTGCAAGTTTTACACATTTCGCTCTAGTGGATCATAACCGGGTTGTAAGTGCTGCTTCAAAATGCCAAAAGAAGAAACAGGAGCAAGAGACAAAAAATAGAGAGTAGGCAAAAACTGCATTCAAACTCAAACAGGCCATTCCTCAGCTGATCAAAAGTTTAAGACCATAGCCATAAAAAGGTAAAATCTGCACAAAAATATGGCTTTTCAAGTCATTGTCCTTCAAGCAGTCATACTGTCAAGATGTCCTGATGGCAAAGGCAAAAGGGCTTTCTCTCTTTGAACGTGGCAGGATTGTTGAGCTGCACAAGCAAGGCCTTTCGCAACGCGCCATCACTGCTGAGGTGAGGTTGGACGCAGTAAGACAGTCATTTTACATTTCTTAAAAAATCCTGAGAGTTATGGGACAAAAAAGTCAAGTGGTAGACCCAAAAAGATTTCACCTGCACTGAGCCCCAGGATCCGATGGGTTGTCCGTGAAGACACAGGTCGATCCTCAACCCAAATTAAGGCCTTTTTACTAATGCTGACTGCAGCTCAATAACCATAAGACGTCATCTGCTAAAGAAGGGCTTCAAGAACAAAAAACGTCTTCAAAGGCCAAGTCTCCTCCCATGACAAAAACTTGCCCCTTTAGAATTTGCAAGGGAGCATCAAACTTGGGACATTGAAAAGTGGAAGTAAGTTTTATTCTTTGACCGGAACATTTTTATCTGAACAGTCCTGATGGCTTCCAACGTTACTGGCATGACAAGGAGATCCCACCTGAGATGTTTTCTACGCGGCACAGTGGAGGAGGCTCCATCATGATCTGGGGTGCTTTTTCCTTCAATGGGAAAATGGAGCTTCAGGTTGTGCAGGGGCGTCAAACGGCGACTGGCTATGTGGATCTGTTCCAGCGGGCATCCTTCTTTTGACCGATGGCCCCCGTCTGTGCGGTAATAACTGGGTCTTTCAACAGGACAACGCTGCAATTCACAAAGCCCGCCTGACGAAGAATTTCTTCCAGGAGAATAACGTTGCTCTTTTGGACCATCCTGCGTGTTCCCCTGATTTAAATCCCATTGAGAACATTTGGGGATGGTTGGCAAGGGAAGTTTACAAAAATGGACGTCAGTTCCAGACCGTGGATTCCCTTGTTGAAGCCATCTTCACCACACAGAGCAACGTTCCCACCAGCCTCCTGGAAACAGTCGCATCAAGCATGTCGAAACGAGTTTTTGAAGTGATCAACAAGAACGGTGGGGCTACTCACTACCGAGTCCTTTTTTTACACTTTTAGTACTGTTTATTAAATTGTGCGTTTATTTTTGGGCTATGGTCTTAAACTTTTGATCAGCTGATGAACGGCCTGTTTGAGTTTAAATGCAGTTTTCAATAAATTGCCTACTCTCTATTTTTTTGTCTCTTGCTCCTGTTTCTTCTTTTGGCATTTTGAAGCAGCACTTGATCCACAAGTGCGAAATGTGTAAAACTTGCAATGCATCCCCTGGTCTTAAGATTTTGTTCAGGAGTGTATATAGCTCTATGGATCATTTGTAAATGAAATTTGTTTTCCTTATCTTTTCTACAAATTGCAGACAAAAAAACCCCCCATAATTTTAGTTAATTTATGTTTAATGGAAAATTAGAAAATAATTTTTAGTAAACACAAAAAAATTGAAAAAATGTGTAAGAGCATAAAAACAAGGAAAACCATAATGATGGCTTGTTAATAAAGAAAAACTGCAAATTGCCTCTTCACTCTATGATAAACAGACATATACAGTGTACACTACAGTATAACAAATGCATTTCGTTTAGCTTTTAAAGTCCTCCAGCTCATCCTTTGTACTGCCACGTACAGTCACAAATGCTGGGCTTAATTATCTAAAATTAGTGTAAATGGTTACCATTAAATGGATGTAGCTGTAAGTGCAAGAAGCACAGGTCCACACACACACTCAGTCATCAAATTAGACACTTCCCACCACTAAGCCTTTACTTAAATCCATTTTTGTTCCAGGTTTTGCTCCAAATGCTGATGAACACCAAAAGACAATTTTTTTTTATGCTCAATTTTGAGCCCTATGTGAAGCTGAATCTACATCTTTAGAACCTCAGTAAATCAACCTGCCCAATCAATCATGCCAATTCTAAAATGTATACAGGCTTGTCAAATAAACAAACTTGTAGATTAGCATCTGTTCAGGTGGACAAGCGGCAGGGCCTCTTGCTCTGGGTTTTTAAATTGCAGGTGTGTGGTTTTACCTGTGTTCCTGTCTGGGAGGATGCAGCAGCGTTGTTGCACTATGCTCAGCAGCACCTGTCAGATGGGGAGAAGGATAGAGGCATCAGCATCAGCATCAGCATCAGAGAGAGAGAGAGAGAGAGAGAGAGAGAGAGAGAGAGAGAGAGAGAGAGAGAGAGAGAGAGAGAGAGAGAGAGAGTGAGTAGAAAGAGTAGAAAGAGTAGAAAGTAGAAATAAAAAAAGGAAATTAAAACAAGCATGCATGAATACACATGCAGTCTAAACAGCCATTAATTACAGGCAGAAGCTGTCAGGTCTAGAAAGCACTAAGTGGCCTCCAGGTTTCCCTGCTGTGTGAATGTGCAAGGCAGGAACGGCTGTGTGGGTGAATAATTTTATAAACAAGAATCTCTTTACATGGATGTTAGTGGAGAATGAAGTCAAGACAGGAGATTACAGCACAAATTTCTTCAGAGAGAAACAGAGGCTTCTCTACACACACAAAATGCACCAATTTGACACCCTTGACATGTATATAAGATGAGGAAGGTATGTGTTACAATAGAGTATTAGGAGGATACAGTCAACTGAATCTTTAAATTCATGCTGAATCATAAACTCGGCCACACACACCTTTGTCTAATAATTCCAATGTAAATCTAGCACTCTCTCAATTCCAGGTGTTTCTGAAAGTTCACATGATATTTGCATCTCTTCAAGACCATAACTAAATATTGCTCCAGTAAACTGCAAATAACAGTATTCTATGTAATCATCAAATGGAGACGGCGCCTGCAGTTTTTTAAATGAGCAAATAACATAGCATTTTTCTAAACATAAACTCACAATCCGACTTTGAAAAATTCCAGATCAGATTGTATGTGCAAGTATCCTTCACACACTGAGACATTTATGCTGCTCATATTTTATGGTTATGCTGAATTTAACATATAAACTCATAAATCAATCTCCATTTAACAGCATTTCATATCTGCAGTCAAGCAGAACAAATTTACCCTCCTAAAGCAGATTGGAATGATGCTGCCATCTAGTGGCTGGGTGCCATTGCCACTAGACTTTTCACTAGTAGACAACCATTAAAGGGATAGTTCACTTTAAAATGAAAATTCTGTCATCCTTTACTCACCCTCAAGTTGTTTCAAACCTGTGTGAATTTCTTTCTTCAGCTGAACACAAGGGAAGATATTTTGAAGAATGTCAGTAACCAAATAGTTAACTGGAGCCATTAACTTCCATAGTATTCTTTTACCCCATTAAAGAAGTCAATGGCTCCAGTTAACTATTTGGTTACTGTCATTCTTCAAAATATCTTCCCTTGTGTTCAGCTGAAGAAAGACATTCATAAATGTTTGAAACAACTTGAGGGTGAGTAAAGGATGACAGACTTTTAATTTTAAAGTGAATTATCCCTTTAAGATACTAGTGCAATCATTCTGTTTGCAATCATCAAATTCAATCATTCTCTACAGTTTGATTTGCCCACTTGGTTAAGATACTAAGTGTCTCCGCATTTATTTATTTTTTGACAATACAAAAATAGGATATGGTGGAAAAGATTACTGATGGTCTGATTATAATTTTCAACACATTCTAACCGATTAACTTGGTGACATTAAATTAGCAACATTCACAAAAACAATATTCAACACATTTTCAAGAATAGAATAGAATAGAATAGAATAGAATAGAATAGAATAGAATAGAATAGAATAGAATAGAATAGAATAGAATAGAATAGAATAGAATAGAATAGTTGTTTGGTAATGCTGCATCTGATGATTCAGATGATTCAGTTGTTCAGAAGCTCTACACAGCACACAATAGAATGAGTTATTAACCGATCAGCTGAAAAATTATCACTTGTGTTGGCAGAGATAAAATAGACAGAACTGTTGGGTTTGGTGTTTGTAAGTGTGAGAGAGAGAGATAGTGTGCAATGGGGGGGGGGGGTGAAATTAATTGTGCAGTGTGGATGAAAGAAAAGAAGAATGTTTGTCACAATCCTTCATTCCCGAAATAAATGTCTCATCTTACATGAATTGTATTTAGCTCATCAGGGAAAGCTTACAAAAAAGGATTAACATTTATGAAATAAGCTAAATGAGGAATCTGATTAGAAAAGATTATCTAAACATTTCATACTAGCAGTCTGCTGCAGAATGTGCAAAACAGTAATCATGGATTCTGAAGTCATGGGGGGGGGGGGGCACAACAACAAAATTGTCTTTGTTGAGCTGATTCTTAAACCAGATTTGGGACTTTCTCAGTTCAGATATTCTGAATACCTTTATGCCTTCACACCTGTAATGCTTAAGCTCATTAAAGTTGATTCTGATGGACTGCCAATGTTTTTATTTTTCATTAGCTGGAAAAAAAAACTTTTAAAAGTGATTCCAACAATATCAGTCCTCTGTGTCGTTATCATTATTGTTGTGGGATTAACACCATTTCTGATAGAATTATTAAAAAGGTGATTAATTATAATTTAACTTTTTTAACGAGTGTGTAATGTTGCTGTTTGAGCATAAACAACATCTGCAAAGTTATGACGCTCAAAGATCAAAGTAAAGGGAGATATTTTCTTTAAAATAATTCACTTTTAAGGACTACAACAAACGGCTGGTAGAGACTACACAAGCTTCCTCCCGGGTTTGTGACATCACTAACCCTGAATTTTACATATACCCTGCCCCGAGAAACATGCATGCTAACACAAGCTCTTGAAGCTCTGCCCCTTGAGCAGTACCTCATTCGCATTTGAAGGGACACACAAAAACGTTGTGTTTTTTCTCACTCTCAAAAAGTGACAATTTTAACATGCTATAAAAAATGACCTGTGGGGTATTTTGAGATAAAACTTCACAGACACACTCAGGGGACATCAAAGGCTTATTTTACATTTTGTAAAAAAGGGGCAATCAGCCATCCCTTTAAGACGACATTTGACATACACCAATCAGGCATAAGTGAATAACACTGATTATCTATTCATCCCGGCACCTGTTAGTAGGTGGGATACATTAGGCAGCAAGTGAACATTTTGTCCTCAAAGTTGATCAAAGCAGGAAAAATGGCCACGTGTAAAATTTGAGTGAGTCTGACAAGAGCAAAACTGTGATGGCTAGACAACTGGGAGCATCTCTAAAACTGCAGCTCTTGTGAGGTGTTCCCAGTCTGCAATGGTCAGTATCTATCAAAAGTGGTCCAAGGAAGGAACAGTGGTGAACCGGCGACAGGATCATGGGTGGCCATGGCTCACTGATGTCCGTGGGGAGCGAAGGCTAGCCCGTGTGGTCTGATCAAACAGACGAGCTACTGTAGTTCAAATTGTTCAAGAAGTTAATGCTGTTTCTGAAAGAAAAGTGTCAGAATACACAGTGCATCGCAGTTTGTTGCGTATGAGGTTTCGTAGCTGTAGACCAGTCAAGATGCCAACACTGACCCCTGTCCAACACCGAAGGTGGCCATATAAGCCTCAGAACTGGACCACAGAGCAATGGAAGAAGGTGGTCTGGTCTGATGAATCACGTTTTCTTTTACATCACATGGATAGCTGGGTGGGTGTGCATTCCCCAGGCTGACCTGGGGAACACGACACCAAGATGGCACTATGGAAAGAAGGCAAGCTGACGGAGGCAGTGTGATACTTTTGGGCAATGTTTTGCTGGGAAACCTAACCTTTGGGTCCTGCCATCCTTGTGGATGTTACTTTGACATGCACCACCTACCTAAACATTGTTGCAGACCCTTGTGTACACCCTTTCATGGAAACGGTGGCTTGGTGGCTGTGTCCTCTTTCAGCAGGATAATGCGCCCTGCCACAAAGCAGAAATGGTTCAGGAATGATTTGAGGTGCACAACAACGAGACTTCTCTTCCTACACATTTCCCAGATCTCTGTCCAAATTCATGGAGGACCCACCTTGCAACTTGCAGATCTACTGCTAACATCCTGGTGCCAGAAACAACAGCACACCTTCAGGGGTCTAGTGGAGTTCATGCCTCGACAAGTAAAGGCTGTTTTTGCCGCAAAAGGGGAACCAACACAATATTAGGTCATAATGTTATGCCTGATCAGTGTATGGTGGTGAAAAGAACATGCGTGGTCTAAAGATGCACTTTAACATAGTTATTTGGTAGATGCTGATATTTTAAAGGTTAAAATGCCTAATGTGTATTTATTGTCAGATATTATAAAGTTATGATCACTGCAGATCATTTTCACAAGAGGAGCATACCTACTGAAATGGTGTTCACTACTGCCTACTCCCTGAGCATAGGATATCTGTTGAAGTGGTTTGCTGACAATACATTCTCATTTGGAATGTACATATTATGATATAACATCATTATTGTTAAATTATTTAAATGCATACATATACAAGTCACACTTTATGAATCTAATAAACATAATGAAAACTTGTTTATTATACATTTGTATATTTAATTGAATATTGCTGACATTAATTGACTACTAACAGATTTGAAGCTGTACTGTAACAATCATGCAACATGGAAATAAATTTGGATTTGGTTAACTATGTGTACATCTTCACAATAATTGCTTAGTTTGTAGTGGTCTCTCATGCACTTTCATTCCCACATGCAGCCACATAATAACAACATTCCTGAGGTAAATAAAATCAAATAAAAAAATGACAGCCTCAGCTGTTTCTCATCACTTTTGTCACGGACACGCCAGGCTCTCCTGTCACACCCACGTAACGATCACTCTCTCCCAAGTTCTAATCGCTGTGACCTGTTCCTCATCACCGCAGCACTCAGCTGCCGGTAGAAATGCGCACACCTCTGTCACTCACTGTCTGTCCTCAGATGTGGAAACACACTCCTTACCTGCTCTACTTACATTTGTGGTTATACTCTTAAGCAATGTTTATCTCCTGTGTTTATTCCCCTGTGTCATTCCTTTGTCTCTCCAACAATCTTCTTCCATCTTTGTGCCTGAATCCTATGGATAAAGATTACCTGTATCGTATCCTCACATGTTTGTCAAGAGTTGTGCTCTTTATCCAGTGCCTCTTTCATCATCACCATCACAACCTGCAACGTAAAGAAATGCCTGCTATCCACCAGTCTTCATTCAGTTACTGTTTATGTGCCATTTACTCACCTGAATTAACCCATTTATTGAAAATGAAGATTTTGATGGACCAGGATAGCACAAGATGCTAAAAGGTTCTTTCAAAGTTGTCAGTAGTGTGCCTTGTCAAAGACCTCTTAGCACTTACCATATGGCAAACTTACCTCACTTCCTGTCCCCAATCAACCCTGGTCACACTAGGAGTGGACTTCAATACTGATCTGCCCCCATCGGATGGACACACATGCATCTTGGTCATTGTTGAAAGATTCTCACTGTCTGATCCCATTGAAAGGGCTCCCTTCTTCTATGGACTGCTATTTAGACTCACTGAGGATATAGTGTCAGACCGAGATGCTGTTTTATCCTGACAACTTTGTCATACCTATTTATATCTATTAATAGAATATGCAAAGGTAACATTCATTGCCATAATCATTTATAAATACTCTACTTTGTATAATAATAACAAAATTAATAAACAATCAATAGCATACATAAACTCCTCAATCGCAGAGCCATTTAAAAACAGCTCCATCGTTAAAGTTCTGATTGGTGTAGCTGTGTGCTAGCCTGAATGCCAGCCGAACTTAGCCCCGGCCACAACATTTGAGCTTGGGCAGTTCGGTCTGGACTTGATCCATATAGGAGCATTTATGCCCAAACAGAAACAGTTTGGACCAATCAAATTGTCAGGGCGGGCTTTAAGCCGGGTGCACACTGTGCGATTTTGGCCACGATTTAGCCGTCTGGGACAAATTTAGCAAATCCTAAAAGATTCCTCTGATCCTAGGCTAAAATCTGACGTCTTTGGTCGTTAGTTTGACATGTTCACTGGCAGCCGATTAATGAGCGCTGCGATCAAATTTACATCAAACTACATGACCAAAACGAGTAGGATTTCTTTGTAGCCAGCATTTTAGTCCCGCGTGTAATGCAGCTCACTGTCACCGAACGCGTCATTCATTGATGATATAAAACTCCGGGTGAGTTTTCTTGCGGGCGTCCGTTTTTAGCGCGCCTTCACTATCGTGCAGTCTGACATTAATGTCAACTAAGATCTTACAGTGTGACATGGCGATCATGTTCGTACAGTCTGACAAGGGACATCCACAAAGGATTTTGAAAAATCGCACAGTGTGCAGGACCCATTAGATGATGATGGACAAATGATAAACAGTAACAATCATCCACATCATCAAAGGTGCTTGGGTTGAATTTGTTCAAATCCTAAACGCAGAATTCCAGCGATCATTTATTCCAGCGTGAATTCAGACAGGGTTGCCAAGTTTTTACAACAAAACCCACCAACTACTAGCCCAAAACAATGGGGGGGGGAGATATATGTGATATATAGATTCATTGTGGAACTATATATCACATAACTGAGGTCGCGTCAACCCACGAACATGGAAAACAACCCTCGGAAAAACTGTACACTTGGCAACAGAGTGCAGTTGAGTTCTGTTGACATTTGACAAATCAAGCATCTGCGTTCAGGCAGGCCACATAGTCAAGCTCCGTTATCAGCTGATTGGAAAAATCCCAACCCCGCCCCTATCAGCTGATCCAATTCTCATGCACTGAATTGGCAATTCTCAAACAGGGCGTCTTACTTAAGTGTAGCTTTAGTTCAGTTAGTCTGCTTGCTGCTTCCACTGCACACTGCTAAGAACTTCCTCCCCAGCTCCTCCTTAACTTTGTTTAACTTAGAACATGCATCAATGACACAATTAACATTGATTGTTCTAAATGGGGGATTTACGATGCCTTCGTAGTTTGGAAATTTGGGAGGTTGTCCCCAGAAGCAGCTGTTCCCTGTCTTGGCTTTTCATGGAGCTCACGAAGAAGGTGGGGAATTTAGAACAGAGCCATACCGCCAAATGTAAATTTATGCAAAATACGCAATAAAAAGTTAACTAAAAGTTTGTCTATGGTGGTTTTTGACTCAAGTGGACCAGTCTGAACTAACATTATGCATCTCTTCATTGCTCTGATTGGTTGTAGGTCTATCCAATTGATGCCTTTCCTGGTTCAGTTGAAACACGCCCCATAATTACAGCCCAATGGAGCAGTATCAGACTCATATTCTGACTAGAATTGAGTATGACGACGTCAGGCTGTGCACAGTGACAGTTGGGTGATTTTTCCATCTCCACTTCCTAGGAAGTGATGTATCAATGTTCCCTTATTCCCTATACCGTTAGCAATGCCCTTTGAACTGAACATGTTCGCTCCCATTGGATTGGAATCACACTTAAGATGGCAGAATACCCTGTGAAGTCCATTTCGCAGTCCACTCACGGTCGAATAGAATGCACCTAAGGCATTTTAGACATATAATAACACTAAAAAACATGAAATTAATAATTACGTCATCAGTGTAGAATAATTATAGTTAAAATGATATTTCAACTCTGAAATGCAGTTAAACAGAATCTCAGGTGACCTCAAAGGAGATTCAGCTTAACTTGAGAATTCTAGCTCTCCGTCCAAATTCTGCCTCCTCCAAACTACATCCTCAGAATGCTAATCAAGCTATGGAACCTGCGCTTACAATTCAGATGAGCCATCAGAGCAAGAGAGAGAGCAACAGACAGAACTGAAATTGAAATCAAGAGGGAGAGGAGAGAGAGAAATTTCACGCAAGAGCAATTCCAAGGTTCCCCTGCACATAAAAGACATCACAAACCGCATCCTGAACTAAAGCACAATAGTCAAATCAACCTCAAAGCCAATCAGTGAGAACTGCTGACCAGTCCTTCCTTGCACAATGACATTGACCAACATGACCTTGCACTGACTCACATTTAAAGAGAAAAGACTCTTAAATGTTATAAGTAGTTTAAAATTGTGTACTCTCACTTTTAATTGAGTACATTAAGTGTGATAAATACTTTTGCTCTGCTAGATGTAATAATCTTGTAATTAGCCTATATAAAATAATAAGCGAATGTAATAATCCTTTTTGGACAAGTACATTTACTCACACAATGTTTTTGGAAAGTAATAGTACTTATAAATTTAAACAGCCTATTCGTTGGGGGGATGAACAATAGCATACAATATCTTATATTTAGTTACATTTTATAATGAGTACCAGAACATTTCGCAGAGTTACCTTAATGAGTAATGGTCAAAAATAATGAAAATACATCAAAATTTCACCAGTTTGATGCATCACTTCCTATAATAAACCTGATTTTAACACCTAAGATAAAAACTGTGATATCTGATGTTGCATTCATTTCACATCTGATAACATTCGTTTAAGATTCAGAAAATCTCAGCAAGGCCAAAGATGTTAAGTTTATCAATACCGCAGCTCAAGCTCTCACAGAAACAGCCAAGCAATGAAGAAATTAGATTGATTATGTGTGGGTACCTGTGCCGACATACTGCACAAAATGAAATTGACTGTTTTCTTTAGAATTAAAGAACCTCCGCTCCCCCCTGATCTCCCAATGCAGGGGAACTGACACAGAGGAGCTGGCTACCCAGAGCTCATTTTCTGCTCAAACTATAAAGTGCACTGTCACGTCTAATGTTCTGCTTAGTCACCTGTGACGAGGAGAAAGTGAAAAGAGTACCAAAAAAGAGAGAACGAAAGGACTCATAAACCCAAGGGTTTCCCTCTCATCTCAGATAGCACATAGGAGTTCACCCAGCAAACACTAATGAAAAAAATTCCAATTAAAACTCATTTAACCATTTGAGACAGTCAGCAAATATCATTGATGGAATCTATTCTGGACTCTTAGAGTGATCTATTTAGCTCAGCAATAAGTGGGCAAACAGCAGTGGTGTGTATGGGGAATGTCATTATTCTTGCTTACTTCACTATTAATGATGCTTACCCCAAAAGCAAGTATCTTATACTAAAGAATGTATGTGTATTATGTATGCAATTAAAAATTTAAATACGTCTGCATGGCTCGTCCACTAAATGGGACTTTAGCATGCCAGGCAGCATGAGTGGTAATTTTGCGAAGCCCCGCCTCAAAAACTTTCCTGACCAATCCTACCTTAGCGACTGTTGCTGTCCACAATTTCTCAGACAAGGATTTGCTCTTTATTTGCAAGTCTATGTAGGATTTAAAAAAATAAAAAATAAAAACATTATGGAAATAATCCAAAAATATGGTAAAATGTTGTTGACAGGTTGCTATTATCAGGAAAAAAGCAGCAATACGTTATTCTTTTTCCAAAGCTTTAAATAAATCATATAAGTTCATGCTGGGGATTAATCTCTAATAAGAACATCACTAAAACAATTAGATAATGCTATTAGTTTTATGTCATTTCACTACACATTTATTCAGGTCACTGCAGTGTGGAGAAACTAAAGATTTCACAGTTTATCACAGAAAAAAAGAACAGATCTGGTGACTTAGACTAATACAGCTGCCAACACATTCAAACAAATCTTTTCTCTTTTAGTGTAATTTAACAATTTCTTCAAAAAAAAGTGACAGATAAAATGCTTTGCAAAGGCCCTATAAGTCTTATACTAAATACATTTTTACCACTTTATGCATTCAAATCGTACAGCTTTTATGTGAAGTGTCTAGTTTCATGCTCACTCTGGTTTGTGTGCATGTCACATGAAGAAAAACCCTAAATTGTAGTAACTTGATTTGACTTGATTTCTCATTCATAAAATAAACATATATGCATCTGATCTGGCTACTATTTAATATATCAAAAATACTTCATGAAATATATAGTGTAATAAAGAATCCATCTACAATAATCACTGCTCTAGCTGACCCTCTTACCACAGGACACCACCAGCTGGCTCACTATTGAGTGTGTGTGAAATCTCTGTATAATCAGTATGTGTACACTTACGGTGTGCTTAATCAGTGTGTATATAATCAGTGTGTCTAATCGCAGCTCTCTAAATTACTAAATAGCTCCAACTGTCACAATCAGGGGGGAAAAACACTCTGCCGCACAAGCAGATACTCTCAGTGTGTGTGTGTGTGTGTTTCAGGAACTCACACTTTTTTTCAGGCATCTCTTAATTCCCTCGGAGAAAGGAGCAGCTCTGAGACAGCAGCACTAATTAGAGTGTTTTCTGGAGAAATGTTTCATGCTGTGGTCCCCAAAAAATCCGGAGAGACTAAACAGTCAAAGATGATAAGGTCAGAAACCACAGAAGGAGTGAGAAGTTTAACCCCTGTGTTCTGCCCAGTTTTAGTTTTCATTTCTGAAAGAATGTGAAAGGCTATATACATTATTAATTTTCAAATTAACCTGTTTTATAGTAAAAAGTACAAACCCACAAGTACAAACCCGATTCCAAAAAAGTTGGGACACTGTATAAATTGTGAATAAAAACAGAATGCAATGATGTGGAAGTTTCAAATTTCAATATTTTATTCAGAATACAACATAGAAGACATATCAAATGTTTAAACTGAGAAAATTTATAATTTTAAGGGGAAAATAAGGCCATGTTTACCACAGTGTGGCATCCCTCTTTTTATAACAGTCTACAAACGTCTGGGGACTGAGAAGACAAGTTGCTCAAGTTTAGAAATAGTAATGTTTTCCCTTTCTTGTCTAATAAAGGTTCTAGTTGTTTAACTGTCTTAGGTCTTCTTTGTCGCATCTTCCTCTTTATGATGCACCAAATGTTTTCTATGGGTGAAAATCTGGACTGCAGGCTTCAGTACCCGGATCCTTCTTCTACGCAGCCATGATGTTGTAATTGATGCAGTATGTGGTCTGGCATTGTCATGTTGGAAAATGCAAGGTCTTCCCTGAAAAAGATGACGTCTGGATGGGAGCACATGTTGTTCTAGAACTTGGATATAGCTTTTTCAGCATTGATGGTGCCTTTACAGATGTGTAAAGCTGCCCACGAGACACACACTTATCAAACCCCATTAGAGATGCAGGCTTCTGAACTGAGTGCTGATAACAACTTGGGTTGTCCTTGTCCTCTAAAGTCCGGGGGACATGGCATCCCAGACTTCCAAACATAACTTCAAATTTTGATTCGTCTGACCACAGAACATTTTAAATGAACATTGGCCCATAGAAAATGGCTGCGCTTCTACACTGTAAAAAAAAAAAAATTGCTCCAATTGAAAATTTTCTAGTGACTGATCACATCTAAATTTTTCAGTTAGCCGAACTGAAATTCTGTGAATCAATGCAATTTAAATCACAGGAATTCAATTTGGCTAACTGAAAAATTTAGTTGTGATCAGTCACTTGAAAATTTTCAATTGGGGCATTTTTTTTTTTTACAGTGTAGATCATGTTTAGATATGGCTTCTTTTTGACCTATAGAATTTTAGCCGGCAACGGTGAATGGCACGGTGGATTTTCTGGAAGTATTCTTGAGCCCATGTTGTGATTTCCATTACAGTAGCATTCCTTTAAAATGCAGTGCCGTCTAAGGACCCGAAAATCATGGGCATCCAGTATGGTTTTCCGGCCTTAACTCTTACACATGGGCGTCGGAACCACTATGTGTCTTTGGGACAAGACCCACCCACCTTTTACGACCAATGATATTGGATCCACTCACTTTTATCGTCTCACGTCACGTTCAGCACGTCTGTTTACCTACCCCTAACCGATAAACACTTATTATTAAAACATGTTAGACGTAAAACATGTTAAACTTAACTAAAATTTTCTCAATTTTTATTGAAAATGAATGCCTTTTTGATCTGATATGTGATGGAAAAAGGGAGTAGAGCGAGTGTGGCAAAAGGCAGATTCGAACCTCGATTTGATTTGTGTCAAACCTTGATGCCATGCTTGTTACCCCTACACCATAGCCACAGTAAATAACTTAGTGATTTCCGTAATTTTGTCTGGCCCAATCAATCGTTTAGTAAATGGCAGTATATTTGTATTTAATGTAAACGGCATCTAACATTACTTAATATTAAAAAAAAATCTTAGAGATAGGACCCACCCACTTTTTATTTGATTCTTACGCCCATGCTCTTGATTGTTCCAGATTTTCTAAATCTTTGGATGATATTATGCACTGTAGATGATGGTAACTTCAAACTTTTTGCAATTTTTCTCTGAGAAACTTCTTTCTGATATTGCTCCACTATTGTTCTCTGCAGAATTGGGGGAATCGGTGATCCTCTGCCCATTTTGACTTCTGAAAGACACTGGGTGCTTCTCAATATCCCTCCTCGTTTCCTCGCTCCTCTGTCCTCCATCCTATGACCCGGAAACCGATGGAGCTCAGCCATCTAGTAGGAGATCTCAATTCTCTAATTGCACCGGCGAGGATCAAGGAGTGAGGAGGCTTCCTGAGTAGTCATGAGCGAGGATACACAGGAGTATCCTTTGCGGAAGTGTTTTATCGACTAAACATGACGCAAGCATTAATTCTCCTCCCCCTTCATATCGTGCCACAGTTTATTCATTAGTATTATTATTGTTTACATGTACAAGACACAAATGTATGTAAAATAACAACAACTGACAGTTGCAGAATTATATCAAACCACAAGAAAATGAAAGAAACAAATAGAGAAACAAATAGAAACTAATACTATACAATGAATAAAAAGCAGTGAATTCGTTGTAAATAATAACTGGTAATATTGATTAAAATATGGACAAATGTGGTATTTTGTGGAGGCTAAAGCTCACAATATAAATAGTTATGTCTAATGTTCAAGAATCCCGACTAAATCCAGCGGTGCAGAGTCATCATTAATTGACGGCGCTTTAAAGTGACGTTAAAAAGAGCGAGGATATATAATTTCACTTGATTCAATTCCTCCATCTTCGCGTCTTTTCCTCGCGTCCTTCCCTCGCATCCTGAAGGGGTGGAGCTAAGGTGCGAGGAAAGGATGCTAGGAAAGTAAACGACGATGCACAAATAAGAATTGGGGAGCACCCAGTGCCACTCTGAGAGGCTATTTTTTATATCCAAGGATGTTGCCAATTGACCTAATAAGTAGCAAATTGGTCCTCCAGCTGTTCCTTATCTGTGCATTTAACTTTTCCAGCCTATTATTGCTACCTGTCCAAACTTTTTTAAGTCCCAACTCATGAATTCCAAAATGAGCCAATATTTGGCATGACATTTCAAAATGCCTCACTTTCAACATTTGATATGTTATCTATATTCTACTGTGAATAAAATATAATTTTATGAGATTTGTAAATGATTGCATTCCTTTTTATTCACAATTTGTACAGTGTCCCAACTTTTTTGGAATCGTGTTTGTGCTTCAATTTAAACTTATTATAATTTAGTGATCATGCAACATTTTAAACGTATTATTAATATATATTATTATTTTAATAAAGTTTTTATCTTATATTTATTTCTACTCTATTTCAATAAACAAAATTATAGCATAGTATTTTTACAATAGTTTTAGTTTACAATAAAAACATATACAGATATTATTGAAGCTTCTGTTTTACCACAAAATATGTACTTTGTTAAAAATAGCTCTATTCAGGGATACATCAGTACAATTTTTTGTTGTTATGGATGAATAGCAATAAATGGCCTATACAAAATCTATATTATTCTATGCAAATAAATAAAACTAAAAAATTACTTGTTTTGAATGCTACAAGTGAATTTAGGCATCATAACATTATAATGTGCAGTATTAAAAATTAAGATTTATTTTCTAAAGATTACATTTAACTATTACAATTTACGTGTTATTAAATTATTAGATTAGATTATTAGATTATTATTTTAGTTGGATGATGAATTGAATAATCTAAAAAAGTATATACCAATATATTCAGCTTTCCTGCATTCAATTTGATAATTTACTGTTAAGTATATTTTTCAAGCTAATACACAGCACAGAAACATATTTGTGGATAAAGACTACATTTAACCCCAAAGTGTACCACCGGTGAGTTATTGCATGTCAAATAAAAAAGATATGTACAATTTTGTTGAGCACACTTTTTTGTCTTTTATCAGCAGTTTCTTAGTGATGTCCAGTAATGAGGCTTTTTTTTCCTAATGTCTTCAGGTCTTAAAAAGGTTAAACCAGCAAACCACTGACCTTGCCTTATTAATTCCTTCGTTTTTTTTCCAGTCATTAATTTGTATGCCATCCTCTCATAATTTCCTCTACTTATCTTAGCATGCAGTTGAGCTTCCATAGAAGCACTAACACATGTCTGCATTATGAATGAAAGTCAAAGTAACTAGCTACCATTCAAGCTGATGACGCAAGCTCACACATGCGAGAACGAAAAACATCTTGAGGCTTGAGGTCCATGAGTTCTCCTGTCATATCACGCATTATGGTACCAGATATGGGCTAAAAATAAAGGCAATCCCATGGAGTGTTTTATTCAAAAGGCCCCACTTCCACTATTTATTACGTGGAACAGTGGAAGGAAGGATAGAGGAACCTGCATCATGATCCACACACACCATAGGGAATAGGCATCTAAAAAAATAACATGTCATTTACTAGGTTCCGACAAAATGTTAATTGCTGCACTTTATTTAAAAGATATACAATTAATTTGGGTTACTTTTTTATTTTATTTGAGTGGATGATTCAATGACTTGCTAATAAGGGCTTCACTTGTTTGGATGACTCTGTGTTTTTTGAATTAATCTTTTGTCTTGAATGAATGATTCAATGACAAATACATTTTTTAAACAGTCACTTGTTGCCACCTACTGGTGTAACAATATAATTTATAGAATCTTTATTTGAAACTTCTAGTTACATTCAAAATGTGATATACTCCATTTTGTTCGCTATCATATGAATCAGTGTTTATATCCGAACTGTAAACTTTTATCCCAGTACTTCTGTGATCATTTTAATTATTGCAACAAAAGAAAATTATACTATGATTTTATTTGTAAAACTGTTTGTGAATGATTTTGTGTTTCAAAATGACAACTGCAGTACCAAAGCAGATTTGAATATTTGTGATCGCAGTTGTCAAAGGTTTAGTGGACGACATTGCTGAATTGTTGTCATTTAGGCCATCCTTAAAAATATTCTTGTTTGCCGTAACCCGACCGACCCTGTCAATTTAGGGCCGACTCAATTTTTTATTTTTTTTTCCTTTTAGTCCGACCGACTTGCCGGTTGTAAATTGGCTTTAAGACCGACCAATTTCTTTTTTTACTTTTCAAACAACTAATACAACAGTAATAAAATAATATGAATTATATTTTAGTAAGTATTATAAATGTATAAATTGCCTGGGCCATACAAATGAAGGCTACGTTCTTTCGTTTATAGAAAAACCCGTGACGTCATCTATGTTTACACTATGGTTAACGGATGTCACACTATGGCCTGCACGTGCGTTCGTTTCGGCCATGGTTTCGGCTCGGCTCATACTCTCATTCACTGTAACGTTTTAAAGCCCTGTCGGAGATTTCGCCGCATTGTGTGATAGGAGTCAGGAGGACCATGGACACGTTACACACACCAGGCAAGTGCACTGCAGAGGGGAGGGCTTTGAGCCCCTGTCCTTTTTGAAAATGAATCAAAAGTGCCCCCTCAACATTTATCATTACTATATTGTGGCGAATAAAATAGATTTTGAATTATAATTAATATAACAACGTGTACAAAACAGTAACAAATGGTGGAAAAGCCGTTTATCTTGTCTCTGTCAGTCTGAAATGTTGTCATAACGCTTTGCTATGGGTAGCGTGTGTTCTGCTCGACCCCAGCGCGTGGTGGGAGCGGCGGGACTGGTTGTAACTTGAAAAATAATGCTTTATGTATGGTTCTGTCGATGGATACACGTACACTACAACAGCGATAATAAAAGAAAACGTGGGCAAAACGGTCTATCTTTGTAAACTGTGTTCAATGCATGCGAGTGCTGCCGTATGACCATCTTTCGCCATCATCACTCAGTATATTCGCCAGAAGACGCGAATGAGAACCCTCTGCAGTGAGAGAAGATCTGTCTCTGTGCGCAGCGCACGCACGTCTCACAGCGCGCAAATATTGAGTTCTTTCAAGTCTTGCGTTTGAACGGATAAACTCACACAAAAAGTATGTCAACATGTCGATCTTGATGAGTATCCATCAGACAGTCTGTATATGCCTTAAGAGAACTTTATACAGTTGAGAAAGACGATGCATATCTCTGTATTAGGTCTTAAAGGGGCAGTAGCCTTTACTGCTCTCTGTCAAACAAAAGATAAGGACTCACTCACTGCTCTTGATTAAATAGCTGGTTATAGACTTAATTAATTGAATTCATAAAAACAACTTTTTGCTTTTTAAGGAAGCCACTTCAGAGACAGACACAGATAGTTGCGTGTTCACAATCGAGCGTAAAACGACCCCTTTTTACACAATCGAGCGTAAAAATAAGAAACATATCACGGGAAAATACTAAAACGGGAAGACAGCGGGAAAAGAGCTAAAATACGTGAGAAACCTGGAGAAAAAGGGAGGGTTGACAGCTTTGAGTCAATGACAGCTAGCTGGTGGTTGGACACTTTTCTTTAAGAATGCACCGGAAATTTATGCAATAAACATGTTTTTGACAAATATTTCAATTTGTTTGTGGTCTATATAGCCTGCAATTAGCCTACACGCCCGAAGGCACGGCTTGAAGACCCAGTCAGTGATGTCACGATATGCCAATTTGTTTAAATTCATACCTACGTAATCACCATCACCAAAAATGTACTTTTTTTTTTTTGTATTAAAATTTGAAAAAAAAAATATAGACCTACCTACCGACCCTTTTTTTAATTTTTTTTACTGTTACTGCAAACCAAAATATTTTTAAGGATGGCCTTAATTTGGGAATGGCATTGCAATCTTTTAATGATTAATTTTGCAGCTCTTAAATGTACTTTTGAAAGCCGACAGAGAAAAACAACATATAATTGCATTAGTAGAACAAAATTCCACACCTGTCCACAGCCTATTCTGAGGTCACTGAACTGAATAAATGATTTTTAAAGATATTTACAGGTAAAGCAGCTATATAAGAAGCTTTAATAAAATCTCAGCATGGGCCACATAACCCTTCAGATCCTCAGTTAAATGTGCTGTCTATCAGCAAAAGTGCAAGATACAGAGAAGGCTGATTCTGCCCGTCTGAGTTATTTCTGTAGAACTGGTGTTTGAAACTGCAAATGAATGCTGTACCCTACACTTACACTGACAGACAGCTGCATCTGGGAAGCTTTGTACTGCATCTGCTGCTAGCTTATGTAATATGTTTAAAATGGGCATCTTAGAGTCATTTTAGAGAACAGCTTAGATAATGGATGCATATTTTGTCAAATTTGCTCTATCGCAGTCAGACACATTTGCACTGTGGGATAGAAAGCACTCTTTCAATCCTTACGATTTTCCAGCAAAATCTACACAGACACAGCCTTCCACTGTTATCCCAACAGCATCAACTACTTCTCAACTCCACTGAGGTTTGAATGGCGTGAGTGACATGACAAATTGATAGAGAATAATTAGCCTATAATGGACTTAAATGGCCCATAATTACATTCTACACTATTTTGTATAAATAAATTTTAAAAAAATAACTAATTATAAGCTAAAATCAACTGTTTTGAATGCTACAAGCAAATTTAGGTATGACAAATTATGGACTGTTTTAAAGGTGCCCTAGAATGATTTGAAACAATTTGTTAAATTGTTCTCTGATCTACATAGAGGGTATGTGGCTTATTTAAGGGAAAACATTGTCCAGATACAGTTTTACAGGTCCATTTACAACCCTATAAATTGTCCCTAGGATGTAATGCTCTGTTTTTGCCTTATTGGAAGGGTCATGAATATTAATGTTGAGCTCTGCTCTGATTGGCTTAATTCAGCAGCTCACCGCAGTTCAGTGAAGCAGCTCTTGAGTCCTGTCCGTCCTGACAGAACACAGACCGACTGAATGACACTTTAAGCAAAACATTTCAAATGGAGATCTGATGGAGATTGATCAAATGCAGCTTACTTGTTTATTTGTGTTTTCAGATCATCCGCGCACGAGAAAGAGCTCGTGTTCGTGCGGTTGCCAGATTTTAGTAATTAAATCCCCCAAACAGAGCTTTTCTGTGTAAAGAAACCCATATACACTCTGGTTTTGTCCAATCCGGCTACCATTTGCACGCGAGCTCTCTCTCGCGCACGGACGATCTGAAAACACCAATAAACTGCATTTGATCAATCTCCATTTGAGATGTTCTGCTTAAAGTGTGTCATTCAGCCTACATTTTAGACTTGTCTTTTTTCGTCAACGATATTGCATGTTTATATAACGTTAGTCACAATGTAGGCTAAGGTTACGCAGTGACTGTGATGTATAGCCTAATCTGAAATACAAATAGGCAAAAACATCATGGGAAACACCATTCTTCAGTTCTCAAAAATATAAATTTATAACTTTTATTTTTTTTCAAAACGAATAGCCTTGTCAAATGACTATCGTTTTAACTTATATGGTGGAAAAGGTGACGTTTGCTAGAAGGATCGAATTAACGATCTAAGCAAAGTATCTATTAATATTAATATTATAATATTACCCTTTGTCATTAGACAGATAGACACACTATTTAGTTTTGTATGGCACTTGGTATTTCCTATTGTTACTGTATACTAGCATCTTGCGACAAGATTTATATAAGAAGTAGGAGGTAATGATGTTTGAGACTCACAGTATTTGAGGTCCATGTACTGAACTCTTATTATTTTGCCATGGCAAGGTTAATTCAATTTTTCATTCTAGGGCACCTTTAAAAAGGGATATTCGTTTTGAGATTTACATTAAAATCACATTACATTTTTAGGTTTGGTTTCACAGACAGGGCTTAGATTAAGTCAGGACTAAATTAGGACATTTAAGATTACATATTTTAAGATATATCACAGCAAATCGCTTTCAGTTAAAACAGCTCAAACATGCATTTTAGTCAGGGATTAGCCTTGTTTGTGCAACAGGGGAAGAGTGTATTTAAAATTCCATCTTCCCAACATTAACAAAGGGGATGTCACACTGTTTCCCTGAATATTCAAATTATTGGAAGATAATGTAATTGTATCGATTTAGAGATCCTCAAAAGTTTACCTTTATAGATGGATGTAACCTAATATTGAGTGACCAAAAAGTGCGTATTATTGCATGCTTACATCTTACATGTTAGTAGTCACTAAAAAATGTCCTTTGGGGTATCCATATTTAAGTTTGCATGCATAACCTAATAAGAATGTAGATAATTAGCAGTTTTAAAAGTTGCACTCCAACACCCAGTTAGGCTATACACACAGAACGAGTAAAAAGTTTTCATGATCAGTGTTCAAGAATGAACATTCTAAGCGAACTTGGGTCATTTTGGGTTAAAAGGGCTAAATTAAATTGATGACAAACCTAGATAAGAAAAATATTTGTTGAATCCGACAGGTGAAAATGTCACGCCTTTTCTCGGCAGGTAAAGTGATGTAATGCTGAGCTCTGCGTCCCGCGCGCCGCCGCACACCATGCAGCTCGTGAGAGTAGACTAGACTCTTTTTGTTATCTTCTGCACCTTTCAAGAAACAAGCATGCACAAAAGGCTGAACGTACCTTCTTCCACGCTGACATTCTAGGTATTCCTTGAGCTTGCAGCTACATGGTGAGGATGGCAGCGAAGTTTTGAGAGTGCATGTGCTTACCAGTCGCCGCTCGCCGCCCTGCGGGTGAAGATGTAGCGCCCCTAGATGTAGATGTAGTCCCCTAGAGGTGATGTAGCGCTTGTCCACGCCGCTGGATGGCGCAGTTCAGGACGCTGCACGCTCAGACGCCATCATGATGAGGTCGGAAATACAAGAAGAAGCAGCATGACTGTATTTTCTTTGAAGTTTATGAAATAAATGTGCGATTTTAAAGCTCATTTTATATATGCGGTACGTGTTAAATTCTGTATTATCATTAAATGTGTAAAATAGTCAAAATGTTGATGGATTAAAGACGGTTAATAGTTAACTTGATGTACGCCTTATCATACACTAACCCAGCCACTGTTTACAACTAAAAGTGTTACTTAATGTAGAGCAGTTTTGTTTACGATTGAGGAAAAAAAGGTCATCAGGATTCTAAGCAGCTGATATGTCTGTCAGAAAAGAAGGTAAGGACAGATCATTGAATTAAAATGCATGACTGCATTACAGAGATTGTATTACATTGACTATATATATATATATATATATATATATATATATATATATATATATATATATATATATATATATATATATATATATATATAGTGAATGTACATTCTCTACAGAACCTTGTGCTTTGCACGTGTTTTATTGTTGACAAGGCTGTGTGTGTGTGTGTGTGTGTGTGTGTGTGTGTGTGTGTGTGTGTGTGTGTGTGTGTGTGTGTGTGTGTGTGTGTGTGTTAGTATTCCAGTCCAAGGTCCTGCAAAGATTGTATCCTGCATCCCAAGGGCAGAGTGTGCCGAAACCTGTTGCCCAGGAGCAGAGCTCACTAGCACATGTGCACCTTGAAGAAAGACCTCAGTCAATCCCACCCAAAAAGTCAGGTTGGAATTTTCTTCATGCTTAAGTCATCAAAGGATTAGTTCACTTTAAAATGAAAGTTGCACCATTATTTGCTCACCCTCAAGCCATTTTAGGTGTAAATTATCCTATATAAATGATTTTCCTCTTTCTCATGAACACAATGTTATATTAATACATTTCCTGATATTTCCAAGTTTTATAATGTCAGTGAACAGGGATTTTGCCGCTCAAAAAAGTGTATCCATCAATCAAAAAAACGTAATCCACAGGGGTTTAAATATGAAGGCGGTCTGGAAGAAGCTAGATATTTTACTTTATAACTTGTTAAATATGCATGTTTTTTTAAAGGTTCCTAATTTTGTTTTGGAGGTCTACTCCAATATATTCACATACATCAAAAGTAAAAATAAAAAAAAACACTTTAATTTCTTATCATATACATTGCAGAATCACATCTTTTACAATGGTGCCTGCAATCTGAAGCCACTCCTTTTTCCCTCTGCTCTGATTGGTTATATGGCCCCGTCTGTTGAGATTGGTCTACTGCTTACAACCGTTGACAGAAAACAAAACACCATTACTATATCTGAATTTCAGCTCCAGAGACTTATTCAGCACTTATACACAGTGATATGAACAGCAACAATGGAATTTAAAAAAAGAAAAAACAATACTGTATCTATTCGAGCTTGAGTCCTCATCTTTGCAACATGCTGACAACTCAAACCAAACTCTACCAGGCCTCAGCAAGAACTGCAGTGTTTGAGGATGGGTCAAAGTAGACATGAAGACCATAGGCTGGCATAATGCAAAATTGTTAACCTACATAGGTTTGTACAGGAAATTAGACTGGAATTACTGATTTCAGGCAGTTCAGAACCAGTTCTTTCTTTTGGGAAGCAATAACTCCATTTCTCGTGTACTTTAATCTTTGAAACTTTGCAGACAATTTACATACAAAAGTAGCTATATATAACACACTACAATGAAAGTTAATATCTGAAAAAGCATAATAGGGGCACTAACAGGGGATTTGGGACTGCTCATTTGCCCTTTCTTTCTCTCCCTTTCTTAGATAATAAGAAAAGTACCACTGCACAAGGCAAAAAGCTCTACACTGTACTTCCTCCTCCAGAAGGCTATCTGATCACTATTGCGGATGATTCTGTCACCATGTCCAATCCAGATTCCATTGACTCTGAGAACAGCCCAGCAGGTGAGTTAGTGACAACTGTGTTCAACCTGATTAATGGCAGACCTCTTAGGCTAAGAGCATTGTCTTTTTTCTCTTTATTTGGATGTCTCTTTTAGTCACACACTCCAATAAGAAATGGATAGCAATATTTATTGTAATCCTCCTATTAATCCCTGCAAATTATCCTAATTATTAGTCACTGCAGATTATATTAGCCAGTCTGTATCTTGATGATATCCTGTTTGATATTTTACTTTTTAATTATTTAGACTAATCATTGTGGTTTTCAATTTTTCATTTTAATTTTGCAACTCCTGTTGTGGATCCAAATGATCAAATCATTCAATTCAGTGGAGCATATTAGTCACAGCACCCAGGATAAAAAAACCATCATAAATAACATCCTTATTCATCAGGAAAACAGTTTATATTTTTCATCTATTCTAGACAAACACAAAACATTAGTAATTTATTTTTAATTCACACACACACATACACCACACAAACCGGAATCTGACTGTTTGAGATATTTGATTTGCAATTATCATTTGGGATATTTCATTGTGTTCCATTTGATACATGCTTTTTCCTGCTTCTTGTTGTATTTATATAGGCAGGACAAGCCATATCAAGAGTTTGGGGGGTTTGAAAAAACAGAGGTTTGGTTGTAACATAATTTTTGGATACTTGTACTATATTACATTACATTTTAATGACACCCAAACTATTTGGGGGGGAAGGAATTGTCGACAGCATTTTGTTTTAAGACCACAACATCAACAATGTCACTAAAGAAGTGTGTTTCTGGTTGTGAGGGAAAGATAACCAGAGTAGCAACAGAGTTTTGCAAGTGTGTTTGATTGTTCCCGGTCACGAGTCGAAACTGCATCAAATGTCTGTTTTGTGTGTGTGTGTGTGTGTGTGTGTGTGTGTGTGTGTGTGTGTGTGTGTGTGTGTGTGTGTGTGTGTGTGTGTGTGTGTGTGTGTGTGTGTGTGTGTGTGTGTGTGTGTGTGTGTGTGTGTGTGTGTGTGTGTCCTCCACGACCACGAGTTTGGCTGTTTTCGGAAAAAGTCGGTACATCTTATCTGTAATCTAATAAAACTAAAGACGTTTTTGAGATGTGATGGATGCAATGCTACTCTGTAAGTACTCAAGATTAACATGAGATTGATTGAATAAAATCAATAAATCAATGCGTTATCCACAGTTTAATGACAAAACCAACCACCTCATTTATAGGAGGTGACATTGCTGCATCTTTTATTACATATTAATCATCCCACCATCATCAGTCTGTTAGTTCAAGTGCCGTATTGTGGTTTGGCTTAGTGTGCAACTGTGCATATTGTCCATCTTCCTTTTTTCATGAAAAAGCTCTGTAGATTTCCTCCTCCTACTGTCTTTTTGTTGCTATTGATCTGAATAGACCTCAATAAACCTGCAGAGCAACTGTAACTTCATTCAAAAGCTCTCTCTCACACACACACACACACTCATACTGTCCATGTTATTGAGGCCTTTCCTCATCCCTCCTTTATTGCAAACCGGTCTCATTGTATGAGTTGTATGCTGATGAGCTGAATCTTTGCTTCCTGCGGTTTGTCACTCAGATGTGCGGTCAGTCTCTCTGCTCTGAATACAGATGAAAAAAATCAATAGCTCAGCACAACTCAGTGTGTTTTTGTAGTCCTAAGGAGCTCTAAAATCCTGCAGAAATCTACTGAAAGGGGGTGTGTGTGTGTGACTGTGTTTGTACACGTGTGCATGCTATCTGTATATGCCTCTTATACGGCATGTGCCCATTTCTTGTAGAAAAGAGTCTACCAAGAGCATAAATGTAATGGCTGTAACTGATGTCATTCACAGTTGTTATAGTGTATTTATTTAAATCTGTTCATGACAAATCGGCCACTTTAAACCTCTTTCTGCAGAGAATGGATCCTGATGCTTGTCGGATTTAAAACCCTTTTGTACTAATACTAATACTGTGAGAAAGTCTATAATCCTCCTCACCAATGAGCTGTTTTTGGATCTTTCAGATACAGAAGACCATGAGTTACATAAGAAGAGGAAAAGGAGGAGAAAGAAAAAAGTGTCTCCCATTACTACAGCCAAGATATCCACTCCTCCAGCAGAGGGCACTGCACAGGAAAAGACAGATGCTGTACATCCCAGCAGTGATGGGAATGCTGGAAGCTCATTGAGCATAGAGCGGCTCAGCAAGAACAGAAAGAGGAAGATGAAGAAGAAACGTCACAAAGAGAAACTCATCACTCTTGGACTGGTGCCTCATGTGAGAGCTGTTGAATTTACATACGCACAAAGTGGACATGGAAATTCAGAGGAGGTGCTCGACTTCCTTCGTACCACACAGGAGATCTACCTGTCTGACCGCAAGTCCTCTGGTATAGCATTTTACGGCACTTTTTTCTATGTTGAGGATAAATATACACTATTGTTTAAAAGGTTTTATGTTTTTGAAAGAAGTATTTGATGGTCACCAAGTTTGCATTTATTTGATCAAAAGTTCAAAAGAAAAGCATTTATCAGAAATTGAAAGCTTTTATAACATTACACACTACCAATCAAAAGTTTGGGGTCAGTACGATTTTTTTTTTTTTTTAAGAAATTAAATAAATTCCTACATTTATCTAACAAGGATGCATTCAATTGATCAAAAGTGACTGTAAAGATATTCATAATGCTACAAAAGATTTCTATTCATCAAAGAATCCTGAAATCCAAATGTACAACTGTTTTCAACGTTGATAATAAAAATGTTTCTTGTGCAGCAAATCAGCATATTACAATGATTTCTGAAAGATCATGTGACACTGAAAATTCAGCTTTTACCATCACAGATATAAATAGGATTTTGAATTTTTTTTTCGAAATTTTTTGAAATTTTTTTGCTGTAATTCTAAATGCATTATTTTTGAGCAGAAGAGAATTCTTTTAAAAACATTCCAAAAATCTTACCAGTCTAAAACTTTTGAATGGTAGTCTGTATTTTACTGTACATTATTTACATTTGAATAAATCTGGCAGGAAGAAAAGTTTTTATGAAAACTGATATATACACATTTATATTTCTACTCTTCTTTTCATGTTCCTGTATAGAAAGTGGCCCTTCTCTCTCCCTCACTGCAGCTGAGGCTCTGTTCTCTCGTCTCTCTGGTAGGACGCTGCCCCCTGCTGAGATCTCCAGGCTGAGTGGACTCAGGGCTCTACTGGTGAATAATGAAGAGCAGTTACAATCACACCTGCAAGAATTCAGGGCTACAAGCATATTGCCTGCAGGTTAGTGAGGACACTTGGACCTCCCATGACTGAACATCAAGCATTGCAATAGTTGCAAACAATATAACACAATTCAGAGAAAGTAATATTAGTCACAAAAATGTAACATGTCTGTCTTTACTCATTATTTGATTTCATTGCTAAAAGACTAAAAATGCTAACAAATGCACAGTCTACTATCATTCAAAATGTTGGGGTAACTAATAAAAATATATATATTAATGAATAATTGTATTTTGCAAGGATGCATTAAAGTTATGAAAAGTGAAAAGTGTTGAAAAAATATATATTTAAAAAAAAGGTTTTTAAATGTTCTTCTCATCAAAGTATGTGTAATGTTTCCACAAAAAATATTAAGCAGCACAGCTGTTTTCAACATTGATGATTTTCTTATTCTTGAGCACCAAATCAACATATTAGAAAAATTCCAAAAGGATCATTTGACTTTGACATTTGAGAAATGGTCAGGAATTGTGACCCTTACATCAGAGGACTAAATTACATTTCAAAATATACTAATAAAGATAACAGGTATTTTAAGTCGTATGTCACGATTCAAATTTAGATCAAATAAATGTGGACCTTAGCTTTTGCATGATATATATATATATATATATATATATATATATATATATATATATATATATATATATATATATATATATATAAAAACAATATATTTGTTTTGTTTTCTTATCGTTATTTGCATGGCATTAAAGGGGTGAGGAATTGAAAAATAAACTTTCCCTTTTACCCCTTCCCATGGTAATATAAGATTATCCTGTAAGTTTCAGAGCTAAAAACATCCTTGTTAGTCAAAGAAAAGCTTTTACAGACACCAGGCCCAGAAAACGATTTCTTGTACATTTCAAGATGTATTCGCATCTTGACGTCATCGACTGATGAAACACCGCCTCTACAGAATAATAAGCATGTGTAATTCAGTAGCCCCACCCACCGACTCAATAGATCATGCTAGCCAGCAGCAATAAACATGCCGAAGAATATAGCAAGATATTGTGCTATTGTGGAAGAACACAGTCACTGCATAAGCTTTCTTCAGATACTAATATTAGGAATGTGTGGTTGAACTTTATTTTTAATGAAGTTTCAACTGACATGGGGAAGACAGTGGTGTTCACTTAATTTCACTATAGGATCATTTGTAAACAAATCTCACAATGCTATTCTTCTATATTGGATCCGACAGGAGGAATGGTGCAACACACTTATGTGAGTAAAACGTGTTTTTTATATGTAATAGTATTGCATTGTTATAGATCATTTTGCTTATGTGTGCGTTTCTAACAGGGCATACCTTTAAAACGCTTGCCTCAGACATGTATGGGCCAGGGCTCGCAAAGCTACCAAAACGGAAGGCCGTCGGCAGGCCGATGAATCTCGTAATGTAATGTAATGTAAAAACCACATGAACGTCATTAGATGACCTCAGACAACAGTAGAAAAAAAGAAAAAAAGCCAGTTCATGACACCTTTAACTAGATGCCATTCACTTTAAGAAGGTCATGTGACCTTCTACTATTTTAAATGTTTTATTGTTTAATAATGCTTTTCACTATGAAGTGTGCAATGTATATTGTGTAACATTCAGTATGTAGTAAACTAGTGTTCGATTCTCAACATAGCCAAAGTATCGATCAAGAAAAAGCTGCAGCGTTCAAAGTGCTTTCTAGGGAATTGTTGGCTTTATATAAATAAAAAAACAACAATAACAATTTTGTTTATTTACTTTTAATGTCCCCATAGTGTTTTTGTTAGCATGACTTGTCTTGAATGTGTGAAGACAGATTAGACCTTAATAAGATGATCAGTGTTTTAATGAGGATCTATAGGCACCCAGTGGACTGGACTCATGACATTCCTCACAGGTGTCCATGGTGACTCCTAAACATAGCCTCCGTCTCCACGACAACCACAGGACATAACAATTATCCTTTTTTTTCCATACACCATTATTTCCACCAGTAGTTTCTGCAGGTTATTGTCTCTGGTACTCTGTTATTGCAGATGTGTGATTTCCCTCAGATGTCCTAATAAGAAGATGTATGGGGATGCATGCAGATGCAATTGTGCAGATTTTTGTTATATAATTATTTAGTCCTTATTTTTGGCCAGTTTCATTCTGTTGTGATTTTAATCTTTGGTCAAAATATCAACCAAATCCAGACAGTTGTCAGCATATATACATTATATCTAAGCAAACAACATGAAAAATCATAATTAGGGTTTATTTAGGTGATCTTTCTCTTTCTTGTTTTACAGATGAGGTTTCAGTGGTATGTGCTCTTATTGAGTATTGGCTGACAGAGATTCTTCCCATACAGAGAGAGCATAAGACATGACGTCCCCAGATTCAGAGCCTAAGAGGAAAACGACTGTGAATAACCAGCAGGTTTCTGATTGTAACATCTCATTATGTCTCTTCAGTCATGCTGTTATTCAAAGAAATCAAGAAGCTCAGCAGCAGCAACAATTTGAATAACTTTTGAAGACCCAGAATGATATATTCTAGTTTTTCTTGCCTTCAAAGTAATTACTTATGAAAACATTTGTACATATTTTCTGCTGCTCATTCTTTTATCATAGGGCACCAGTTCCATAAAGTATGTTTCTGAATTACAAACACTATTGCTGGATCAACCGTCTTCCACAGCTCATTATGACGAGTCTGTGGTTTAGCCTCTTAGCAGCTAATTACCTTAACATCAGAACGTCAGCAGTCCCTTATTGATTTAAGGGACCCTGTTTACACACTAGACTGCTAATTTCCCCAAAACAGAGCCTCACGGACTTGTTTTTTTTCTCTCTCTTCCATACATTTAATGAGCTTCTTTGGGGCATCGATGTGACAAGCCACCGCGACTATTAGTGTAAATAGAAAAATATTTCTTAGTCCAGCTAAGATATTTATTAAAGAGAAAAATCAAATGTGTCCTTGTTTCCAGTGATTGTATGACATACCTACCTGCATTTAATGCAGTCAGTTCACTACATGATCTACAAAGATCGATTTAAACTGATCTAATGGCTTATCCATGACGTCAAGGAAGGATGACTTTAGCTAAACAAACATCTCTAGACTTCCCTGTGTGTGTTCGTGCTAATCCGAGATATGCAAGGCAACCCACAACATAGGCTTCGATGCCATTATAGGATCACATGGATCTGGGTTAGCTTAGTGTTTTTTTTTGTTTTTTTAATTGCTTCCCATTAGGGTACAGTGTTTAGAAATAATAACCCTTCTGTTTCTCTGAGAAATGTTTTCTTATTCCAGCTGGAATATGAAGCGGATGACACAGCAGGTGTGATGGTGGAATTATAGAAGCTGAAAAGAACAAATAAAATAGCTAATCATCTTGTTTTAGCACTAAGCGCAGCATATCATCACACTAAAGGCTCACTGCAGCTTTAATATCGTGGTTTATGGATCATACCCACTCAGAAGATGAGAGAGGCAATCCTGCAAAGAGGTGGAGCAAATATCCGCCAGTCATTAATGCTTGGGAAAAGCAATTTCATTTAAACATACTAAATTATCTGCCTCTGAGTGAGGTCTGTTGGTTTAACAGGTCCTCATAAAGCTTACGGTTTGTCAGTCCCCCAGTGAGGCCCTCGACACACAGGCTGATAAAACATTGTGAAGTGTCTATAGTATTGTGTTGGGAAAGAAAATATTCTGCTGTCCCTAGTTTACTCTGTTTTCTACCCTAAGGCAAAACAGCAAAAGACAGGTTCATTCAGTGTTAGCAACAAACAGATATTTAACCAGGTGAACAAGTAAGACGAAATGGTGGCAAAAAACAGCTACAACATACTTTGTTGTCTTTGTTACTAGAACCTACACTACCATAAAATGTATCAAAAATAACTGTAAAACATTTACATTGTTTTGAAATATTGATATTTAAAATAAATGCTGTTAAATGCTTTTTATCTTTCTATTCATCAAAGAATCCTGAAAAAAATTAGAAACCCGATTCAAAATATTTGGACACTGTACAAATTGTGAATAAATAAGGACTGCAATAATTTACAAATGTCATAAACGTATATTTTATTCACATCGAATATAAATAACAATGTTGAAGCGTTGGGAAAAAAATTGAAATGTCATGCCAAATATTAGCTCATTTTAGATTTCATGAGAGCTACACATTCCAAAAAAATTTGGACAGGACATAAGAGGCTGGAAAAGTTAAATGCATATATAAAGAACAGCTGGAGGACTCATTTGCAACTTATTAGGTCAATTGAACTGCAAAGAATAGAATAGTATTGATAATAATATTAAACAAACCATTCAATCAGTTTGCTCCCAAATTGGTACTCTTCTAAAGTGAAAGTAATCCGTACGGCCGCACGGGAATTCATTATGAATGCACCCTCCATTCTTCATGAAAGATAAAGATAGAAATGCGCATAGGAAATAAAAACCTTGCAAAATTATATACGATCCGCCAAATCACAGAGATGTTGTTTCGCACGGGACTACTGGACCTCGGTGTTATATAGTAGGTAGTTTGCGGGGGAATTTTTACTTTACAAATTACAGACATGGCTGATTCGCACGAGATTAAGATCATCGACATTCTCTGCAATTATTACAAATCACCAGAGGTCCCCAGATAATACTAGTCCTGTGCGAAAAGGGCTTTTGAGTGGCAGTGTCTCTTAGAAGTCAAGATGGGCAGAGTATCACCAATTCCCCAATGCTGCGGCGAAAAATAGTGGAGCAATATCAGAAAGGACTCTCAGATAAAAAATTACAAAGAGTTTAAAGTTATCATCATTTACAGTGCATAATATCATCCAAGGATTCAGAGATTCTAGAACAATCTCTGTATATAAGAGTCAAAGTCAGAAAACCTTACTGGATGCCTGTGATCTTAGGGCTCTTAGATGGCACTGCATCACATACAGGAATGCTACTCTAATGGAAATCAAAACATGGGCTCAGAAATACTTCCAGAAAATCCACCGTGCACTTCGCCGTTGCCGGCTAAAACTTTATAGGTCCAAAAAGAATCCATATCTAAACATGATCCAGAAGCACAGCCATTTTCTCTGGCCCAACGCTTATTCAAAATGGACTATGGCAAAGTGGAAAACTGTTCTGGGGTCAGGTGAATCAAAATTTGAAGTTCTTTGTGGAAAACTGGGATGCCATGTCATCCGGACTAAAGAGGACAAGGACAAACCAAGTTGTTATCAGCACTCAGTTAGGAAGCCTGCATGTCGGATGGTATGGGGTTGGATGAGTGCGTGTGTCATGGGCAGCTTACACATCTGGAAAGGCACCATCAATGTTGAAAGGTATATCCAAGTTCTAGAACAACATGTGCTCCCATCCAGACATTGTCTCTTTCAGGGAAGACCTTGCATTTACCAACATGACAATGCCAGACCGCATATTGCATCAATTACAACATCATGGCTGTGTAGAAGAAGGATCCGGGTACTGAAATCTCCAGCCTGCAGTCCAGCTCTTTCACCCATAGAAAACATTTGGCACATCATGAAGAGAAAGATGTGACAAAGAAGACCTAAGACAGTTGAGCAACTAGTAACCTGTATTAGAGAAGAATTGGACAACATTCCTAAACATGAGCAACTTCTCTCCTGTGTCCCCAGACGTTTGCAGACTGTTTTAAAAAGAAGAGGGGATGACACACATCACAGTGCTGATGCCATAAAATTTAAAATCAAGTTATTTTTCCCTTAAAATAGTACATTTTCTCAGTTTAAACATTTGATGTCATCTATGTTGTATTCTGAATAAAAAATTGAAATGTGAAGCTTCCACATCATTGCATTCTGTTTTTATTCACACTTTTTTAGAATTGCGTTTGTATATGTTTCCATAAATTAAAATATTATTTTAACACTGATATTTTTCTACAAAAATATTATTCTAACACTGACAAAAATATTTATTTAGCAGCAAGTCATCATAATAGAATGATTTCTGAAGGATCATGTGACACTGAAGACTGGAGTAATGAACATTTATTTTTATGCTTAAAATAAAAAAATGTATAAATTAAATGCAGGCTTGGAGTGCATGAGACTTCTTTAAAAAAAAATGTTTACAAAATCTGACCCCAAACTTTGTATAGCTTTTTACATTAAATATACTGTCTTTTGGTAGAGTTTGACTTAATAATGTATGGCATCATTCCATTTAATTGTTTATATATATATATATATATAATATGTATGTGTGTGTCATTTGTCATATTACTTTTTTTTGGTTATGTTTTGTTTGTTTTGATAATTGGGTCATCTCTGACCTGTGTCAGTAGACTATAGCCCTTTCCGGCTTAACACATGCCAAGCTATACAAGGATGTCGTCCTTCACAACAACTTAACCTCACATCCCTTACTGTCGCCACTGTCGTCATAGCTAGCATGTCTCTTGGTAATCTCATTGAGAGACAGACAGACAGATGGGGACTGTCTATATAAGCTAGGATCACAGGAAGACTGCAACAGACGTGCACTCCTATCTTGAGTGAGTTCTATCCTCTATGAAGCTTCTCCGTTAGAAAGGAAAGAAACAAGGAACCAGAGGAAGAGGTACTAACAAACACAGCTCGGAGGCCTAGTGGCATACTTGACATGTTTTTTGGTCTCCCACGTTCTACTTCAGGATACATCCGCTACTTGCAGGTAATTTAAATGATCTGTCTTGATGTGCAGGTTATGGATAAAGAAACTGAATAAAAATACAGCTAAACAGTTTGAATTAATCATCTGTAGATGTTTATAGTTGTGCATATGTATAATGTGTATTTAGACCTGAACTAGGGCAGAACTGCAGTGCTAAACATAAAGCTGATTGGATGTTAATGTAATGGTGAAGAATTGTCTTCTTTGATTCAAGAATTCCACATGAAGTGATTTCAATTACTATTATTAAAAATTAAGCATTTAATTAAGCAATTATTATTTTATTATAAATAGTATGAATTATGTCATTGCAATTTCGTTAGAATCCACTCATTATAGATTTATGATTTACAAGTGTACTCAGCCATTTTTAAACATTTAATGTTTTACAGCCAAAAGAAAAGTTATCATTCAGTCTTGCAGGTTGAGGTGTTCCTAATTAAAACACCTTTTTTCACCACAGTTCACCACACAGTATAACCATCTATTTCCACTCTCTTTCAGACATCAGCAGTGCAGACTGTGACCTACAGGGCTCACGATCTTGTAGTGCCGAGAGTCGCTCTTGTTCTGGGTGCTTTGGGTTTTGCAATGTCCAGCTACAGCTCTCGCCAACTCACTGTTCACCACCGACCCTCCACGCGCATCCTTCACTGGATGTCCAAACCTGCCATTAATCTTTCGAGTCCAGGATCCCCAGGCCGAGCCCGTATGGCTTCAGCCAATGCTGCCATACCATCCACCAAAAAAGATGAACAGGATCAACCAATCAAAAACACGGGTGACACCGAGCAGCCTGTGAAGACATCATAAAGAAAAAAAGCTTCAGCCATACAAGGTCTTACTGTGTAAGATGGAGCATTAGTCAATAATTTAGTCAGTTGTGATTTGGAAAGTGCCTTTGTACAAGAAAGCCGGTTTGCCCTGATTAGTTTGTTTATGGGGTCAGCTGCAGTTGCACAAATGATTGAGCAGATCTGTATTATGACCAACTGTTGGTCATACATTGAATTGACATGATTGTGAAAATTACTTGAATTCTTTTTTATAATTTGATGAAGTCATGCTTGGGCGTTGTCTCTGGTCGAGCGAATCTACAGAATTTTAATATTCTGAATCAAGCCCACATATAGGCATAATTTACAAACGTCTGTCAATGACATCATGATGGCTGATCTTTGAAATGTATTTACAGTCACAATATCACCCACTATGACAGGCATGTTTCCTAAGCTAAGTCATTTCCTGAAGATTAGTTCACTGAGTTTACTAGGGCTTGTCAATGAGATGTAAACATACAGGTTGACTTTAAATCTGATTAATCTGTTATACTCTTATAGAGAGAATATGGCATTAAAAACAGCACACAGAGTGACACTAAATGCTGATGATTGTTCTGATATGGTTTGCATTATGTGTAATCTTTTTAAATGCTTATTTTAGCAGATTTTTTATATGGCTGAAGTTTTAATGAGTCCTGATAACAGTGTGAATCTTATAAACAAGAAATGCAAAATATTGTGTAAATTTAGCAGTGTATTTACATTTCATGCAAATAAAGAATGAATACTTCATTTTCTTTGTATTTTTATTTAAAAGCCATTGATTTTATGTTGTTGTTTTTTATTGTAATTTTTTTGTTTGTTTGTTTGTTTTATAAATCACTTCAGCTTATTGCCGTAATTAGCCTACAGTATAATACACTGAGAATTGCTGAACAACAATCTTAAACTTCTGCTCAAGTTAAGTCTTTAAAGTAGGATCAGGTCAGATGTTATGGTGAACTGAAAGGCAGCTTGTGGTATTCGTTGAGCTATAAATCATAAACCCTTAATGATGGGCTTGATTGATGATGTTAATGAGGGGAATGTAGCTACTCACACGTGACTCCTGCTGCTGGAAAACTCACTTGGAGGGTGTTTACAGGATGTTATTTGATTTATCGCTCCTTCAAAAGCTGAGGACAGTAAGATCGAAATGTTTTGATATAGTCCACGCTGTTTTCTGTAGTAGGCTACTGCTCAGTCCTCATGAGGGGGCAAAAGGACCGTTTTTAACCGTTCCTCATACCAACATCTTGCAGTCTGCTCATGATCCTCTCCCGTCCCTGAAGAGGTGCGACTCCACAAGCGACAACATGTAAAACTTCCCAGTCAGTCCCGGTGAACACAAGACCATCAATAAGGTGTGTAAACAACATAAATGATTGATTGTTATTGTTTTCATTGTCGTATGGGAGTTTTTATATAGTATGAATTTATATAGGCTATATGATTTACCGTCCTTTTCTCCTAATGATGCTCTGTCCGTGTAACATTAGGCTAAAGTTTTTTTCTTGGTAAAGTTGTTATTATTCATTATCTTGGTTTAAAGTTGGTAGTTCATTGAACGTAGCCTATCTATTGTAACACGAGGTTTTACAGGTTTAACCCGATAGAAATTATCAAAAAGGTAAACTGATGATTTTTATTTCTCTTTTTTTAATAAGATACAACAAAATTATTTAATTAGACTACTAACATAGACGTTAAAACAATGTAGGCCTGCGATATTATATTATGATTAAAATGTGTTCTTTTCTGAACAAAATAGTCGACATTTTATTTCCATATATTTTTGGTTCTGTCTGCACAGCTTTCAGAATTCTACATTGTTCACCTCAGATTGAATGACTAAAAAGTAATAATGCAAACAATACAATGTAATTTGCCTATCATACAGTGGTGTAATAAACATACAACCGATTAGCCGTTTATAAGTAATTATGATATTATATGACGACCAAGAGTAGAAAACTATGGATATTACTGAAAAAATATTATTTTATTATTATTTTATTACTATTATTTATAGATATTACTTTTTTACTTGACATTGAAACCAAATGTGTTACAACACTCCATAGTGTTCCCTAATCTATTTGCTCTACCTCAGTGTAAATTTAGGAAGGGTCCATTGGGCTTTTGCATTTTCATGCAAAATTTACCACAAACCTCATTCAAATTGCCCTACCAGTTGTTGAAGAGCTTTCTGAATACATCAGAGACCTGGAAAAGGAGTATATGAGTGGAGATACTAATGTACAATCCTTTTATTTATTTGAGTATTTGTTATGTATGTGCCAGCACCACTGTTAGATACTTAATAAAGATGGGACATTGACCACGTATGAGAATATGTGCTAAAGGATAGGCTAACACTTTTCAATGGTCCACTTTAGACAGTCTAAGTAACTTTGCAACTACGTGTCAATTACCAGTCATTAAAGTATTAGTAGATTGTCTGCTTAATATTTGCCAACACTTTATTTTGATGCTCCTCAAAAGATAATCTACTGACTATAATTTATAACTACATCTAGGTTGCCAGGTCTGTGGTTTTTCTGTGGAATTGGGCTAGTTTTTAGAACTGTTGCCTGCCAGTTTTTTTCCCCATGGTTTAAAGGTTTATTTTACTAAAATGCTTGTATTGAGATATTTTAGCTATTTTACATTCTAATGTCTAACAATGTTACAGCTGTGGAAGAGCATTGGAAAACAGACAATGTTTATGGTTACTTCTGTATAGTGATTTACAAGTCGAATTGTGTATAATGCATAGTGACTATAAAATATGGTAGTGGCATATTTTGAGTTTTGATATTTGGGAGAAGGTCAGTGTATTAGGTTACTTTTGCTTGACCATTGGACTATTTTAATAAAGTGTAACAAAGGGGGTAAAAAATTGTAAAACATTTTTTTTACTATTCATTTACTAGACGAGTGAAAAAGCTGTTGGTAACATGGGGAATAACTCTGGAAAAGAACGACATGGATCTTTAGGTAAGTAGCTTTCGACACAGACATACACACACACATTTGGATTTCCTGGTGTTTTATTGAGATCTGAGGCAATAGCCCTCAAGGCGCAGGGACCTACAGAGGCATTTTTCACAAGAAATTACAGAACAGCAGAGACTGAGATATAGAAACAAAAAATTAAGAAATACAGAAAAGAGTACTGTGTGAAACACAGGCATGTGACTGTCAAATATTGTAAAGAAGAGAACTGCACGACAGTTATTAAATGTATTAGAGAGAGAGAAAGAGAGATAGAGAGAGAGAGAGTGTCATTATTGCCATACTGTATTGTACATTCTTCCCTGTTATTGGTGGTGTCCAGAGCCCTCAGACTTACTGAATCAGCAAACCTTTCCCACCCAGGGAGACAGCAAAGGCTTTTTAATGAAGAACACCCACATACACTCACACACATTCAATCTAATCTGCTCCATTTGGTTTGTATTCAGAAAAAGCTAATTGTGAAACCTGCCTATTTTAGAAAACTACAACTATAAACATTTTCTTATATGATTAATTCACATTTAAATTTTGAATAGTGTGCTGGTTCCTCTAATAATGGACCAGAGCTTTCAAGCTTCATAACCAGCACCATAAAGTGTCATAAACGTAGTCCATATGACTTGTCTATGAGTATTCTGAAAATTTGTGTGAAGAACTCACAAAAATGTATGTTGATATTAGTAGGAAAAATAAATGTTTTGTAATTATTATTATTGCAACATAACAGGAATTATATACAACCTTGTTTGGTCATGGGTTTTGCAGAGCTTAAGGGAATAGCAATTCAAAATAGTCAAGTATAGGTCTCTGCAGGATTATAGTAATAGGAGACTGGTCCAACTTCAGACAATCTAAGTAACTTTGCAACTACATGTCAATTACAAGTCATTAAAGTATTAGTAGATTGTCTGCTTAATATTTGCCAACACTTTATTTTGAGGCTCCTCAAAAGATAATCTACTGACTATAATTTATAACTACATCCAGGTTGGCAAGTCTGTGGTTTTTCTGCAGAATTGGGCTAGTTTTAAACTGTTGCCTGCCAGTTTTTTCCCCCCATGGCTTAAAGGTGTATTTTACTAAAATGCTTCTATTGATATATTTTAGCCATTTTACATTCTAATTTCTAACAATGTTACAGCTGTGGAAGAGCATTGGAAAACAGACAATGTTTATGGTTACTTCTGTATAGTGATTTACAAGTTGAATTGTGTATAATGCATAGTGATTATAAAATATGGGAGTGGCATATTTTGAGTTTTGATATTTGGGAACAGAAGCGGAGCGGATGAGAGCGGATGAAGGCGTATCGTGTGGGCGGAGCTAAAGAATCACGAGAGTGTGCAGCTATTGCATTGAGACCATCTGAAAGCTTTGACATCATCAAGCGTGGAAAAGAAAACGTTACCCTAAATAAACCATGGCTATGAATCATGATTCAATTATACATATATGATCCAGAATCTGATCCTGATCTGAAATTGAACAGAAGCAGCAGCAACAGCAGGACGTCTCTATGTGGTAACGTTACTGTTACTGTATTTAGCGGCTTGTCAACATTTGTGTGTTTACTCGTGGTTTATGAGGACATGGTTTGGTTTATGGACTATTGTATGCAACTAAATGGTAGCAATAGCAAGCGAAACGGTTTTGCACGTCAGACAAGTGTGTACATAGAAAAACAATGGAATAGTAGCGCATTTGAATGAAGAAGTGCACTTTGTGTGAACTGGGTTTAATGTTTGGAGTGGTTATACAATAAACAAACCGACACTTTTAGTGGTCAGTGAACCTTTATCGCTGGAACCGATCCATCAAAAACACTTCTTTGGTGACATTGTTGATTTTGTGAAGTCCTGTGACAGCAGTGTGTGCGGCATTTATGGGCGTGCATTTGGTCTCGCAGTCACGCTCACACTCTTCCGGGAGAAGAGCCCGTACAAGGAAAATACTTGGAAATTCCGCCCCATTATACGTCACACAGACCCATACTCGGGAAAAAAATTCAGAAACATGTGAGAAACTGGAATCAAACGTACAACTTAGTTTTTGAAACTTTGTCCATTTTTAGGATGGGAATCCAAGTTTTTAACAGTGTAAAAAGCTCAGTATGCATAAAACATAATTTCACCCCATAGTGCACCTTTAAACGGGGCAGAAGTATAATGGATATTTTTTAAGATTAACAAAGGATTATCATTATTTTTTATTGTTTAAGAATACATTTAGATTTAGACTTTAAATATATTTTGCTAGAAAACAAGAAATAAATGTGGGGGGAAAAAACTTTAATGTCACATATCTAAATAGCTAGTCCAATCTGTACATGTTAGTCAAATATGTACTGTGTAGTCACATAATTATGTTCCCTACACAGGCAGTCTCTTCTTAAAATATTTAAAATCGTGAATATTAACCACATTTTGTACATCCCATGAATAATAGAAATAAAACAATTTCTGTATCAGACTAATCTACTTGCACAAATTATGTCAGGTCATGTTTTATTCAAGTTATTTATTAGAGTTCTGAGAGCCCCACCTCTGTCTCTCTGCAGGCACTACTGTGGACACATATGAAACACCTCCCGCTTCCCCATATAGCCTTGTTTCTACTTGGTCACCAACCACTCAGCTGGTGTCCATTTCCAACTCTAAAAGCACAGCCACCCCTGAAACAGACCAAGATGCTCTCAGTCCACCACTCATCCCCATCAGTCAGAATGATTTGCTTTTGGACTGCATGACAGGGCCTGCGAAAGAAGCTGAGGAGGAACATAAGATGACACAAGTACCTTGTCTGGTGTCTCATCCGTCAGATGTGTGTGTGCATGGAGACACAGAAGTGGATGCAAAACTCCTCCAGAAGTGTCTGAACACATTGCAGCTTAACAACACTGAAGAAACTACACACATTCTGAATGGTAAGTCATACATGATTCATTCATAAATTAGAGCATGCATATACCGGTAATTAAATGAACTACTGCATACATACTTAAAAATGTCCTTACACAGTATTGGGTAATTTTATTAGATGTTAAATGTTAATGTTAAATCCAGGAACTAATTGAATTACAGAAAATTAAGAGTAATCCCTAATTTAAATTATAGTAATTAATTACAGTTATTATTAATTTTAAGGTGTCATTGTTACAGTGTAAATATATATTTAAGTAGTGAGTAATATTAAATGACGACATCTACTTACTATAAGGTTAGGCCAGGATTAGGATTTGGTTGAGGGTTAGTATGCATAATTTACTGTTAGTATGGTAAGTACATGTAACATATACAAGGGATCTGTAAAATAAAGTGTTACCTAAAAATTACTTAGTAATGTATTACACCCAACACTGTCCGCACATAATTATACATTCTCAATGTATTGTACACATTGGTGGTTCTCAAATGGTGTTGCTGGTACAACCCCAAATTAGGAAATTTTGTAAAATGTAATAAAATCAAGTGATTTGTTCATTCTCTTTATAAAACGGATAGTTCAAGCCCTTGATTCTGATCCATTGTAAAATTACTGAAAACATAAAGCTGACCACATATTATAAGTATCGTTGCACCACTGAGTGTGTATGTTGTTGCGTCTTTGTGTTGTTTGGCAACCATCCAACTATCAGTCTTACTGAGTCAAGAAACTGTTTCAGTGACGGGGTATAAATGTGAATCAACCAAACTACAACAACAGAAGATGTTAGAGCAACATCCTTGCCTCTAATTTGCACAAATAAAGTGCACCTGTACAGAATCTGAAACTCTGAAAAAAATATTTGATTCATTATTCAGCGGCGATATCCAGATAAATGTTAACAAACACTCAAATCTTTAAGCATGCTTCCAAAAATAGGCAAATGCTGATCTATAAAAATAAAAACCTTAAAGCATGCTTTCCACTGTCTTTGTTTCTGTGTCTGTTGCTTTGCAACCACTTAGTTGCAACCACAACTGATTCTGAGGAACTACATATTGTTTGGTGGAAGAATAATATTTGTATTAATATAATTCAAGTTTATTTGCTTTGTTTTATTTCATAAAACATTGGTACTGTTAGGGGTTAACAGTTTATGACCTGAGACCAGTAGTGAAAAATGAAGACCAAGAGTCAGGAGTGCAATTAATTAAAGAAAAAATTACTGAAGAATAGTTTGCAGTTTCATAAGCAGAAGCCAGCTTCAAGTCTCACTCGTAGGCTGTGCTCCCACTCTACCAGTCCTGTCGTCATCGCCCCGCCTATCGTACATACAATTGTCCCAACAGTTATACTGTTTTCAAGGTCTATCCACGTCATTACTGCAAGGTGGATGATTCTAATTGGCTCAGCGAAAATGAACAGTCATGGTAAATTTCCACACATTGTCAGCTAATAAGATGCATGTGTCCATAGATCATGTGTTGAAGCTTTCACCCCAGAATTAGGCACGTAGTGGCCTTCCAGATCTGGAGCAGGTGCCAGCTTGTCCAGAACAACAAGTCCACCCATCTCCCATTGTACACCTTCCCAACACTGATCTGTAACACAGAATATTGCGCACATACACAGATACACAGTCTCTTCAAGGTTGGAGTTGATCGAGCTCCAGTTCTAACTAGAATGTTTCCCAAAACATACTGATAACATGTGCTTGCTCTCAGTAAGAGATACAGACATTAGTATAGCACAGGCAATATTCATCTTGACTCTTTAGTGTTTCAGTAAAAGGAAATATAAAAGTATAAAATATAATAAATTAAATTAACATCCATATTTCATATCTGGAAGCCGGGCTAAGTGAGCAAACACCTGGCATGTTAGGGGTGTGTGATATCTCCAAAATCCAAACACATGACATGCTGGTAACAAGTGTTTACTGACACGTCACATCCCTGGGCCAGAACCTCAGTCACCACTGTATGCAAATGTATGCAGTGGTCAGATGAGTTCGTGTTTCAGCTTGTTCAAGTTCAAGTTCCGTTTTAGCCTGACAACAAGCCAGACCCACATCAAGATGTTTGGTCTGGGAGCTCACTATTGACAGGGCTCAATCCGAGGGGCGGAATAAACGGTTGTCTTTCAAATTCCCTCTGCACGCGATAGGATAGCGCTACAACCAACCAGAGTAACGTGAAACGGAGCTAGTTGATAGATTATTCTTTCACTGTAAACTTTTTTATCCAGCTCGCAAGTCTATGGAGAGTTGCTAGACGACACTGGCTGCAAATTAGATTTGGTGCTGCTAGGGTGCGTCTAGATTTCTAGGCTAGTTCTGTTTATTTATATAGCACTTATTAAAAAGCCACATGACTGACCAATGTGCTGTACAGAGGCTCAGACGAAAGAAAAATATATGTGATAGACTCAACTTAAACACATTAAAGCAAAGTCATTTTATGAAGCCCAATTTATACAAAACTATATGAATATATAATAAAACCAAAGAAAACAAGGTAGAGACATTAAAACATAAAAGTACAACAAGAACCATAAAAGAAAATGAATTATAAGCCATGGGAAAAAAGTGCTTTTAGAAGAGACTTAAAAGTGGTCAGGGAAGATGCTAGCCTAATTTGTAGAGGCAGATTATTCCACAATGAATTGCAATAATACAGGTCCTTCTCAAAAAAATAGCATATTGTGGTAAAGTTCATTATTTTCTATAATGTAATGATAAAAATTAAACGTTCATATATTTTAGATTCATTGCACACCAACTGAAATATTTCAGGTCTTTTATTGTTTTAATACTGATGATTTTGGCATACAGCTCATGAAAACCCAAAATTCCAAAAAATCTCGAAAAATTAGCATATCATGAAAAGGTTCTCTAAACGAGCTATTAACCTAATCATCTGAATCAACTAATTAACTCTAAACACCTGCAAAAGATTCATTACTCAAACCCGCAATCATGGGTAAGACTGCCGACCTGACTGCTGTCCAGAAGGCCATCATTGACACCCTCAAGCGAGAGGGTAAGACACAGAAATAAATTTCTAAACGAATAGGCTGTTCCCAGAGTGCTGTATCAAGGCACCTCAGTGGGAAGTCTGTGGGAAGGAAAAAGTGTGGCAAAAAAATGCTGCACAACGGAAAGAGGTGACCGGACCCTGATGAAGATTGTGGAGACGGACCGATTCCAGACCTTGGGGGACCGGCGGAAACAGTGGACTGAGTCTGGAGTAGAAACATCCAGAGCTACCGTGCAGAGGAGTGTGCAGGAAATGGGCTAACAGGTGCCGCATTCCCCAGGTCAAGCCACTTTTGGGCTACAGAGAAGCAGCACTAGACTGTTGCTCAGTGGTCCAAAGTACTTTTTTCGGATGAAATCCAGTCATTCGGAAATCAAGGTGCCAGAGTCTGGAGGAAGACTGGGGAGAAGGAAATGCCAAAATGCCTGAAGTCCAGTGTCAAATACCCACAGTCAGTGATGGTCTGGGGTGCCATGTCAGATGCTGGTGTTGGTCCACTGTGTTTTATTAAGGCCAGGGTCAATGCAGCTAGCTATCAGGAGATTTTGGAGCACTTCATGCTTCCATCTGCTGAAAAGCTTTACGGAGATGAAGATTTGGTTTTTCAGCACGACCTGGCACCTGCTCACAGTGCCAAAACCACTGGTAAATGGTTTTCTGACCATGGTATTACTGTGCTCAATTGGCCTGCCAACTCTCCTGACCTGAACCCCATAGAGAATCTGTGGGATATTGTGAAGAGAAAGTTGAGAGACGCAAGACCCAACACTCTGGATGAGCTTAAGGCCGCTATCGAAGCATCCTGGGCCTCCATAACACCTCAGCAGTGCCACAGGCTGATCGCCTCCATGCCACGCCGCACTGAAGCAGAAAAAGGATTCCTGACCAAGTATTGAGTGCATAACTGCACATAATTTTTTCAAGGTTGACTTTTTTTTGTATTAAAAACACTTTTCTTTTATTGGTTGGATGAAATATGCTAATTTTTTGAGACAGGAATTTTGGGTTTTCATGAGCTGTATGCCAAAATCATCAGTTTTAAAACAATAAAAGACCTGAAATATTTCAGTTGGTGTGCAATGAATCTAAAATATATGAAAGTTTAATTTTTATTATTACATTATGGAAAATAGTGAACTTTATTACAATATGCTAATTTTTTTAGAAGGACCTGTATAAGCGTGAGGTTATAAAAGCATGAACAGCCATCTCTAGAGTTTTTAGGAAATGTTTGATTTTAGGACAGATTTTTGATTTTAGCTTGTTTTTGAGTTCTTGGTCCCAAAGACAATAATGACCATCCACACACTTTCATCAATGATGCAAAAGCAAACTTCTGGCATGGTGTGGGGGTGCGTCAGTGCAAACAGCATGGGTGACTTGCATGTGTGTGAAGGTACCATTGAGGTGGAGGTGTATTTTGGGATTGTACAGAGACATATACTGCCATCAAGATGACATTTTTCCTGAGAAAGCATGACAGGGCCCGGCCTCATTCTGCATATGCTAAAACAGAGGGGATTCATAGACCTGCCAGAACATCTGCTATACGCTTGATTTTTGTTTTGTTTTTTTGCAGATCTGTTACAATGTTTTCTGGTGGAGAGGGAGAAGATGAAGGAGGAATTGAGAAGTTGTAAGGAAAAGATTCAGGTGAATCGCAGATGCCTCTTTTTGTACCTTCCATGCATGCTTGACACTTTGGTTTCTACATTTCCCTCTTTTGAAGACAGGAAAATGCAACAGGAAGTAACATTGTTCCCAGAGGTGCAGGTCAGCGAGGGTTTGATAACAGACTGTCAGCTTCAGCAAAGGCTTATAGGACATGCAATCCTACAAATGACTCCCTTCCTGTCTTAGCTGAGGAATGGACATTGTTTTTGTGAGTGGTTTGTGTTATGGTTCTTACATGGGCCTAATCTGGTAGTCTCAAGAAATCAGATAAAAAAAATCTATTTTTGACAGGAAAGAGGAGAGGAAGGCAGGAAGGGACAGAGAAGGGAAAAATGGAGAAAGAGAGGGTGAAGTTGTGCATTTCTCTTAGACTTAGATTTCTGAATATATATATTAAACATTGATCTATAGCATTAATATGAAATAAAGAACATGTTTATTATCTTTATAGCAACATTTAAAAAAAAAAAATCTGAATAGTGCTCTGGTCACAAAGCAGCTATACAGGGTGTCAGGCCTGAAGAAGTAGGAGTGTTTGAGACACAGATGGAAACATGGAGTGAACGGGACAATGAGGGGGATGTGGGGAATTTTTTTCAGCTCCTGCAAGAACAAAACTTTTTTGTTTGGCCCCTGTGACAGTAGAAGTCAGCATGTAACAACTCACTGACCAAACAAAAGAGTGAGTGTGTTCTTCCCCAGCCTTCTGTGAGTGCAACTCAACGACTACTTACATGCACTTAAGTTGAAATAAAGCAACAACTAGTCTTTTCAAAGTCACCTAATCAAAATTTTTATGGATTAATACAGTGTTTAATATAAATTATTTATCCACGTACAATTATTTTTTTAATTAATGTGCCATCATAATCTAATCAAAGACAAACTTTTCCTCCCCGTTCTCTGATGACGGGACAATAATACTGTCACTCACATAAGATCGCAGTCATCCATCCAACAATCAACAACTAGTCGCCTCACTCTGATATATGCAACAATAAGTCTTTAGTCCGAAATCGGAGTTCTCCCGATTAATTTCAAATAACTATTCTTCCTCTATTTTTCTATTTCCCTCCCTATTCTAGATTTTGCTACTCTGAGTAATATCCAAAACTTTGTATTTAAGGCACTTTTTGCATTTTTTAGCCTCTCCATGACATATTGCTTCCTGTTCTCCTCAGTTGTAAATCACTTTGGATAAAAGCGTCTGCTAAATGTAAAATGTAAATGTAGTTTGACTTTGTCCATTTATAATGCTACAATTAGCATCGCTGTTGTGCGCTTGCTCCGAAAAAGGTTACGACACGCAATGTGTATTAAATCCTTTAAATATTTGTCTCCACATTGTCGTGTATACTTGAACAGACATATGAAGATGGAAAAAACACTGTACCTCCTAACTACACAACTAAAGTAAACATACTTTAACTATTCTCTCACACATTACCACACAACTTTCATATTCACTCATTAGTCACTCATTGCAATATTCCCAGTTTCATTTTGACCCCAAAAAATTCTCTCTCGCCCCGCTGAACATTGCTAAAATGTTACATTCCACATGCTAACAATGACTGTACTCACAGAGCATAAAATCTGTCATGGGTGTGTGTGTGTGTTTGATGAGTGGTGCTGGGTCACTCCATGCATAGTTTTTGTTTCACTCTTAGACACACACACGTTATGAACATAAGAAGCTGGCGGATCAGTTCCAGATGGACTGCGCTGAATGGAGGAGTCACACACTGGATTTGGGTTTGGCTGGAAAAAGCTTTACACAGTGTGTTTGGCCATTGTGTTAGGCGCACTTGTCTGTGGGCACTTTTCTGTGCGTGTAGTAGTGATTATTGTGTGTGCGTGCGTGCGTGCGCGAGGGGTTGTCAAGTAGGGGGAGAGGGTCACACTCTACCCACCCCCACACACTGTTCAAAGCCCCTAAAAAAGAGCTACAGCTTCTTATCATCAGAGATGGGTGTGGTACTTCCTTAGAAATCCCACTGAGTCAATGAGCTGATGTCTAAAACATCACCACTGTCCAGAGAGAGAGGTGGGGTCATTTTGTGTCCTGTCAGGATGCTTGGAAGGCAGTGAGTGTGAGCAGAGAGCAAAAGACAGTTGGGTGACTGCCAACATGTGTTAATGAACAAATTAAGTGTCCTTTTAAAACAAATGCTTCAAGATTTAAAAAGGCTAATAGAAGAAAAATGCATTAAAATCTCTCCTGTGACAGAAAATTATTATGAACTCATTGAGGACACATTTTCTTAACTAATAATCATACATTATGCAACTTTTGCCATGATTTTTGCCATGATTTACAGTCTAGAAAAGCTGCTGAAAGTCAGAGGCAGTCTGCAGATTTTGTCCAGTTGATTTGACAGATTTCACAGAAAACTGCGTAGTGTACGAATGGCATAGACACAGATTTTTTTTGCGTCCTTTTTATTCTGATTCCGTCCATTAGGAGGATATCGAACATGAACATATTTTCAGCTAAATTTAGAACATAGATTGTTTTTGTTTGTCATGCGTCGAGGGACATGTCTCTGTGTGACACCAATTTTTAAATGTTTAAGCCATGAAAAAATAAAGGCTTTTTAACTTTCTCAATATACCCATCGAGTGCCTTGGACTACTTTTGCATTTAAACTTAACTATCCTACACAACCAAAGAGCACCGAGATCTTACACCCTGTGCAGCACTTCCTGCATTCCTTTGCATTGATGTCTCTGTGTGAGTTCGTTGTTCTGAACCACTTAAAAGTCTGAAGTGTGTGATCCTCAGTCGTTTAGTGTATGATGCCTATAGCACTTTAAAGGAAGTATATGTAAGATTGTGGCCAAAACAGGTACTGCAATCACTTTCAAATGACTGTAGAGCGATGTATCCCCTCTCCCTCTCCCCCTCCCCCTGACTCGAGGTTGCTAGATAGGTAGCAGGATCCAGCAGGAACGTTTGTAGCTGCAGCTTTGGTAACTAGAGCAGATCTGGCAACCCCGGATGCCGAAACACTACTGACTTTGTGATTGGTCGATAGGTGGCGCTTCAGGCCAAAACACAACATGTCAACATCAACATTAGTTGAGGGCTGCAAAAACAACTTTTAAATGACAATATCCTGTCCGGACTACAGTTGTCAGTGATATAAGTATTTGAAATTAACATGATTTCTTAAAGGACAACTCCTAGGGGCAATGAACCAAGGGGTAATTAACAGATGGTTACCGAGTAGATCGTTCTCTGGGATGCGTTTTCATGAAAATCAAATGTAAAGAGTTTTATCTCTAAAAACAGATTAGCTTGTAGCGCTTGTCTATGGGGCACAGGGTAGACACAGGGTAGTAAAATTAAATTGCTAACCACTAACAAGGCTCAAAATAGCCTCACACTAACACAGTAGCATAATGAGGGTCCCTGCATGCAAACCAAAGCATTGAGAACTTTGTAAGTGTACAAACAGTTTTATAAGAAGATACTTTATAAACACAGCGCATTACGCGTTCACGGTTCATTAGCACATGTTCATTATTAACTAGCGTTTTAATTTCACTACCCTGTGCCCCATAGACTAGTGTTATAAGCTAATCTGTTTTTAGAGATAAAACTCTTTACATTCGATTTCCATGAAAACGCATCCCAGAGAACGATCTAGACTGTAACCATCTGTTAATTACCCCTAGGTTCATTTCTCACCGGAGTTGTCCTTTAATGGCTAGTGACATATCAGGGCCATTTTATGATTAATTAAAATACATTTCTTACATACAGTTCCTTTAAAATCTGTTCAGATATTAAGAGTTATGTAGTGTGTTCCAGCCTTTAGTGGATTTCAAAAGCAGGATATTTAGTGAATATTGAAGTGAAAATTTAAATGTAACATTAATAAGTTATATTATAGATTTTAGAAAACAATAGGATAGATAGGATAGAATAGCAATTTGGCAAAGCAATTGTGACCAAATGTTTTAAGGGGTTTAAAGTTTAAAATGCTTTTCACATTTCAGACAGCACAGAAATACACTCCTATGCTTGTGTTTTAATATCAGATAGACTCGGTCGGAGAAAGTCTTGCTATAATCAGCTCCAGCTGGGGTCTGGAGGCCTAAGAGTGATGAAGAGGGTCCTGAGACTTTCCCTGCTCTCTCTCTCTCTCTCTCTCTCTCTCTCTCTCTCTCTCTCTCTCTCTCTCTCTCTCTCTCTCTCTCTCTCTCTCTCTCTCTCTCTCTCTCTCTCTCTCTCTCTCTCTCTCTCTCTCTCTCTCTCTCTCCTCCTACTCTAATTCCATCCTCCTTCAGTGTTATTTGTTTAATCACAGCTGGAGTCTTCAACTTATTTTATTGTGATGCTTACATTGAAATGCCATTGAAATAATCATTTTAAAAGTCTAAAAGTCAGAGTCATGGTGTAAGTTAACATACTAGTATTTTCTTTAATTTATTGTCTTTTCTCTTTTTTTTCTCAAAAATTAGCTTGATAACCGGCAGGCTTCCAGTTGGTCTTATGTCTCTTTCCCAACGTCTACATTGTTGTTATCAACCCTTTCATCTTGATAACTCTTGCCATAATTTCTTATGAATTTCCCCCACTTTTGGCCTCTCTTGTCCTAAATAATTTTGCCTGCCAATTGTTTTACCACTTTCTGTCTGCTTTATATTTTTGTATAGGATTGTATAGGAACTCACTTTGATAACTTTAGAAGTCAGTAGTTTTTGTTCATTTGAGTCACTCTCCCTCTCTGGCAGAATTAAGACAGTTGACAAGTTCAGTCAAGACTGAGTTTCAGTTCTAATTAAAGAGGAAAAAAGAGATGATGAAAGAGAGAGAAATAATATATTTCGATTGTGATTATGAAATTAAATTATGTTTGTTGTTTTACAAATGTGTTATCATGCCTGGTAATCACTGTATTTCTGTTGTATTTCTTGACATCTGACTATTGAGCAATCACTTTATTGCCAGAACATGCTCAGGGCTGCAAGCGGAGTGGGGGGTGGGGGCATTGTATGTGTGTATGTATGTAAATAGTAAATATTACAGAATACCTTTTATTCCTTTGAAGTAGGATTTGTTGCTGGTCTTGCTGAGACGAGCAGTGCCATCTCAAATTCCTCAGTAGAGTGGAGTGAAGTTTAATGTAAGCAGATTGTGTGTGAGTGTGTGTTTAGGAAACAGTGAGAGGTGGAGAGCAGCACAGTATGATGACCATAGCGGTAAGATTCACAACAAGCCTTCTGACCTCGTAGACTCACAGCTGAATTACAACTGTATCCAAGAGGAAAATATTCCTCCTCAGCCTACTGCTCTGCTCTCAAAGACCCCTCATCTTAATAAAGGAACCTTGACATTTATATACACTGCCCGTCCAAAAAAAAAAGCTGTTTGGATTTAAATTGGCAAATGCTTGGATGGTCTGTGATTGGATCATTATTGCAGTGATTATAATGGTTCTAGCATGTTATATGTTTGGCAACAGTTCTTCCAACCCTAATTGATGAAGTGTGTAGCTTTTCATTTGTTAAACAACCATGTAGGAAGACACATCATGGCCATATTCCAGGATGACAATGTCAAGATTCATCAGGCTCAAATTGTGAAAGAATGGTTGGAAGGGAGCATAAACAATCATTTTCACACATGAACATTCAAATCGAAAGTCTTTGGGATGTGCCAGAGTAGACTTTACAGAGTGCTTGACTCTTGCATTGACAATACAAGATCTTGACCAAAAATGTATGCACATCTTTATGGAAATAACATCACATTTATTTCCATCAATAGGTTCAATGTTCAATTCTATTATCAAATTTTTTAATTCTCTCTCTCTCTCTCTCTCTCTCTCTCTCTCTCTCTCTCTCTCTCTCTCTCTCTCTCTCTCTCTCTCTCTCTCTCTCTCTCTCTCTCTCTCTCTCTCTCTCTACATGCATACACGTGTGTGTGTGTTTGTGTGTACCTACGTGTGTGTGTGTGTACCTACGTGTGTGTATGTAATAAACATTTTCTATAATAAAAATATATAATATAATATTAAATAAAAACAATATCAATGTGAATGTATTATGTATATATGTGTGGCGTATATTATGTATATATGACTCTATCACTGTTTTCTCCTTCTGTAGGCAGAACGTGAGGAGTGGCAGCAATTCCAGGCTGACCTGAAGGTGGCGCTAGTGGTTTCAGACAGACTGAGGGCAGAATCTGAGGAAGATCTAAATTCTTTAAGAGCAGCAATGCAGGACATGGAAACAAAGCTAGCCAATGCCTTACAGGCTCGTCAGGAGTTTGAAAGTCAATTGGAGAGTCTGAGAGTTGAACTGGAGCAGAGCAAGCAGAAATTGAAAGAGTTCACTGGCAGCCACCAGGGGGCGCCGATACTGAGGGGCCTAGAGAGACGAGTGGAGGGTTATGAGAAGAGCACTGGACCCGAAGAGCCATTGTGGACATATGAGATGAAGGGAAAAAGAGAAATGCGCATCTCTGGTACTACAGAGAGATCTAGGTGAGTATTATGTAAGTTTCTATATGTACAAAAAAATGGCTCAAATTGGCTCAAATTTTTTAAATAAAATTTTATTAGAAATGTAAATAGTTACTCTTCACAATAAGGTCCCATTAGTTATTTTTAGTTAATCTCTTTTCCTCTATATTCTAAATAAGTGTTGGTATGGTATTTCTGTTGTGAACGACATCTATCTGCATCAGAAATCGCATAATACCTTGTATATAGGAGGCGAAAAACAGTTTTGTGACAAAATAAGTATGTCTGAATTCACAGTACTCATAAATCTGTAGGCTAAATGTACCCGGATGACCTACTACTTCTGGTGAGATTCTAAAGTGTGCATACGATGGACAGTGTACTGTCCCATGAGGCCACAGGAGAGGATTTGGGAATGGCAGTAACGCGACGCAACTGACAGCGCAACAGATGTGATGAGGGCAACATAGCAAATGTAGTACATCCAGATTACATTCTACACACATTCATACTATTTAGAACATACTTTTTAAGCTGTCATGAAATAATACCTTATTCAGTAAAAATTGCAGAGTATGTGATTTCGGATGCAGCCCATGTGTTTTTGAAGGAATCTGTTGAGTGAATGATTGAAGTAATCACTCGTCACAACCTACTGATGTAATAATGTAACAGTCACTAAATAAATCAAGATCTGACCCAGTTTTACTGGTGAAGTGAATCAAAAGATTCAAGTAAATTCAAAATGAATCAAACTCCTCAATGTAAGCTCTTCAGGCTTTTCTTAGACACATAGTTGTTTGTAAATCGAGATAATGGACCTGTCTCGTCTGAACATGTTAAAATGGAGTCAATTAAGAGTCAATTACCCCTACCTTTGGAATCTACAGTACTCTCAACTCCTAACTGAATCAAATCCGATTCAGTCTAATTCAAGCTTGTCTGTTCATCGAGTGAGTTCCATTCCAATGTGAATCAGTGCGCAGTTCTGTGATGCATGCTGCAGATATATCTAATACCAGGGCATTGTTTAGTCATTCTAAATGATTCATTGTTTACAGCCCACAGTCTTGCAAAGTGACCTATGTTACATGTATGGATCATTCCATCATTTTGCAGGAGTTTGTGCAGACTGCCCTCCAATTACCCTGATGTTGTTGTAAATGGTACTTCCCAACCCTCCGTGGCTATGACAACAGAATCAGTGAGTAGAAAACATAAAACATATTCCCTTTTTTCTGATTCTTTGAATTTTTATTATTAATGTATCAGACTTATTTAAGAAAAGAAATCGGTTAACAGTGTCTAATTATTTTATGCTCCCCAGAGCAAGACTCAAGCTGTAAGTTTAGAGCGGCAAAACAATATGACCAGCTCCATTAAAGGTATGAAAACAGGGGTTTCATTTGAACAATATCCTGTTGTTTGGAAATCATTTAATATTTGTACCTTTGCTGGCATACCAGACTCATACGGACACAAATGATTTATTCTGTATGCATGCCTGTGCATGTCTAACAGATAAGAAAGTGGAGAATCCACTCCTACAAACATGCAACTCTTCAGGTTTAGATGTGGCAAATAAGATCAACAGGACAAGGTGAATCAAACACCATAACCTCTTTTTCCATTACCATTCGTTCATGAGAAACACTGAAATGGAAGTCAAAGAATAGAGAATTGACATCTATCTCCTTTCCCATCAGGACACAGGAGGATTTCCCATCAGGACTCAGGTCACTGAGGCTTCATGGAAGTTCCAGGCGAAACTCTCTGCTTCGCTGGTGTCAAGGCAGAACTCAGGGATACAAGGTACTGAAATGACCCAAACTAAACGAAATAGCTGACAGATAAAACTTGGCAGTCAGCCACACACCCCCTTGTCTCAGACTTAGACAGCACGGACCACCCACAGTCCTTTCACTGACCATCTGATGCACATTGTACACACAACTGAAAAGCACTTTCCCAATCTGGAAAGCTCTTGTCTGACTCACTGAGTTTTTTATCAGTCTGCCTGCAAAAGGAAGTCTTGAAAGTTGTGTAAGTTACTGGGATGAAACAACAAACACTATTAGGAATTAAATAGTCACTGTTTTTGTAAAGTGCCATTTTAGTTTTTGTAAAAAAAAAATTGTACATACATTTATTCAGCAAAATTAATATATTTATATTTAAATTAATATATTTAGCAATGATGCTTTGAATTGATCAGGAAAGTCATTTATAACATTACAAAAGATTTCAAATAAATGCTTTTCTTCTATTTGAACTTCTATTCATTAAATAATTCTGAAAAAAAATGTCACGATTTCCACAGGCATATTAAAGAGCACATCTGTTTTCAACATTAATAGCAGAAAGAAAAGTTTATTTAATAATGAATTAATAATTTGTTCAATTTATATAGCGCTTTTTCTGGGTACTGCTTTACATATAGAAGGGGGGAACAAACTTTTTATAATATTCTTTTTTTAATTATATTAAAAAAAATTACGCAGGTCCATTATTGTGATAAAAACTATAAAACTAAACAGCATAAAGACAAAGACAAAACTAAGTGTGGCTGGTCACTTTATATATCAATCACTCAGTCTCGTTCTGTCAAACTGGGTGGTTCTTGGCCAGAAAAAAAGCTGCATTAAAATTAGACTAATGTAGCTCTTTATCATTTTGGTGTTTCCTGTTTTTCCTGCAGAATATTGAGATCACTAATTTCAGCAGTTGCTGGGAGGACGGTTTGGCCTTTTGTGCGATTTACCACAGTTACCTCCCCTCTCACATACCATATGACAAACTCAATCCAGAGAACAAGGTAATACACATCTTTCACATGCTTACATGCTAACATGTTAGCATATGAGTGTTATGATGATGTTGATGCTGATGCTTTATCCATAGAAAGAGAACCTCACTCTAGCATTCAAGACTGGAGAAGGTTTTGGAATCTCTGCTTCACTGGTGAGATGATTGAGTTTTTTCGAAGCAATTGTATTTAATTGTATAACTTAATCCTGTAATTACTCCTCCCTGATTCAGACACCAAACTAATCAACCAATGCACAATTAATTAATTCCAGATTTCAGAATATGCAAGACACGAGAATGAAAAACATGACAGGCCAGATGTGAAAATGACCCATGATTGAATAGACATGAAAACGACTCAGATATGATTGATTAGCTATGTAATCGGCTCAGAAATGAATGGCTGAACATGATAATTGCTCAGAGATGATTGACTGGATATGTAAATGCCTCAGACATGATTGGCTGAATGTGTTAACAATCATGATTAGCCAACAAAATGACTCAAACATGATTCATTGGAATAATGCAAACAGGATCTCGTGTGGTTGTTCATTTGTGAATAATGTTTCATTGTGGTTCCTCAGACGGTGGAGGAAATGCTAAAAGATGATGCACCGGACTGGCACAGAGTTCTGGAGTACGTAGAGAGCATCTACCAACATTTTGAGATGTGAGACTCTGGATATATACATGTCCTGATCATTTGCACAGTGTTTTTGAGTTTGGCTGGTTAGCATGGCCCGCTAACCCTGCCATGTATTTTGACTTATTGCAAGAAACAAGTGAATTGCTTCATTCACTGTTTTATACTGAAAGGCTCTTAAAAGTCAAATCAACTTAAAGTCAGCATGAAACAGAGGTTGCAAAAGTCTTTTCTTCCCTATTGTGGCGTATTCTAGTGAAATGTCTTCTTGAACAAGACAAAATGGGCTGGACTTGATTTTGTCCATCGGAAATGATTGGATCATTGTGGTTTGCTATTGCTATGATTTTACATGTGATATTGTCCCGCCCTCGCTCCAAACATCATCAAAGAGACGTCACTGCAAGTGTGAGGACATGATAGAAGGTTATTTTGATTAAAGATTATTTGAACACATCAGACAAACAATAAATAATGAGGTGCATGGATACATCATTATAATACACACTGTAATATTCCATAAAAGTACACAAATTGTAATTTTGATTTCATGGTGTGAAACGGAAGTGCTTTCTTGATGTGCCTTAATCAATCAGCATTTATGGACTTTAAAAAATTGTGCCTAGAACTGAGAGCCCAAAAAATACAATTTCTGGGGGTCCCGCCCCTTCATATTCATTCCACTGAGAAGAACTGGAATGCTATTTTATGTTCTAGTATTATAGACCTCCTGAGCAACTTCTAAAGGAGAGCAGTGTTTTAGTAAAGGGTTGTGACTGTGTCCTGATTTTATTATTGCTGCTTTTTGCCCTCTGTTGGTTGTCATGTGGAATTGCAGGTTTCATCTTCTAGTTTTACAGTATCTACGACATTATAAATATCATAAATCCTTACTTCTGTATGTGTGACATGTTTTATTTGCTGTGATGTTAAAAGTCAGAGTGAGAGTAAGGTACGGAGCTGATTCATTGAGCAGCTTTTCATCATGTTCTGTTGTCTTTGAACCCCCAAACCCATCACTGAAACTCTGCCAGTCGTTATAGCGTTTTGTAGATATTGAAGGAGAGTAAGATTCCAAAGACAAACAACAATAAATAAATATTTTTATTGATTCTGTTTAGTTCTGTCTTTCTTACTGCTTATTCAGACGTGTCATTTTCTTTGACAAAGAAGGAGTGAGGCTTGAAAGTGATTGAAAATTGTCGGAATAGGAAGATATTCCTTAAAGTGTGAATGATAGGGATATGTAGGCATCATCATACATGTTCAACTACACATTACAGATTAAACCGTCTCAAATTTGAGATAAATAAAAGAATAAACCAGCTGACTGACATATGATCATAGTTGTAATTGACCACTTAATTCCATAGAAGGACAAACACGTCAGAATGAAAGTTGTGTGCGCAAAGGAAGGGAACAACTTTTTTCATAATAAAAGTCGTTTTAGGAAAGCATTTTCTTTTGATCTGTTTTTATTGTTTCCTCTTGTTTTTGGTTGTTTTAAAGAAATGTTTTATATTTAAACTTAAAAACTCAACAAAAAATCCCAGTAAGAAAGTGAAAAACAATAAAAAGAAAAAATATATCACAATTTATGAAGAAACAAATAAATTAGATTTTTCACACTGTGGTTCAAGGCTTCCATGATACTTTAGTGCTGTTAAATCGATTAATTGCATCCAAAATTATAGTTTGTGTTGATATATGTGTACTGTGTATAATGTTCATACTCATTCTTGCATATATTTAATAATTATTTCCATGGATATCATAATATCATATCCTATTTATATTAATTATATAAAAGTCATATATTTCGATTGGTCTCCAAAGAACGTGTTTCAATGAGCAAGGAGGGCATTTTGGTTTACTACACCGCCCTGCTAAAGAAAACAAAGAATCTGCATAGATGAATGAGTGATTGGTGTAAAAATAGTTATTTTATTTCATCGTGACATAAGGAGACTCAAAATATGAAGACTTTTTCTTTGAAAGTGAATTACACAGAACATACATTGGCGGCTTCACACACTTCCACGTAGCCCTGAAACAAGGAAGCAAGAATGAATAAACCAAACAGACGCTCTTCCCGCCGGTCACTGCTGTGGCTGTCACCTGCGTGTTCTCCAATTACTCTCACTGATCCGCCTTCATCAGTACGGTGGGTGATAATAGATCTGAATCTGAGCTGTTGTTATGTTGTTTGTTCTGACTGGGGGAATACAGATCTTACTTTCTTTCTTCAGTCAGGTGACTTTTAAAGTCTTCATGTATTTTGTCAGTGTTTACCACTTAACGTTACCAGTGTAGTCATGCTGGTTTGAACTAAATTGGCATTGGTCACTTGAACTTTTGGTAATCTTAGTGAGGTTTAAATGCTGTGACATGAGCGCCATCGATGAATGAAAGGGCTCCATTCAAACACACTGAAACAGGATGCTCATGCAGCTGGTGAAGGTTGAGCCACGTAGTGCTCTTACAGGTTTAATAAGGATAGGACACACCCACATACCTGTAAACAGTGATCCAGTAACGTTAATTACATTCACCTTTGTATGTCTATATTTCTGTCCGCGCTGAAGGCTCTCAACATGCGTCAGAAGATCTTGGTGACAGGAGGAGGTGGATACATTGGCAGCCACTGTGTTGTGGAGCTCATAGAGGCTGGGTATCACCCTGTGGTCGTCGATAATTTCAGTAATGCTGTCAGAGGTAAATAACACTAAACGGCAGAAGGTCCTTGGTGGTGTCCTGAACACATTGCATTACAAAGAGTCTCAGAAATATCCTGCACACACAGTGAGCCCTTGTGTGGAATATAGTATAGTCCGTGTAACTCAGCTTTTTTTTAAATATTAATTTAAATATTTGTATTTAAATTCATGTATTATATTGTATTTAAAACGGTTGTATTACATTCAATATTTAACATTTTATATATATATATATATATATATATATATATATATATATATATATATATATATAATTGTTAATTCAGTATTTTGGTTTGGTAGCTAGCTAATAGTATTTTATAAATAGCTAATTTTTTTCAAATGTTTTTTTTTTTTTTTTTTTATGTCCATCGTTTGTTTGTGGATGTGTGTTTTGTTGAGGAGAGGGTGATGTTCCAGAGAGCTTACGGAGAATAGAGAAGTTTCTGAATACTCAGATTGAGTTCCATGAGCTGGACCTTCTGGATAAACCTGGACTGGAGAAAATATTTAAAAAGGTAAAAAAAATATAAAATATTTTTTTATATATATGCCGTTTACTCTGAGGAAGCAAGGGAGTGTCTCCTCAACAACTGGATAAGAACAAAATAAATATTTTAAAAAAAAAATGAAACAAATATTAAAAAAATGTAACATTAAAAAAGTCACTAGTTTTTATAAAGTAACCCTGTTCAACAGCAACATCTGTAGGTAAAGTTACAGTGGGAGGCTTGCCTTCCTTTAAAACAGACCCCCTAGCGTGCAGTGGGTTTGATGGAGGGGTAGTTGAGGATGAATGAGTCACATGAGAGGCAATGCCTCCAACGATTTATGATTGGTGATGGTTAGATATGATTGTTTTGTATAATAAATCCTACCTCTTGTTTTTGTGCTTGTTCTTGAATCGGTCTGAAACTCTGAATAAATAGAATAATGGTGTTAATGAGATGACTAATTTTAAAGTAAACAACTAAACCACTTGATTATCACTGCTTTGACACATCAAAATCAAACTTGTAATGGCCTGAAAATATGATGACTAATTTTTTTTCCAGAGCTGTAATTGTATTTGGTGTGGGATTGAGGACTTAGCCCCTTAATTTTAAAAGACCACCGCACACCACTGCTGAACGAAGACCAGCTTCAATGTATAACAGCGTCCTCTAGTGGTTAATTGAGTTCAATGTTTTCTTTCTGTCCTGTGTCCCAGCACTCCTTCTATGCAGTGATGCACTTTGCAGGATTGAAAGCTGTGGGTGAATCTGTAGAACAACCTTTAAGATACTACAGAGTCAATCTCACAGGAACCATCAATCTGCTGGAGGTAAGAAATGTGTCTGAAAATGTAAATGTCTTTGCATGGATTGTCCTTATGCATGGTTAATTTTCATGCATGGAGTGTCCATATGAATCTGAATCTTGACATTCAGATTTAGTACAGTTAGGGGTCTGTTTGTGCATGTTAGTGCTTTCAGCTCTTAAGGAATGCCTTACTGGCTGTGGCTCTGTTTGTTTCCGAATCAGGTGATGCAGTCTCATGGGGTGCGTAATCTGGTCTTCAGCAGTTCTGCCACCGTCTATGGAGACCCCCAGAAACTTCCCATTGATGAGCAGCATCCAGTGGGTGGCTGCACAAACCCCTATGGCAAGACAAAGTACTTCATAGAGGAAATGATCAGGGACCAGTGCACAGCAGAGAAGGTAGTTAAACACACTGTTCTGACCCTTTTGCGTCAGTGTGGCATGTGTGTAACTGATAAAATGACTTGCAGGACTGGAATGCTGTGCTGCTCAGGTACTTCAATCCCATTGGTGCTCACATCTCAGGACAGATTGGTGAAGATCCACAGGGAATCCCAAACAACCTCCTGCCTTATGTTGCCCAGGTGATCTGTCTGAGCACTTAAGGTTTAAATAATTACATTTGTGTCTGTGCATTGTAAAAGACATTGTTCTTTCTCACTTGTATGGCAGGTTGCTGTTGGCAGGCGAAAACATCTGAATGTGTTTGGAAATGACTACAGCACACCTGATGGAACCGGTAATGAGATGGTTTTCAGCACGTTATCTTCGTCTTAACTGCTGTCTCTTATTAATTAATTTCTGGAGTTGCAATTAGTTTCTCTCTCATATTTATTATGTGTTTTATGAGTTATTGTTAAACTATTAAACAAAGTTTTTTTTTTCCATTTACAGTTTTTCTCAATTGCTTAAACACTATTTCTGAAACCTTGCTCCATTTTCTGAAACCATTAAACACAAAACCTCCTCTTCAAGCACTATTCACAAAACCTCTGACTCCTCTTGCAAAATGAAACTTTCGCCTCAAAACAGTTTTGCCTGTGTTCAAAATCAAACACTGCTCTCAAATCATAAACAAAGTGATCAAAATGATAAACACTATCAAGCAATCAGTAAACAATACAGCAAAAAATAGAAAACACATTGTTCAAAACATTCTCAGGCAGAAGTAAATTTTTAATCTCAAAACAAATTTCATATTTTTCTGTCATTGTCTTGTAATCATAGTAGCTCAAAATTGGTCAGAAATTATTACTACTCTGCTTTGCTTTGCAATTTTTTGTTCTTACTCTTGCTTGTAGCCCTATTTTTACCAACTCATTCTCATGAAATGCATATTTATACGTCACAATTATTTTTTATGTGCATATGATTTGCATTGTCACCCTATTGGGTAGGTTGAGGTGTTTGGAGTACGTGCACATAACACAATATAAAGTACATATCATATGCACACGAAAACTGCATGTGTAACATATGCACATAAAAACTCATTTTGGCACATAAATCACGCGATAAATACAATTTGTGCTATAGATATGCATTTTCATTAGATTTGGCTGATTTTTACAGTACTGTACTCTGCATCTCACAAACTTGTCCTTTGTTGATATGAACCTGCAACCAGTCAAAATCTATTGAGCAGTCAGTAGCCTACTGTAAACAAATGGAAAGCAACATGTTCAGGGCAATATGATTTGTTCATTGTACAGTATACAGCCTACAATGCACTGTACTTATATTGGTTGTGTCTCATCATTTGAAACAGATTAAATCAGTTTTGAGTGGTTGTGTTCAATCAATGACATTGTGTTCTCCATTTGTATTTGATTGTTGTCACTTGTGTTAACCCGTATGAAGGCATGTGCATTAGAGTGCAGAATGTGTCTTGACAATAAGAATGTGTTTAGAGTTTAGCTGAAAAGTCTAAGTGAGATCTGCAAATTATGTTTTACCATGTGAAATGGTTTAAGGTATTGACAACAGACTGCACAATTAGCTAAATGAGTTCAGGCAACTGAGAAATTTGTTCAACCGATGGGTTTTAGTGTTTTAGCAATTGAGAAAAACTGTAATTAGTAATTGAAATAAAGCTTAAAGCTGCTGTCCGTAACTTTTTTTTTTTGTGTGTTCAAGATTTACAAAAATTATATAATGAGAATGTCCAACATGAATCCATTTTCCAAACCGTGTTTTTGTCCTACCCTGGATCATTATGGTACACTTATAATAAGTGTTTATATTGGGACTATTTCAGGCCAGACTGGTAGGAACCGCTGCGGAGGTGCACAGCCCGTGTGACTCGCCATAGACATAAAACGGAGAGAAGTAGCTCCAGCTGCAATGTTCTTCCATAAGACGCATGCAGTACTGTTTATTAACCGCTAGAGCGCAAAAAGTTGCGGACTGCAGCGTTAAATAAAATATAAATATTAGATGGAAAACTTTGGCATAAAAACTTTAAATAATTAGTTTAAGGTAAAGTACTACATTTTCTCAAACTAATGAGATATAAATAAATGAAAGCCTAATATAACTATTTAAATTTATTTAAAAACTAATAAAAATGACACAGCACATAACAAAATTACTAAAACTTAAAGTCAAGCTAAAATGAATAAATAGTGTAGCATTATTTAAATAATACTAAAAAAAACACTGGTTTTAGTTGAGTTTTTTCCACAGGTGTCTGGTTTTGGTTTATTTCGTCTTTATTTTAGGGCTGTCTTAAGTTTGTGCTGACTTTATGAAAGCTAGAAAAATTGTCAGCAGTGTCTTGATTTTTCCTATTCAGTCAGTGCCATTTTAAGGTTTAATTCAGGTGGTTGTAAAACTTTCCAAGTTCTATAATATGTTATTTATAACCATGTTATGTTATTTTATTTTAGTTTGCTTTGTAGTCATGAAAATCTTCAGTTATGTTGGTTTTCAGTTCAGGACATTCAGTTCATTCCGGTTAAGATAATAACTCTGATTTATTCTTCCTGGCTAGGTGTGAGAGATTATATCCATGTTGTTGACTTGGCAAAAGGGCACATTGCTGCGGTCAGGAAACTGAAGGACAGCTGTGGGTGTAAAGTAAGACATTCTTTCTTCCTCTTTAATGTGCTCTGTTTTTCACATCCTTTTTTCTCAGTTTTTTACCTTCCTGTCCTGGTCTCTTTGTAGGTTTATAACCTTGGCACAGGTACAGGCTACTCGGTGCTACAGATGGTGAATGCCATGGAAAAAGCTTCAGGTCGAAAGGTGAGGTGAACCTGCTGCGGTCCAAAGCACATATATATAATTTATATATGCATGTACACAATTTGTTCAGCCTAAGGTCACCTTTATGAAATCGGATTGTGATGTTTTGAATATTCTCTTCCTCTGGTTCCAGATTGCCTATGAGATTGCTCCTCGGCGGAGCGGGGATGTGGCCTCCTGCTATGCAGATCCAAGTCTGGCAGAGAAAGAGCTGGGCTGGAAGGCTGAATACGGCCTGGAGAGGATGTGTAAGTGTAAACCATCAAATCAATTCATTTTCATTCTGCAGTGTGCATAAATAGATGGGTGAGAAATACTGACAGCTCCCAATTAATCTGACTGTTTTATCTAATCACAGGTGAGGATCTATGGCGCTGGCAATCCAAGAATCCCACGGGATTCAGTAATGGAACACTGCCTTGAAACTGGATGAATGCAGACTGTTTCTTACAAAAAATAAGGGAATTGCACTCATAGCAAAAAAACAAAGCCAAAGTGGGACAATGAAGTCTTTCATTTGTAATAATTATATGTAAAATCATTATATTACAAGAAATCTAAACATAAACAAAAGATTTAATCTAATTCAGCATCTGTCTTTTTAAAATGTACAATATTTGTATGCCATCACTTGTATTAAAGCACACTGATCTATGATTATTTTTACTTCCTTGTCAGTGAGATAAGAAAAAATAAATTGAATATGCTGCATTTTCTTTTTATTGTATGTTTAAGTGTTTTTTTTCAGCATTTCACTGATTGTTCCGTGTTTTTGTCGTTTTTTGGCAGGTTATTTTAACAAAACACGTGCTAGAATAAAACATCTTAGATCCGAGTGTATGAAATGAACGTTCCCTGTCAAACCAATGGCGCTGTTTTCTATGAGACAATGGGGTCAACATAAGTGCTAAAAACCTAAATGGGACATTTATTCATTTTCAGGGCCAGAAGCCGTGAATGTATCGGTTTTGCTGTACAGGGGCGCGTGTGCTTTAAGCGGTTCTCCGGTCCCGGGCGCTCCGGACACCCACGTCAGCAAAACGTTTTTCCAGCACAACCGGGTTTCGGTCTTTCGGGCAAAGCAGGAAGTGAAAGCAGTTCGCCCTGATAACAAAAGCTGGACAAATACATCCAAAGTAGGCAGAGAAATGGAGATGGTTTGTGAAAGTGGGACATGTCGATCGTATCGGAGTGCGGGTGACGCGGGGCATCTGTGAGTATTATGTTTTAAGAGACTGGGGGAAACGGGTGCCCGGGTAAAGAGGGTGGGCGAAGGGGACCAGCACGAGGCTCAGCGTCAACCCGCGGGGCGTCTGAGCTCAGGTAATCCGAAATATGAAAAAGGGGTGAAGGTATTAAAAAGCCGGGTGTTTTGCGTTTTAAAATCAAGTCTGAGGTCGGTACGGTGGGCGGCTCTCCACGGACGACAGGGTTCCCATCAGAAACCACCCCACTGCCCATATCCCCGTATCTGACAGGGTTTATTCGTAATGTAAGAAATGCAATGCCTCGTTATCGATTAAATACCGTTTTAGGTACGTTAAATACAGGCGTGTGTGTGCGTTATCTCAGGTATTACTTTTTCCGTCGGGCGTTTTACACATAAAGGGCGCAGAGCACTTTAATCTCATAATTTACTTTTCGTCCGTTTTCTTGGTTCCTACGGATTGTATGGCTTTATATTAATTGGGTTATTTATTTATTTACTCGTGTCTTAGTTACAACGTAACCCAGTTTTGGTATTTGTGTGCGCGTGCTGCGAGGGAAGACGAAAGATGGAGAGATTTTTTTTAACAGCAAAAACGTCCCCTAATTTTCTTTATTGCCATTGTTTCAATGTTTAACGCGTCAGTGTTAAACCCGCGTTTGTCGTCTTCTCTCCCTCTTTCTGTTTTTCCTCTTTTTTTCTCCCTTCTTCTCTCCCTTGTTACCCGATGCGCAAAGTCGGGTGTTGCCCCTTCCACAGCGAATGTAGATGATTGACAGATGTGCAGTCCAATCACAGAACAGTAAGGCGGAGTTTTACTGCCTCCTTGTGAAATCAAATCGCTGCCATTACGTCACACAAAGCACACATACACGCTGCAGAAATAAAGTAGAAGTTATTATGAATGTAATGGATAATAATATACTGTGATCCTCTGTATGTGTATCTTGTATGTTGTGTATGTTATGCAATAAAATGTTTTTTTTAATTCAATAAACCATTTTAAATAGTTAATTATGCTATAAAAATATTTATAAAGTTCTCACTTTTTTTCTTATTCAGGCCTATTCACAAATGGACCAGTGCAGATATGTCAGCCATTCACCAGAGCTGTTTGCTAAAGCAGCTGGACCAGCAGCGGCATCAGGAGTTGTTCTGTGACTGCAGCGTGCTGGTTGAGGGTCAGATTTTCCGTGCACACCGTAATGTCCTGTATGGCAGCAGTGGATATTTCAGGATGTTGCTGTCTCAGGGAGCTAAAGACACTCTGGAGTCTGTAAGTGCTTCTTTTGATGTCTTCAGCCCTGACATCTTTGCCATAATCCTGGACTTTATTTACTCTGGTCAGCTAGAGCTCAACAGCTCTAATGTAATAGAAGTGATGTCAGCCGCCAGCTACCTGCAGATGAATGACGTCATTTCCTACTGCAAGGCCTTCATTAAATCTTTCCTCGAGATCAGTGCAAAAGAGGACGATGAGAATCGGTATTTGTGTCTGTCGGACAGCAGTCCGCTTCAGGACAGACGTGAGAACGTCATCGAGCCGTCCAACATGTGTGACGTAAGCATGAGCTCTCAGACCAGACTCTGGGATGAGCAAGAGGATGAACAGCCACAGGAAGACTTCAGGGGAACCAGCCCGCAGCCCTCAGGGCTTCAGCAGAACTCTCCTCCACAGTCCAGCCTGGAGGCACAAATGGAGGAGGAGCAGTACAGCTCTGTGCTCCCTGAACGCAGGAGAAGAGGAAGCAGGAAAAGAACCGCCACCAGTCGCTTGGTAACAGAAGACACTTCTCTCATTGACCTTCAGGGGGTGGTATCACACTGCTCTCAGAAAGCAGACGAGCTGTACGCAAACCTTCCGTCAATTGTTGGGGTAGTTGGGGTGTTCAATAAAGGTAAGCGCTACACTGCCGTATAAAACAGTTTATTCTGCTAAACGTGACAGTAATGATTTTTACAATGTTACAAAAATATATTTGAAATAAATCGTGTTCGTTTGAACTTTCTGTTTATCAAATATTAAGCAGGAGCACAACTGTTTTTAGCATAGACATTAGATAATAAGAGTTAATAATGATATGAGTTAGTAAAAAATGTTTCCTGGGCACCTGTCAGCATATTAGGATGATTTCTGAAGGATAATTTGACCCTGAAGACTGATGATGCTGAAAATACAGCTTTTCCATCACATTTTCTATTGTAATATATATAAAATGTAATTTATTCCTGTGAAACTTTTAAATTGTAGAACTTTTTCACAATATTACTGTTTTTAATGTTTGTTTGTTTTTGTTTTGTTTTTGTTTTTTAATAAATGTAGCCCGGGTGAGCATAAGAGGCTTACTTTAAAAACATAAAAAATAATCTTAGAGTTAAAAGTTAAATATTAATTTTATTTCATTATTTTCAATTTAACATCAATATAAAGTATTGATTTTGAGTACAGATTTAGGCACGTATAGTGACCTTCCAGGTCTGGAGCAGGCACCAACAACATACTGTCACTTTCCCTAGGCTGCCCATTGTACATCCTCAATACTGATCTGTAGCACAGAATACTATGCACATACACAGATACACAGTTTATCCAAGGTTAGCGTTGGTTGACCTCCAGTTCTGACCAGAAAGTGTCCCAAACGTATTGATACCATGTGCTTTCTCTCAGTAAGAGGTACAGACAATATTCAGTTCTCTTGATTAAGTAAAATCATAACTGAAAAGAATGATAAAAAAATCATTATAATAATTATAATAATATTATTATACATAGTGTGTGTGTGTGTGTGTGTGTGTGTCTGTCTGTCTGTCTGTCTGTGTGTGTGTGTCTGTGTCTGTCTGTGTCTACTGAAGCGGCAATGGATTTCAGAATGTACCCCTTTCAATATTTTCTGTTTATATTGCATTCTAGGTTTTGATCAACAACCTAAACTTGAACAGTAGTTAAATGCAAAACATTTCTCCTCTAGGCCTTTATCATGCCCCTGATTCTTTCTCTATTATGCAATGGGTCTGGACTTTGTAAACAAGACATGTATTTATTAAATTGGCTATCAAATAGTTATTTGATGTGGTGATGCGTGAAAGGGATCTGACAGTCACTGTCTCTCTCTGTCTCAGATTCCACTCCCTCTATGCGTTACAAATGTCCTTTCTGCACGCACACAGTAAAGAGGAAGGCAGACTTGAAGCGTCATCTCCGCTGTCATACAGGTGAGCGTCCGTATCCCTGTCAGGCCTGCAGCAAACGTTTCACTCGCCTGGAACACCTACGTAGCCATTTTGAGACGGTGAGAAACACTCAGCTTCACTGCTCATTGCTGTACATTGTCATTCATTGTCATGCTATTGTTGGTCATTAATCATAAAATCATTTCATATATTGTACTTCCTGTGTAATCAGGAATGCTGTTTAATCTATATATATATATATATATATATATATATATAAGTATATGTTTTTCTGTCTGTTAAATAAAAGAAAAACACTTGTGTTACACAGATTCATCAGGCCCGTAAACTGGTGTGCAGGAAGTGTAAACGCCATGTTACTGAAGTCAATGGGCGAGTGGTAAGTGAGGGAACCCGCAAATACAGGCTGTGCGACGTTTGCATTCAGGAGAGTGGCTACAGTGAGTTAATCACAGATGGAACTGAGGATAAGGATGGCCTGTTGTTGGGTGTGGAAGAGGACATGAGTGAGAACAGGCAAATTACATGGGTCATGGACGACGATGACCTCGCAGAAGATTCTGGAGCAGATCTCATAATCCAGGAAGTGGAGGACAGTGATGAGGAAGCCAGTGGAAAGTGATGATATGTTTGATTGTGTGTGAGGGTGAATGGGTAAGAGCTGTATTTTTTGGCAGTTTAACATCCGTTATAATTTCATAAGGAAAATGATTGTGCGTTTTTGTACAAATAAAATAAATTTCTCATTAAAAATCAAAAGTATTTAAAATATAACTGCTTTTATAAAAGTACAAGTATATTTCTGTAATTTAAAGTATATTTAGTTTATTTCAAAGGCATTTATTGGCAAAAGGACAATGTGGTAATTTAATTTAGATCCAAGGCTGTTACAATGGGATTTTTCTGTAATTCTAAAAAAATCAAACTTGTGTTAATCCCAAGGTTTACATTTTTCATTTTATATACGTTGCTGCATGGAGTCCTTGTGACTTACTTTGTGTGATGTGAAACAGACTCATTTATTTATTTAAATCGCAACAAGTTATGTTGTCACAGGCTCATCTTAAACATTGTCTAAATAAAATATTATATGTATGACTGTATGTGTTTCTCTTTCACTATGGAAATATATTCTGCTATTCGTTTTATTTTGAAAATGATTTAAGATAATTTAGACTAAAGAAATATATTTTAAATACATGCAGTGTGTGTAAGAATCATTAGTTACATTTAACCAGAATAAAATACAAATGCATTTGCTCATTCTAGGTTTACACTCACATTTAACAAAAAACATTGGCATTTTTCACCCTCTGGTCGGGTCAAATAAGAAAACATTTAGCTCTCGTCGCTATGATGGTGCAGAGGAATGACGGTGACAAGCCTCTCGAAATCCGCTACCGTATTATCGCGAGATCTAAAATCATTATATGACATTATGACGTCAGAAGGAATGGGGGCGTGTGAAGATGGCGGCGCTCATGATGAGGGTTGGTCCTGGTCCTTTCGCCTCTGCTCGGGTTCACCGTCCTTCTTTGCACTCCTTTGCTGCCGTCGTGCTCAGATCCGTAAGTTTTTGTTTACTGCTCTAAACGTGACCATGTTATGTAGTTTGTATTTGCCCTTTTGTGGTGCATATGTATGTTTGTAAACTTTGTGTGTGTGATTTGACAGGTCAGTGTGTCTGCCACCCAGTCATTCCCAGAGAGAGTGAAGATTGTGGAGGTTGGACCCCGAGATGGACTTCAGAATGAAAAGGTGAACGTCTTTTCTTTTTCTGAATTAACCTGCATTAAAATCCAGCATGACAATGTGCAGTGTAGTTCTACTTCTGTTTTACCAACTGTCATACACTGGTGACTCAAATTAAACCTTGATTTCTGAAGGTAACGTTAGTTACTGTCAGCTCGGCAAATATTGAGTTTCAAAGGTTAAGTACAGGAATTTTAATTATCTTTAATATTAACATAAGTGCTGTTAATTCGGTTAATTGTGATTAATAGTATCCAATAAAAGTTTGTTGTTACATAATATATTTGTGTATACTGTGTTCTGTAAATATAGTCATTTATGTATACTTTTAAGAAATATTTGCATGTATTTACTGTATATATATATATATATATATATATATATATATATATATATATATATATATATATATATATACACATATACAAATATTTTTTTTTGAAAATTCGTAAATGTGTGTGTGTGTGTGTGTGTGTTTATATACATTATTTTGGATGCAGTTATTCCATTTGACAGCAATAATTCATATATAACTGCTAAATTCTGACTTTTTTCTCATTTAATTAATTTATATATATATATATATATATATATATATATATATAGAGAGAGAGAGAGAGAGAGAGAGAGAGAGAGAGAGAGAGAGAGAGAGAGAATAGAATTTAGCATAATATATACATAACATAATAAATATATATACAGTGGCATGAAAAAGTATCTGAATTTGGAATTTCTCACATTTCTGCCTAAAATCACCATCAAATGTGATCTGATCTTTGTCAAAATTACACAAATGAAAAAACAGTGTCTGCTTTAACTAAAACCACCCAAACATTTATGGGTTTTCATATTTTTATTGAGGATAACATGCAAACAATGACAGAAGGGGGAGGAATAAGTAACTGAACCTTATGCCTAATGAGACTTTTAGAGCAATTAATACCAATTTTTACCAAACAATTTAAGTCAGGGATGTGTCCAATCACTGAAGAGTGGCTTAAAGCTGCCCTGCTCACTATCAAACACACACCTAGAAAGAACTGTGTCTTGATGAGAAGCATTGTCTGATGTGCACCATGGCTCACTCAAAAGAGCTCTCTGAAGACCTGCAATCAAGAATTATTGATTTGAATAAAGCTGGGAAAGGTTACAAAACCATCTCTAAAAGTTTGGATGTTCATCAATCCACCGTTAGAGAAATTGTCTACAAATGGAGAGAGTTTGACACTGTTGCTTCTCTCCCAAGGAGTGGCCGTCCCCCAAAAATGACAATAAGAGTTCAGCACAGTATACTCAGAGAGGTAAAAAAAGAACCTTAGAGTGTCTGCTAAAGACTTACAGAAATCACTGGCACAGTCCAATATCTCTGTGCATACATCGACTATAAGTAAAACACTGGCCAAGAATGGTGTTCATGGGAGGACTCCACGGAGGAAGCCACTGCTGTCTAAAAAAAAAAATTGCTGCACGTTTAATGTTCGCAAAAAGGCACTTGGACAGTCCACAGAACTTCTGGCAAAATATTTTGTGGACTGATGAAATGAAAGTTGAACTGTTTGGGAGGAACACACAACGTCATGTGTGGAGGAAAAATGGAGAATATCCCCAAAATCAACACCTCATCCCCACCGTAAAGCATGGTGGAGGAAGCATCATGGTTTGGGGCTGGTTTGCTGCATCAGGGCCTGGACAATTGCAATCATTAATGGAGAAATGTATTCAAAAGTTTATCAGGAAGTTATGCAGGAAAAGCTAAGGCCGTCTTTCAGAAAGTTGAAGCTAAAAAGAGGATGGATGCTGCAACAGGACAATGACCCAAAACACAGAAGTAAATCAACTTCAGAATGGTTTCAGAAGAACAAAATACACATTCTGGAGTGGCCAAGTCCTGACTGGAACCCCATTGAGATGCTGTGGCTTGACCTCAAGACAGCGATTCATGCTAGACATCCCAGGAATCTGACTGAACTGGTCCAAGATTGATCCTAATCAATGTGCCAGACTGATCTGCAACTACAGAAAGCGTCTGGTTGAAGTTATTGCTGCCAAAGGGGGGCAACCAGATATTAAATGTGATGGTTCAGTTACTTATTCCTCCCCGTTCTGTCATTGTTTGCATGTTATCCTTATTAAAAATATGAAAACCTATAAATGTTTGGGTGGTTTTAGTTAAAGCAGACACTGTTTTTTTCATTTGTGTAATTTTGACAAAGATCAGATCACATTTGATGGTGATTTTATGCAGAAATGTGAGAAATCCCAAAGGCTTCAGATACTTTTTCATGCCACTGTATATACCTGCCTATATATGTTTTTTGTTTTTATTATTATAATTTTTTGGTCTAAAATGTTTCATAATATTGGAATAGTTCATGGAAATGTATGATGGAAATGTATGTGTGAGAAATTCCGGGAACCATGTAATGTGAAATAGGAAAGCTATATATTATCTCCTGTTAAACACAAACTCTGCGTCCATCAGGCCATCGTTCCCACTGAGGTGAAGATCCGTCTGATTGATATGCTCTCTGAGGCGGGACTTCCTGTCATTGAGGCCACAAGTTTTGTTTCACCTAAATGGGTCCCTCGGGTGAGATACAATACCACACCACACCACACCACACACACCATTGAAATATGCAAACATTTTATTAATAGACCTTCACAACATAAATTGCTATAAAATAGGAATTATGAGAGAATCTTTGATGTAACTATTGAAGTTTGGCTGCGTTTGATTGGCAGATGGCTGATCAGGAGGAAGTGATGCGGGGTCTCCACAAGAAACCTACTGTGAATTACCCCGTTCTAACCCCTAATCTGAAGGGATTCCTGGCTGCTGTGAGTGAACAGACTTTCATGTGCTATACTACTTATGTGTATACTATCATTCAAAAGAAGTAAAAAAAAAAAAAGAATCCTGAGAAAAGAATGTAAAAAAAAATGTCTACAAAAAAATGAATCAGCAACATTGTTTACAACATTAATAATAATAATACAAAATGTTTCTTGAGCACATAAACATATAAGGAGAATATCGAAGGATCATGTGATGCTGAAGACTGGAATAATGATGCTAAAAAATTCAGCTTTGCCATCACAGGAATATTTCTCTTTTTTTAATCAGATGAAGGCTGGTGCAAAAGAGGTGGCAATATTTGGTGCTGCATCAGAGCTCTTCAGTAAGAAAAACATAAACTGTTCTGTGGATGAGAGTCTTGTGCGCTTTGAGGAGGTGATGAGAGCGGCCAAACAAGAGGGAGTTCCTGTGAGAGGGTAAGACAACCGTGGATTGTACATTTTTAGTTTTTCCCATAACCCAGTGTGCAAAACTTTAAAATGACCGCTCTTCTTGTTGAAAAATGTTGCTCTTTTTCCTAGCTATGTGTCGTGTGTACTGGGTTGTCCATATGAAGGGAAGGTATCTCCAAACAAAGTGGCAGAGGTTGCTAAGCGACTGTATTCCATGGGGTGCTATGAGATTTCACTTGGTGATACCATCGGAGTAGGCACTCCGGGTGGCATGGTGGAGATGTTGAATGCTGTGAAGAAAGAGGTTCCAGTGGAGGCTTTAGCAGTTCACTGTCATGACACTTATGGACAAGCACTTGCTAACATACTTGTGGCATTACAGGTAAGTGAGTCAGGGGGCGTGTGGAACAATTACAATTTTTACTATATTTATATTGTTTTATTATAGGGATCTGTGGCACACCCTTTAATATGGTTGTATTTGAGGGTCTCTGTTGCACACCCCTTTTCACTTAAAGTCACCAAACTTCTATATTCTTATAGATCTCGTCAGGTCAAATAACTTTCACGCTCATAGTCATACGCCAGCCCAACAGGAAGTCAGCTATTATGGGTTGTTTGAAAAATGCATGCTCTGGAATTTGATATACTTCTCCTAGGGGATTCAGCCGAAACTCCGTCAACATGAAGCTAAGACATTGAGGATGCTAAATTCCATGCAGATTTTTGATATCTCAAACGATTTGGCTGTGAAACAGATTTATGGCGAAAAAAGAGAAACAGGACGTATGTTCATTCTACGAGGCCGATCACATTGATGTGACCATTATGAGTCAAAGTCATAATGCCACCAACTGGCAGCAGGAGCTGTGACTTTCAAATAAGCTTTGAAATATCCCTCTATCCGATTCATTTCAAACTTCGTCAGAGTAATGACAAGACAGATGTACACCTGCAAAAGGATTATTGATGTCTTGAATACTGTTGTCATGGCAGCATTTCATTTAATATTTTTATTTTACTCTTAGCATGCTTCGAATTGTAAAAGGAAGAGAACCTCCTAAAAGGAGGTGCTCAATAGCGCCATCTTTTGACTGAAGTCATACTTTTGACAAAACTCTGTACATATGTTGTTCTCATCAATTCGGGACAACTTTCTAATTCAAAATCATTAGCTCCAACCAACAGAAAGTCAGCCATTTTTGTTTGAATATGTATTCTTTTAATCAAGCTCTGAATGAACTACTGCTCCAAAGGGCTTCAATACAATTCACACCAAACGTTCTCAACATGATGCCCATATATTACAAATGCTAAATTGCAAACGGTTATTGGATATCTTGTTGACGTGGCGAGGGATTATGAGAAAAAGTCTCATATCTTCTAAATAAAGTATATGCCATTTATTTCTATATAAAATAATACAAATTAAATGTTTTTAAAAAATACAGATCTAGGTTAAATAAATAAATTATATGTAATACATAGTGTAACCACTAGACTTTGAAAGCATAGGCCTCTTTTTAAACAGGGTTGAGAAAAGCCTTGTTGCTGAAAACAGGGTTTTCATATACATTACTAATATAAGCTATTGAATTTGGATATATAAGACATTATAATGTCTCAGTTTAGATGTTACTTTTTTATATAATGTTGTTGAATTTTCTAGCTCAACTTGTAAAAAGTCTCTAACTTATCCTTTGATCTCATTCTGTGTACTGGCGGTGGTGCTGGGGCTTGGGCCCATCATTGCTGCTTGCAGCCATATTAGTCTATTTAGACCTGCTCTTTGTGTACATAAGGTGCATTATGATCTTGCATTTTTCACATTATTAAAACGAGAAACTACTTTTTAAATACAACACACTTTTGCTTCCTGTGCTCAATTCTAGAATGGGGTAAGTGTCGTGGACTCATCCGTTGCAGGGTTAGGCGGCTGCCCTTATGCCCAGGGGGCTTCTGGGAATGTTGCAACTGAAGATGTGGTCTATATGCTGCACGGGCTGGGAATCCATACTGTAAGTCTAACATGACTGTGTGTGTTTTAAAATGTACTTATTCTTTCAGTCAATTTTTACTGCCGTCTCTAGATTTTTATTTTTAAAAGTTCTGGTCTGTAAATGCATCATCTTACTAGCCCTACTCAAAACAACTGGGTTTTGATGTGTTGTAGGGCTGGGCGATATGGGCCAAAAAAATATCACGATATAATTTACCATATCAGTCGATATCGATAAATATCACGATAAATGTAAAAGCTTAATTTCTTTTAAAGTTTAAAGGCATATTTTTGCTCCTGAGTGAAATATGTAGAAAACCGACAGTTAACTGTGGTTTTAAACTATCCTTTATTGTCAAAACATGACAAACACTTCTCAAACAGGTGAACAATTTATTTAAACTGAGGTAGATTTAGTTATTAAAATCTTAACTAGGGTCAGACAAAATTCTGGCAGTGTCAAGATGGGATGCTCAGTCCTGTAATGTGACTTCTATGACAAACACCAAATCAAAGACCAATAGGAGCGCAGAACCTGGTGGCGCAATTAGTGAGACAACTAACCACCACTTGCTCCATTCACATCATCTTTTTTCTTCATTACAAGAGAAGCCATGATCAAAATTAATGCTAAAGATCATTTTTGTTTGCTATCCACCATTTCAGTCCTGCATGTAATGCAGCTGTCTTCTTGCGTGCATCCGTTTTCAATGCGTCTTGACTGTCGTAAACTCAACTGAAATCCCACAGTGTGACATGACTATCAGCTGGAAACATGTTCGTACAGTCTGAAACAACTCATAAAGAACTATTGTAAATCGTACATTGTGCACATGGCTTAATTTTTATAACACAAAAATATATTTTCTTACTTGAAAGTCTGGTTAAAAAACAATTTTTAATCAATTATACCACCCATTCAGACTGTAGTTTCTGTGTTTCAGGGAGTGGACCTGCCCAAACTCTTGGACGCTGGCTCATTCATCTGTCATTCACTGAACAGAAGGACAAATTCAAAAGTAGCTCAGGCCTCCTGCAAGCTCTAAAGTCTTCTAAAGTGATCGTAGTGCCTGGGTTCACTGTTGTGAAGGTTACACTGTTATCCCTTAGTATACAGTAAAGCCTCTTCATTTACAGCATATTTGAAATAAATATCTCTAATCACAGTGGAGCTAGACTCTGGGGATGAGCACATCCGTTCTCTACTGTGAATGTGGGAATTAGTCTGGTGGTGAAAAGGACATTTGTGAACTGTATCATCTCATATTCACAACCAGACAGACCAAAATTGTTCTCTTGTGCCTTGATAATTGATGACAGTCAATCACTAAATACAGAGTATGTTAATTTCTAGTAAATGAATTTAATATTTTGTGTACAGCTGAAGTAAGATTAATGTATGATGCCTAAAGGCAATACATGCTAGAGAGGGAAGTAGTTTGACAGAGTATTGTTAATCAAATGCAAATATCTTGCTGGTTAGCCTGTATCACGGTACTAATGTTAATTTATATAATTACTAATGTGACAATGTCTCACAGAATAAGGGGTCACACACAGTTTTGTGTCTAATGTCCCCAGAGCTTTGTCTGCATGTCATTTTGGCTCATTTTGAAACGGAAATATCTGTCATTATTAGTAAAACGCAGTACAACATTGGTATTCATAACACACGCATTCAAATTAAAACTCAGGAAATGGAAATAATGCACCACAAAGATAACCGATTACTGATGAATTTTGTTCCTCTCCAGGAAAAAAACTTAATTGAAGGAAAACCCCTTTACATAAGCAGTATGTATTGTTTGTTACGGGAACAAATCAAGCAGAAGCTCTGCAGGTTTGTTGAATGCCTTTAGATTTCCTTTAATTTATTGATACATGTCTTGTTGGTGTTTCTCTTTGTGGTTGACTGATATTGTTTTTTTGTTTTTGTTTTTTTAATCTTCAGCCTGTATGTTTAAGAAATTACTCATTTTAATGATTAAAGACAATAAGAAAAGTGAATTTATGAGTCTTTGTGCAATGTGGTAAACCGTTATATTTAAACTAGAAAACCTTTTTTTATTTAAAAACTGTTTAAAAAAAAGTAAGAATATTTTTGTCAAGAGAAAAGGAACTAACTTTCTGTTACTGTTAGGAAACTTTCTTTAGTTTTGTTTATTTGTTGAAGGCTGATGAACTGGACCAACAAGTCTCGCACATTTACGCATTTTGTTTGACATCATACACCAACCCTGAAAAACGTATTCGGTCATGCATTACTAAGGTTTGATAAAAAAACGTTTTCGAATAGCTCTCCTACTTTCATCATGAAGTGGCATCTGGTAAATGGAAGGCTGGGGACTGCATGTATGTATGTGATTATTCTGAAGAATGACTTAATAAAAACCAAGTTCATATATTAATACCTTGAAATATAGCTCTTTATGAAATATGATGGTGATTTCCGAACATTCATAATAAAGATACCAATTGATTGGGTAAGCACTATAATGTTTTCCAGAGATTTTAATTTGATCCAAAAAACTGTTAGGACTATTTTCTATAGCGCCTTTAAAGTTATATGTCAAAGCGCTTCACATAAACAGTATGGACAGTATAAAATACAATAAAACAATAAAAAATAGTACATTTAAAATAAACATTAGGAAACTAAACAAGTTGAGTCACTCGCTAGCCTAAAAAATGGGTTTTAAGTAGAGATTTCAAAACACAAAAAGAGTTAGCCTGTCTAATCTCATTGGGAAGAGCATTTTTAATTTTAAATCTGACTTTAATTTTATCTGACTCCAATTCTGTGACTTCGTTAAATGTGTTGCGTTTGTAACTTAACAGCTAATGATGATGATTCGTTGTAAATTATTTTGGATCGTTGCTTTTTTCAACTAGTGTCTTATTTTTAAATATTAGTTCATCAAGGGACCCAATATTGCACAGAAGCATCCGGATTCACTCACTCACAAACAAAAACTGGCCAGTTCTTATATTAGTCGAAGGATTGCAGAGTGAAGTGGTTGCACCTGCTCACTCAACAAAACGTGTAATTTTAGTAATAGACACGGAAGTTGTAACTTGCTAATCAGAAATCAGATAATCTCAAAATCCTGTGCCCCATGCTCCTGAGTAGCCTACTCGGTTTGATTTATCCTGGCAACAAAAATATCCTGCGGAAATAAAGGACGCCACATTGTACCCCTAATTGAACATGAATCCATGGTACACAACTTTCGCCATAAAAATATAAAGCACAATTACAAAGTATGAAAATGGTTTTAAATAGTCATTGTATCTGGCACTGATACAATACATGTGTGTGAGTGCCTCTAAGTCAGTTATACAGCACTGTACTCTGGCTACGTACAGCTTTGCTACCCTTTCGTAAATACCCAGACCAGAACAAAGGGTTGTAAATATTTTCAGGCAACACCTAGTTTTAGAGAGAGGGTCAGATTTCTTAGAAGAGAACACTCAAAAATGAGCACAGAATTCTCAATGTTTCAATCTTTCTCATCCTATCAGTGACTGCAGTGAAGTTGAGACCAATTTACCAATTGCACTGTTACCTTTAAAAAGACAGTAGACGTGAAAGGGATAAAACAATAGATTCACAAGATACATCATCAGTTGTATATCTGCATTCTATGACTTGAATCAGGGAGAAGGGGGGGGAAAGGGAGGAAGGGAGAGGGTTTGGGGCTGGCCAGTGTCCTCCAGTCTTTTTGTGAGATCTCTCCAGATTGGTGAGTTTTATTGCTTTATTGGAGGGCGTTGGATCTCAGCTTTTGTCTTCGCAGTAAAACCGCTCCTTACAATATTTTAAAATGTAATTTATTAATGTGATGCAAAACCATATCATTACTCCAGTTTTCAATGTCATGTGATCCTTCAGAAATTGAAAATAATAATATTTTGGAGAAAAACATGATCCATTTTTTTAGGATTCTTCGATGAGTAAAATATTCAAAATAACAGCATTTATTTCAAATCTTTAAAATCTTATTTCAAAAAAGTTGTAAATGTTTTTTTTTTGTAAAGTCAATTTTGATATTTTGAATGTGTCCTTGCTGAATAAAATACATTTCTTTTTTAAAAAGTCTTACTGTCCCTAAACATCACTATTACGAGTTTCCATTTTATAATTTTATAAAACTTCTGACAAAGGAAAATTAATAACAATGTTCATGTTCTGTGAAATTGAACTGAAGTTCAGTTTCAGTAGAAGTAGAAGTTCATCTACTTCCTTTATTGTTTCCTCTTTGATTCAAATGTCTGTTCATGATTTAAACTATAGCAATTTATTTATTATTATTTATAGAGTATCAAAATTAGGAAACTTTCAAAGCTTCCTCAATTTACAAAAACATCTCATATTGTCATACAATCATATAGGATACTTTTTTTACAATAACCTGAAGGTATTTCATTAAAAAAAAATATGTCAGTGCAAGTTTTTGATACAAAGGCAGGGTGTGCAGCATGAAAGATCTCAGTTGAAATATGTAACACAATCATAACAGCAAGTCTGAACAAAGTCAGACTCTTACAAACGCTTGCCAAGTGTAAATCAGCAGAGGTTAGTCCACAGTCTTTCACAAGAAAAAGTGGTTGTATCTTACACTTTGGTTTATTTTATATACCACTTATTTTTCCAGCATAAGAATTTGAGTTCAGATAGAGTTCAAGAGAATTCGCACATAAACATCAACTATTCTCTGAAACTGATGGTCAAGACAGCTTCAAATATGAATCTTTGTTCTTATTTTTGCTAACAATTCAGGACATTGATATATAAGACGTTTCATAATCAATGACACATAAACAATCAATGACCCATGAGGCATTTTCATCAGATCTTCTTACATTCAATGAAGCCACTCTTCCTCCTATCATTCTTTGTGCGTGTGAAGGCGGAGGTGGATTTTGTATGGAAGGTGTGTTCTCTATGAATGCCTTCCTGGTTATTTGATAACTCTTGCTTTTTCATGGGGGTTTCACCTTTGTTCTTTTTGAGAAATGATAAAAAAAAAAATGAATCAGAAGAAAAGGAATGATTTTGTCACCATTAGTTCTTAGGTTCACAGTCATAATGCAGTCGTTTGAGCTGGTATTGAAGCTAAAAGGAACTAGGTTGGTAACTCCAGGTTTGAACCCAGGTAGCAGTGAAATCACAGTCCTGATTAATCACCACTTTGCCATTAGGCAAAAGAATTAATCCCTGTTATATCCAAGGCAAACATTTCACGACCATCTGCCAAATGACAAACAGCAGTTCTATAGGTCTTGATGGGCAACAAAAGACTTTGAGACTGTCCAGGCCGTCAAAGCTTGTTTTATGCCTCTGGATGGTTTTGCAAATACTTGACACATATGGAAACATGCTTCTCAAAGTATATCGGATTGTATCTTGTACATAGGTACTGAGAGATTTGGAGCAGAAGCTCTCATGTCCACGCTCAACCTGTAGGCTGGCTTAAATGTTGGCTTGAGTTCAGATTTAAACTGTGGTTTAGACCCAGGTTTATACTCAGACTTAAAGTCTGGTTTTGACTCCTCCTTATACTGGGGTTTGTTTTCCAGCTCATGCAAAGGAATGGTACAGTTGCTGTCCTCATCTCGGTATCGTCCATCAAGCGGTGTGCTGCTTCTGTGGGGCCTTTTAAACTTGTTGGCACAGCGAATGATGCGTTTGGAGATCAGATAGATGATCTCACAGACACTGAGCACTATGCAGAGTGCCGAAGCTCCGACCATGAAGTAGGTGAAGACTCTTTTCTCTGTGGGTCGGCCAATGTAACAGTCCACAATGTTAGGACATGGCTGAACGTCACACTTCACCAGCCGTGGCAGGTAGAAACTGTCGTAGATGTGATGGAGGATGTACAAGAAGGTGATCTCGATGCTGGTCTTGACAAAAAGGCTGAGCAGGTACGTCCACCACAGGCCACCGTGCTTCTTCCCCGTGTTGTCGTAGAGCTTGACTTTTCCACCATGCTTCTCACGGTACTTGCGTTCACGCTCGTCGCGGTACTTCACATGCATGACGACCATCAACGACGGACATGTGACGAAGATGAGCTGCAGAGCCCACAGTCGGATGTGGGAAATGGGGAAGAAGTAGTCGTAGCAGACGTTCGCGCAGCCCGGCTGCTTGGTGTTGCAGTCAAAGTCCTTCTGCTCATCGCCCCAAACTCTCTCGGCCGCTACAACGTAAACCATCACTCTGAACACAAAAACCACAGAGAGCCAGATCCGGCCGAATGCAGTGGAGTATCTGTTCACCCCACTGAGAAGGGATTGAAAAGTCTTCCAGTCCATGGTGAGAGCAAAGACAACTCACTCTTCTCTTCGTTGAATTCTTCCTCGGATCCTCTGTCTGATAAAGTATACAGCAGGGGTGGGAAATCACAATGAGTGAGCTGATTCAAAACAACATACTGTAAAAAGCAATCTGGTGGGAGATTTCAAGCTAAAATTATGTCATCATTTACTCAACCTCCCATTATTCCAACACACTAAGGGCATGTTTACATGACAATGATGTTCTAAAACCTGAAACATTTTTCCTTTGGATCCTCGTTCGCACGGATCCAGGAAAAACAACCTAAAATGTTGCATTAAATATGCCAGGCCAGTCGTTGGCGATGTCACTTTGTAAAGAAAAACTACACGCCTGTAGTCTGAACACATAATAGAGTGGTGTAGGTATGGCATCACATCATAGGCCAAAATGTGGAAACGAGTTAGCATTTTAGCTCTTCCGGTTCCATCGTCCCAAAGTCAATGAGTTTTTTGAATGGGTTTTTGGTTAAATGGCTGAAATAAGGTTTGTGGTGAACACAAGCTCAAGACACTTTCACGTTTTATTCTATAACGTGTCTTGAAAAAGGCAGTTGCTAACAAGTGGCTAAATGGAACTATCATCACGCCGATGGTGTAAACTAAGTCCACTTTCAGAGCCTCGTTATGCTTATAATTGTGCTCTTATAAACTATATTCCAACTGAAAAGAAATAGTTGTCGGAAGCTTAGTGGTAATGATGTTGAAGTTAAGTGACCGTGGTGTAGTTCGTTTATAGCCCACCTTTAGCTTTTCCAGCTGGCGACTAGGCTTCAGAATTCATTGAAGTTGTGTTCATCTGTGAAAATGATCTTGATTGCCTATGGAAAAAGATTTTTGGGATTTTGTCGAGGGAACCAGTGTGATGTTCAAGGCTGGTTGGTCTACAAAGTGACGTCATACCTGCACCACTTTATACGCATGCGTATAGCCATTCTCACAATTTTGTTTTAAGTGGTTTACACAGAGACAATATCCGTATCGTTGTCAAAATTTTGCACTTTGAAATCCTTTTTTAAAAGTTTCTTTTTTCATGCCCCCATAATGCCCTTGGCGTGTAAATTAAACGTGTAGGCCTACACATAAAAAATTGTAAAACAGTGTGGTGTAAACAGCTCATATCCTCCTGGGACGTTTTTTGAATTTTGTATTTTTTCATGTCATTAGATTGTTTAGAGCATAAGAAACAAATGGACACATTATTTTTTTTGGAAAATTATATTGTATTCATATGTTGTGATATGTCCTCTGTAGTTGACACCAGGACTCAGTTGTTAAAAAAATGTAATAAAATGAAACTGCATGTATAGGCAAAAACAATGGGATTTATTTTTAATTCACGAATACATTTTTAAGTTTCAGGATTTTTTTTAAACAAACTTTTTTTAAAGATGATTCTGAGCTATGTTATAAAAGATATAACTGAATGCTTTGATATACCATCTTACTTTATGCAATATGTGGGTAAAATGGCCATACTTGGATTTTCCCATTCAATACAATGTATCGGTATATTGCATCTAATTTGCATATTATTGTGTTCTTGGTGCAACATGTAATGAAAAAAAGAAGTGTAATAAGGTGAGTAATAATTGGCAACATTTTCATAATAATATGTAATATTTCATAGGAATTTTGTTATGTAATTTATTTCCCTATTTACTGTTTGTGTCTCCAAAATGCCTGATAAACATGATTTAAATTTGAATGTAAATTTGTTTACACATTTTTGCAAAACAGTATGTACTGTATTGTATTTTTTATTACTACACACTGTGTGTGTGTGTGTGTGTGTGTGTGTGTGTGTGTGTGTGTGTGTGTGTGTGTGTGTGTGTGTGTGTGTGTGTGTGTGTGTGTGTGTGTGTGTGTGTGTGTGTGTGTGTGTGTGTGTGTGTGTGTGTGTGTGTGTGTGTGTGTGTGTGTGTGTGTGTGTGTGTGTGTGTGTGTGTGTGTGTGTTTCAATCTAATGTCTCAAGAATTTGTGGTATTGAATAATCACAAGAATGTATTGATAAAGTAACAAACAATTAGAAAATTAATCAGATTTAAATTATAATTACAAAATATTATCATATTTCCATAAGAGTGCTAAACATTAATGTCAGCCATTTTTAAAGACCACGAAGTTGTTGTCCGAGTGAAACCTCCAAACATTTGGTGAATGTGCTCTATAAAGCACATCCTGACTCAAAACTGTGACGTGTGTGATGTCACAAAAACACAATAAAATATCCACTACAGTGGACAAAAGTCTATTACTGGGTCCCAGGAGGATATAATGCTTTTTTTTAAAGAATATCCAGGCCACTCATCCATATGTATTGTAATTTTGGGAAATAGGTCCTGATTGATTCATTCATGAATTGAACTTCGTTGATTTGTGAATTAATACTATCTGATTAACAACAGAAGAAAGTGAATTAGTCACAGAAAGCTATTGACTTCAGAAGGCTAAAATACTTATAGTGCACAAGTGACAAGTCATGATATGGTACTTTTATCTTTTGTTATTTTGAAACGAACAGACCCATAATTTTTTTTCTCAACCGAAGGAATGCGCTTTAACTTTTGATGATTTCTTTCAAAAACTATTTTAGGTAGGATACGTACACGAGATATCTGTTGTTTTTTGTAAACTGCAGTCAAAGTACAACCAGTCCTGCTGTCTTTTTTGCTACTTTGTGTCCACTCTATATTTGCTAAGCTATCAGCAGTTTTAAAATATTTCGTTTTGTAAAGGCAGACAAAAGCCTATGATAAGGCTACAGCGTTTCTAAAGATTTCACATAGAAAATTTCTACCGACTAAAATCATACAGCTTTCATCATACAAAAATTACATAAAGGTAATGAACGGAAAACGAGGCAGTTTTAGTGATGAAAATCTTTTTAGCGCAAATTATTATTATAGCTAATTTGAACACAGAATCGCTTCTAACACCAGCCAACACAAAACAAAGTTTATTACTTACTTTATATGTTTCAGTTCTCTTATAATTCAGCGGCTGTCTTCTCTGAAGACCTCTGTTTCTTTCCTGTGGATCTGGTTTGGTAACACGCCTCATTGAGGGTGGAGTTCAGTTTTCAGACTAGAGGACACAGCTCTGCTATAAACCTCTTAAAATAGTACGCTCATTAAATACATATATTGTGTAGGCCTATAGCCTAATGCTCGCAAAATCATCATGCTTCCCAGTGTATTGCCTTACATGTCGAATTTAAGGAACAATTAAAGCATTCTTTTTTCTCAAGTTGCAATGTCTGACATTACGCGGTAATATGACTCCATAATATATTTTGTTTTGTTTTTTGTATGTTAATATTGGTACTGCATTGTGTTTTGTGGGACAAATAGGAAACCCTTGCCTGTGAAGTCTAGCAACATTTTCCATCTTGGTGCACAATAAATAAGACTCCCTTTGTTTGGACAGCCCTGTCAAGTACACACTGCTTGTTAGTGGTTTGTGATGTTGCCAACGTCTGCAGGCGGCTTCTCTATGTTCAAACTTGTCCATGAATGCCTGCGCTCCCTGTAGTCACGTAAAGGACCACACCTCGTCCTGAACAACAGATTTAGAGTGTTGTTTTTTTTAAATACATTTTGCTACCTAGAAAAACTTGTCATGCTGTAGTGGGTCTGTGGAGGCATACTTTAAATGTTTTGTCAGACACCAATCCAGTTCTAATTATCTTGGGTAATTGTGTTTACATGTTCCAAACAAGTCTTGCATTAGGTCTGGAATATGGGAAATCCTTAGGGAAAGTCCGTTGGTGTGGGTCTGTTTATCTGATTTTCCAATATCAATACAATAGTTTTAGCTGGTGGCGGGAGCCTCCTGATTGAGGATATGGGATGGTAGCCTATAATACAAAGGACTGCCGGCTTGATCCCAAGCAAGTAAACCAGAAGTTGAGTTTTCCACAGGAAAAGTCTCTGGTTCTTAGTCATCAAAGTGAGAAGGGATTCTGTTCAATCACAGGAGCCCTCTGACTCACTGCTAAAACATTTGCAAGATGAGGATGATTCATTCTCGGCTTCGGGCATAAAATGAACTCTAGTAAAAAGCTATGTATAATTCTGCCAACAGGACTGCCAGTCTGTTTCTTAATGTGTTTTCAAGTCTTGCTTTGAGTTATCCAGGCCATGTGTTCATTCTTAACTTGTTTGTTCAGCAAGAGGAAACATTAAGAAACATTGCAGAAGAAACACTGAACCAAATCAGTCAGGCCTGTTTTACATTTTTCTAACTGGTTTACACTTGTTTATGTGGGGAAATGATTAACCTCACTTAGATTTGCATTTGCATACTGAATTAAACTTCTAACATAGATTTTACCAACAAAAAACATTAGTTAAACGTGTACCAAGCTTGCTATGTGAATATGCAGAATATATGGTAAGCAAATTTTGGTATAATTAAAGCATTAACAATGATGAAATGAGATTGAGAGGAAGTAAAGAGCACATTCAACAGGGAGTGGAATGTCGGTTGCGTTAAAAAAGGACAAAAAGACTCGTTAGATTGGTTTCCACACCTTAAGAATGTAGATGTGACTTACGAAACCTGCTTCAACATGAAATTAGCTACATCTACCCTACCCTTTCACTGTACAGAGGTTATGGAGATATCAAGAAAAATAGAAAACAGACTATGGCATTGATGGTGAAACAGGGTGGAACTTTTTTTATTTGTCTTGGGGCGCTTTTATCTAGCCTAATGAAAGGAGTGAAGACTGAATGGTGTAACCGGTATACAGTCTGAGTAACAAAACTGCCTAAAGAGAAAAAGTTGGTTTTTATGCAGTGCGACGCCTTTACAAATCCATAGGCAGAAATGGTCCAACATTGAGGAGATGTGTGCATGATTCATTATATTTTTCTTGAAAATGTAACATTTCTTTTTTTTTTGTTCCGTCTTGCCCTTTTGCAGCTTGATGTGAATGAAATGTCATGTCGACACGGCACATGATGTTTATCTGCATATTTTCATTCTTGACGTTTTTTTTGCTCCAATGCACACTAACGTGCAGAATAACTGGTTTTAACCGTTAAATCTGTTAACAGCACATCCTCTAAAGTCCTCTACATCCCTAATTTAAATGAGAAACAGATTGTAAGAAAATAAAAAGCAGATTTTTAATGTATCTCAAATGTAAACAACTTTAAACACAGCAATGAGGAAAGAATTCTGAAAGGTTAGCATACAAACAGAGGATTTCTAACCTCGGAGAATGTTTACTTTTATGGATACATGTTTATCATTGAATGAAAAACTCTCATACACACACAGGCAAAACAGCCTCTTTTGAATTTGCTCATCTTGGCAGGGTTGAAAAGCTTTATCAATAAATTCTTGTGATTATTCAATACCACAAATTCTTGAGACATTAGATTGAAGCACCACAGTTTACGCACACATTCGCACACACACACACATACACACACACACACCAGCTTATATACAAAAAAATAAACTCAGCAAAAATGACAAAATATTGCATAGTAGTAATAAAAAATACAATACAGTACATACTGTTTTGCAAAAATGTGTAAACAAATTTACATTCAAATTTCAGTATAAATTAGGGTTTATTATCAAGGTTTACAAAATAATAGATTTAGGGGTGTATTTGAAAAATGTGTTGCGTTTAACAGCACGTGCTTTATTTGATGACTGTTATCAAATAAATGTAGATGAAATGTAGACATCTTTGCATGGTGTTCTTGCATCCAACAGAACAAATTATTCTACAAGTAAAAGCCAAATGAAGATATTTGTGGAAACTTGTTTCCGCCTTAGAGACTGAATGAAATAAAGTTAATGATGAGATATAGTTTGAATTAAAATAATAAAGCCACATTGTGAGTCAAAATATTGAAGTTCAAAGGGATAGTCGACTTAAAAACTAAAATTGAGAAAAATTCAATAAAACCCAAGTCATTCTAAACCTGTATGACTTTCTTTCTTCTGGGGAACACAAAAGATGTTTTGAAAAAATATTCTCAGTGTTTTGTCCATACAATGGAAGTCAATGGGGTCCAATGTTGTTTTAGATCCCATTGACCTTCATTATATGGACAAAAACAGTTCAAACCTTCTTCAAAAGTCTTTTGTATTCTGCAGAAGAGTCATATAGGTCAAGAATGACATGAGGGTGAGTAAATGATTACAGATTTTTCACAATGTGAAATATTAAGACAATTACAATTACTCTGAGATTAAAACAGGTTTCCATTGATAATGGCTTTTTTTCCTGCAAAAAAATAGTACAATTGAAAAATTATTAAAATACGTGAATGGAAGAGTACTTTAGCTTAATTTGCAGTCACGTTTTGCTTGTTAGTGTCGATTAAAAACTGACAAATATGTAATAATTAGAAATGATCTGGTCTTATACCAGCTGTTTTCTATTTGCTATTTGATCAAATTTGGTGTTCTGGAGCTTGGCCTAACAGAAGCTACATCACACCCAAACCCTGAACTGACTTGCTTTAGTCAAACTAAAGACTGTCATCCTGAATGATGGCGTTTGACCCCATCAGCTTTTCAAATATACAGTGCTGTTTATCAGGCCACAACTTTCCAGCAAAAAGATCCAGTGGATGTAGGGTAAGCATAAAAGCAGCTTCCTCTACTGCCAACCGTCCATTGAGTCAGTCGTGTTCGAGTTCCCATCGTGGTGAACGTGAAGAACATTTTCCATCTCTTGGAGTCCCACTTTGGGGCGAACGTATTTTCCTCATGTTTCCTTAGGATGAGATGACCACACTGTACGCTGGCGCTGGCTGGTCTTTCCTTGCCAGTTTCTTGCTGTTTGTCTCTAAAAGAGTATGTGAGCCCCTCATGTTTGTAATAGACCTTGCCTTGTTTATCTGCCGTGACCCTTGCACCCTGTGGACACATTCACAGCAGCGTTTGCCCACCAAGTAGATTGTCTCGATGAGCGAGAGCAGGATGCACACTAGACTTGTCACCACCATGAAGATGGTGAATATTCGCTTCTCTGTAGGCCGAGAGATGAAGCAGTCGACCACATTGGGGCAGGGAGACTCAGAACACTTAACCATGATGGGGAAGTCATAGCCCTCATAGATGTGATATAGCAGATACACAAAGGTCGCATCTACTCCTATCTTAAATACCAGCGAGAGGACATACGTCCACCAAAGACCACCCCGCTTCTTTCCAGTGTTGATGTACAACCGTTGACAGTCGTCACCGTATTTCAGGCGATTCTTGCGTTCGCGTTCGTCGCGGTAGGCCACATGCAGCACCACGAGGAACGACGGGCAGGTGACGAAGATGAGCTGCAGCGCCCACAGCCGTATGTGGGACACAGGGAAGAAGTGGTCATAGCAAACATTGTGGCAGCCAGGCTGAGCCGTGTTACATGCAAAGTCTTTCTGCTCGTCACCCCACACCTTCTCCGCAGCAACAACGAAGACCATGACCCTGAATAGGAAGACTATGGACAGCCAGACACGACCGAACGCGGTGGAGTACTTGTTGACCCCGCTCAGAAGACCCTGAAGAAAAGCCCAATTCATGACACCTATGAGCGATCAGGTTATTTCACCTGAATATCTCTCACCTGAAAGGGAGGGGTGCAGAGAGAGAGGCAGAATGAGACAAAGAAAATCTCAAAGAAACTGGTCATTTCTACACATTAAAGGGTATTATTGTAGCTTGTTATACAAAGTTGAACTACACATCTTCCGTGATCATTTAAAATTTTATATTGAGGAGATAAATCACTCCAAAATTTAAAATTGTCATTACTTACTCACCCCCAAACCTGTATAAGATTCTTCCTTCTGTTGAACACAAAATAAGATATTTTAAAGCATGTTGGTAATTAAACAGTTGACGGTAGGTACTGACTTCCATAGTAGGAAACTGATGTCAATGGCTACGTCAACTGGTTACCAACATTCTTTAAAATATTGTATTTCGACAGAACAAAGAAATGTATATAGGTTTGGAACAACATGAGGATGAGTAAATGATGACAACATTTTCATTTTTGGGTGAAGTATCCCTTTAAAGCATGGGGTCTTTTACTATGCTTTTACCTTTCAGAAAGATGGCGAAAGGACCCTCCTTTTATAAAAGTGTTGAATTTGAGGGCAGGCTTATAATTACAAGCAGTACCTCATACATTTACTTCATGTCGATTACATTGCAATGCTATTAATATAATCGCTAGTGATATACATTCATATTAGCCTACTTATACTAAATTAGCCTAACGTTACATCTGAATGAAGCAGGATTATTGAAGCATTTATCTGAACTTTCACATTAGTTAAAGTTCATAAAATATTACATTATAATTTATTTTAGCATACTATTTAAGATCAAACAATAATTAGAATAAACAAGACAATTAGCTCAAAAAGCCATCTTATGTTTTACTATTCGGGCAGTTTAGATAGAAAGTCTTTCTATTTCCACTTTATAGGACTCCGGTTAAACGGAATACATTTAAATAAAAGGTGAACGGAATACATTTATTGAAGCAAATGTATTATTGTGTACAATCGCCAAACAGTTTAAACTCTCTATTCAGTTCACAAATATTTACAAAACCAAACTTCAAATGTTTTTGACCGTTGAAAAAAATTTTTGCGGAAAGTTTAGATGAGACACAATCTATAAATCAATACCAAATGTATTTGTAAAACAAACAAACAAACCGAATCTTATTTAGCGTATACTTACAGTCGGAGAATGCGCAATCGTCTGCACACTGTAGTCGCAGCGCCGTGATTGTCTTGGAAGCAAGGGGTCGGGCGAGTTGCGGGCGTTAAACACAGCTGTGGACACGTGTGATGAAATGTACACACATCGACGCCACCTAGTGGAGAACTCAATGAGTCCTTCGATGCCACCTACAGGTATATTGTGGCAACGTTCATCTTAAAACTTTAAAAAGTGAAAAATGTATATATTCTAGCTGATCATTACTAAACTAAAATGTCATACATGTAAACTAAAATGTTTCCAGCAATATTTTGTATTGTCGATAATTACGGCCAACGGTATCTAAACACTTGAATATCTCATTTTGAGTTTGATAACTTTCATTCTAGGATGGGAGAAGATGCTACCCTTTAGAATAATGTGCATTTACTTTAAAATGTTAACATATTTAGATAGTTTAGCCTGTGCAGGAAGATGTTAATGCATCCGCCAATGTGTTAAATAAACAGAAACATTTGCTAATTTAGTTGTTTTAGCTTAAAATGTCATCTTAACCCAGCTAACTAATTTTACTCCACAAATCTAAAAATATTACTGTGTACACAAATCCCTCATTAACAAATAGACACACACAAAAACACGAATAATAATAATATAACGTAGATCCCTATTTCCAGACATAAAATTAAATCAGTTTTCCTTTCTTTTTTTTCTCTGTGTAACTTTGTTTAAATTCTTAATATTTTTAAATTATGCAGTATTCTGCAGAAGAGAGAAATTATTCTCACTGCTTCTCTCGTGAGAAGTGAATCTCAGCTGCACTGATCCACAGCATATGATTGGCTGTTCACTTATTTTACAGCTAAACTCAGGCCTGAGTTGACAGAGAAAGCTGATGATAGCATCATGGTACCATCAAAGCCTGAATAGATTGGTTTGGTCAACTCGAAACTAATCCTCTAATCATGAGTTTGTTAAACTACCATCACGGTACATGAAACCACAATCATAAAGAAGACTGCTGACTTAACAGGTGTCCAAAAGACAATCATTGACATCCTCTACAAGGGTAAGAAGGTCACTGTATCCAAGCATATTCACGGAAAGTTGACTGGAAGAGAAAATTGGCATGCAAAGCCGACTCAAGAACTTAGGAGAGCTTCACAAGTTGGACTGAAACTGGAATCAGTGCATCCAGAGCCACCATACACGTCTTCAGAAAAATGGCTACAACTGGCACATTCGTACCAAACCACTTTTTAACCAGAGACAATGTTAGAACATCTTACTGGACTAAGAAAAAGAACTGGGCTGCTGCAGATGAAAGTATGTTTTGCATTTGATTTGAAAATCATGGTCCGAGTCTGGAGAAAAAGTGAAGATGCAAAGATGTAATGCTTCAATAATGCCTCGGCAGTGTCAGGTGGATCGGTCGCCTCCATGCCACGTCACATTGCAGTAATTCCTGCTAAAGGATCCCTGACCAAGTAACGAGTGCATACATTAACATGCTTTTCAGAACTTAAACATTTGTGCATTTTTAAACATAAAACAATAGTTGTGTTTCATGTAATTTAGAATATATGAAAGTTTCACTTTTTTAATTACAAAAAAGCATGTTTCTATTAAATACATGTATGTATATATATATATATATATATATATATATATATATATATATATATATATATATATATATATATATATATATATATATACACACACACACTTACATTTAATTTATTTTGAGAGCACCTGGGAAGAGCAACTGTACGCTAAAAACTGTAAAACACTTGTGCTAACTAGACGGAAACAATTGACACCTTAAATGCTTTTGGTTAAAACCCAGGAATCCAGTCGTTTTTGAATACTAGGTGAGCATTTATAATAAAAAAAATCAATTAAAAGATCGCAATTACAAACATGAATTTCTAGCAGATTCAATTGTTTAGAACCAAGCATTACATTTTACAAATTCTGATTACTTTTGTAGAGAAAATAAAAAATTCACACATATATACACACTCTTCAGGTTGATACATTTTAGAGCAGTACCAGAGATTGCCTTATTTAAGCCAGAAAAGAAATTGTGAAGTTTAAATTAACCCAAACAAGAGATGAGAACAAAACAGTATTTATTTCATTTAAACTGTACAACAGTTGCCGATATATATTGTTTGCATGAAAGGTTTTGGTTGATGCTCAACACAACCACCGTATAATTAACGCACACGCCTCTGGTGTTGTGTTTTTAATATTAATGTTGTAATGGGAGGTTCACATTTTTTTGCTCTCAAGACTGAGAAACCGGGGTGACTACAGAGGGTGTACAAAAACCACTCATCTGAAATCACACAGGACACAGAAATCAAACATGAGAAATGACTGTGACAGAGAGAGTAATGACAACAGATAAATTAAAGATGTGAGCAGAGGACAATGTTGATGGGCATAATCATGATAAGCTCCTATGCTCGGACCACAGGGACATCGGACGCCCGATTAAGGATGTAACCGAGCAGGGAGATCGAGGGGGATTTGGTTTGGGAAACCCACAGTATCCCATAGAAGCTAGGCAACAAAACAGAGGCAGTTACAGGTCAAAAGAAAAAAGTGACCTTTAAATGGACCTCAAATGTGTGTGCGCTCTCTCCGTACGAGGTGCTGTCAGTCACCCAAAATGAGGGTCACACACCCTTCGTGACTGTTCTGAGAAAGACAACCACAAGTCCAGGCTGCACTGGCTATTGAAAATTCTATAAAACATAACCTTTTGTTTTGTTACAATAAAATTCAACAAAATGAAAAATAAAATGAAATCATATATAAATGTATGGGTCCTTTTTTGAATCCAGCGGCCTGATTTATGGGTATTATTCCTCCTCGCTTTCATTTTCAGGGTCCATATCTGAATCACCATTTGCTTTTGATTCATCTTTCATATCTTCCTCTTCCTCCTCCTCCTCTTTGTGGTTCTTTTTGTCTCCTGTCACTTCCATTGCTTCCTCATCCTCCTCCCAGTTCTGAAGACAAGTCAACATGAGAACAATCCCATAATGCCACACTGCAAATACCAGAAGGAAATATTGTGAGAGAGTATCTTACATCAGAGTCATCCTCAGGTCGCCCTTCATCTTCGGACACTTCATCCTCATCTGAAGACTCTGCGGAAAAAAAGGAAGAGCTTATTATTTACTTTTTCCATGTCAGCAATCAAGACTATTTCAGAAATATACACATTATTAAACATTTAAAAGGAAAGAGATTAAACCTAATACATTTACATACAGAATGATACAGTTTAGTCAGCTACTCAGTTAATTAAACCACAAATCAAAAACGAATTAAACTTCTAAATCGATTAAACTATTAACCACCTTCTTCATAAACCAGCTTTGCTGTGCTATCAACTTCAGAGACTTTCTGAGTGCGGTTGCTTGTCGCCACCTAGTGGAAAAATATGCAAAAGTTTAAAAAACAAATCTGTGCATAAGCCATTTGTTCTGGTTGCTTGTGTTTGAGCAGCTCACCTGTGTTAGAAGCAGGTATAGTTTGCCATGAAGCCTGGTGAGCTGCTGAAATAACTTCACCCTGCTCTCAAACATATGGTAGATTGGGCCCAACTGAGACGCTAAATCCGGCAGCTATGGAAAAACAAGAATAACAGACCAAATGAGGAACCCCCCCCAAAAAGTGATAAATATGACCTACTACTAGATTAGATGCACTGGTGCAAAATTTCTGTTTGACAAGTACTGAGGTCCACACGCACTTACCGAAGACAAGTATGATGCGTGATGTACAAGTACAGCCTTAAACCACTGAACAATAAGCATAGCCCTGCAGACAGAAAAAGAATCAAGTTACAAAACGTTTAATGCATTAAAACTTTAAAAGGAACAAAACACAAAAGAAGTGAAAGTTTACTCACGTGTACGGATGTCCCTGCAGTTTTCTGGCCAGCTAAAGAAATAACCACAAAATAATTTAAATGTATATAATAAATATGATTCAAAAGATTTTTCAAGTTTGTATAAAATGCATAGTATTTAACAGTGTAACAATGACGACATACCTCTTCCAACAACGGCAGGATAACTGGGGGTGGTAACCGGGCAACAGTGTTCTTAATCAATGTCTCTTTTTTGGTTTGAAATATTTTCTGTTAGATTGAATCAAATTAGAATGAGAATACAAACAGCGTTCACTGACAGACAGTCTATGAACATACACAAAGTGATCATTTTTCAGCTGGCGGCAACAATCTGTTGTTTTTGATGTTCGTTGCCAGAGTAGTGTAACTTACGTTAAGGATCTTTTCATCTTTGCTCTCTAGGCCTTGTACCAGCAGTACAGCAAAACTGTCTGTCTGCAGGGAGGACGAGCTTTTAGCAGCACCCTTCCCGACACTCAACTCAATCTGCTCCAATCGCTCCTCAATAGACATCTAAGAGTAAGATGGAGAGGATTTAAAGAAAATCCTTATTTAATTCTTTGGGGATAAAATTGAAGCATTTGGCTTACCTCTGTGGTACTGGCCCCTTTTTTCCTTTTCTCTGCTTCATTAGGAGTTAATTTGATTGGTGCCTTGTGTCCTGGAAGTCCTGGTATTAAAACTTTGCTCTTTTGATTAACAACTGGTGTCTTCACCTAGAAAATGTTCAAATGAATGCACTCAGTCAATAAACCAAATCATTCTAAACCATTACTGTACCAGTGTTACAGAAGAAATGGGTAGTTGATTTAGTAATTCGTCTGAACTTACTTAGAAATTGTATTAAAAGCTTTTACATATAAGCTCTTACAAGATTTTACATAAAAGCTCTTACAAAAGTTTGGGGTGAGTAAGACATTCTTTCAACACTGATAATTCAATATTGAGGAGCAAATCAGCATATTAGAAGGATTTTTTTGCATGATCATATGACACTGGAGGAATGATGCTGAAATTAAAGCTTTTAAATGATTAAAATAGACTGAGAACATTCCTTATTTTTTATCAAATAAGTGCAGCCTCAACTCCAACTTTTAACTATAGTGTACATTTTATATGCTGTAACCGGTTAGCATTTCTTCTAAAACAGGGGCATCCAATCCTGCACCTTTAAGGCTACTGTCCTGCAAAGTTTAGCTAACTCAAATTAAGCATACTTGAACCGGCTAATCAAAGTTTTTCTAGGCATTCTAGAAACTTATAGACAGAAGGAAACATGAATTGAGGCAAGTTGGAGCTAAAATCTGCAAGGACAGTGGCCCCCCATGACTGAGTTTGGACACCTAGATATTTCAAGATATTTCAAGGGCTGCAACTGACAATTATTTTGATAGTCGATTAGTTTGCCAATTATCTTTTCTATTAATCGATAAAAAGGCCTTTTTTTTTTTTTTACTGACAAAACACTATTCCGCATCCTGGCCAAAGCCGTCTTCAAAAACAACTGTGTCATCTGAGTGCTATGAAAACATACATGGTGAATATACCTTACAAAAATTAACCTTGGTTTTACAATGAATAAAACAATGAAAAAAATATAAACACTATATTATTATTATTAATAATAATAAATAACCATTTATTATAGTACCTTTAAACAATAACTAGTTTTTGTATTTATTTCATGGTACCCAAATTAACCATAGTTGTGTTTCAATCCATAGTTTAACTATGCTACTTGTGTGGTTATACAAATGGTTATCAATATGGTTAATTTTCGTAAGGGTACATCTGGGCTATATCCTACATTATAAACTAGCTCAATTACAGCTTGTTCACTCCGTTCAACAAGCTCAAACCACCTCCATCTTCCGAAGACTAAGCTAAGCAGAGTTTAATAGTTTTACAAATATGGTATGCAACACTGCATAATAATGTTTGAAAAATAATGTCAAATGATAGGCACAGATAGGGTCTTACCTTGGAGACAGCCGTGTCTACAGAGAGAGAAAGTGTGGCATGTACATCTCGGACTAAGCATGCATGTCTCTCTGACGTGTTAAATGGCTGTGGAAATAGACGGCATGTTAGATAATTGATCAATTGAATAACCCACTAAAATCAATGATCAGTTTATGCTGTACTTACAGTTCTCTCCATGACAGGCTGCAGGTGATGTCCATACGCCAGCATCAGGTTCTGTCTGTCCCCACACAAAGCTGCTGCGAGCAGAGGGACAGGCACAGGCGAGTCTCCCTTCATAGTGGACACCTGCAGGGAGCACACTGGCGACAGCGGTTTCTTACATATCCTGAGGAAGAAAAATATGAACATGATCTTCACTGAACGGTTTTCAAGAAAAAACAATTTACAATGATAAATATAAGATGGACAGACTCACCCATTTAGAAAGTGCTCAAAGAGATGGAGTTGACCATCCTTACACACCACTGCTAACCTCATAGCCTGAGAAACATACCGAAAAGTGTCAAAACCCAAGCATATAACATCAATTATGGAAAAGGATTAAGCCCATTAAATCCTCACCTCATCTTTGCGGCTGGATGTCTGAAGGTCTATGTGTCGGGGTTCATCCGTCAGAGTAAATGACACCACAGAGTTCTTGTCTTTTCCATCAGACCTCACCTGCCTGAGTAGCACAGAAGGAACTAAATCAGTCATCAGCTTATTGAGTTGCATCTCCCCGGACGTTGCCCTATTAGGGTATCAGTCTATCTATTTTAAGTTAAAGGTGCACTATGCAGCTTTCCGTCCACTGGGGGGCGCCTATTCAAAACAAATCGTAGTTTGATGACGCAAAGTGTGAGCGCAGCATCTTGGGAGATGTGGTCTTCTCATCACAGCCGGTGGAAAATAGGACTCGGGCAGAAATCACGTTCATGCATGCGGTTATTAACGTTACTGTAGTCTAAAGCAGAGCAGGACCGAGTGTTATGGACCTGAGCACAGCTGCTGGAGCGATTGTTAAACAAATACCCGCCTCGCAAATACCGGGACTTTTATTATGACGGGACGGGACACAGTCGCCGGGCGCCTGCACAGATCCGCTCTTCCGGATATGATTTTGAGGTAATGTAGCTCTGTTTATCATATTAGATACATTTAAGTGTGTTCAAAACGATGTTATGACTTTTCTCCGTGCGTTCACTTGTTCACACTGCTAAGAGTAAAGCACTCCTGCCAAATAAAAGCCGAAACCGAGGGTAACGCAGATATGACGCAATTGACAGGCGACGCCCTCAAATGCAATGCTGAAACGTCCCTGTCCTTAGTTAAAATAGCAATTTACAAATAGTTGGAAACTTCTGGGATATTGTAGGTACTCAACTGAACAAAATATATAACACCGGCCTAGTGGTTTTTGGATATTTTACTGCAAAAATACTACACAGTGCACCTTTAAATTGTGCAAATGTTAATATTCACGTGTAAAATTGATATGATATTACATTTGTAGTTGCATACATCTTTGCATTTTTAACTAGATATTTTCTTGCAGAGTTTCACAGCTCATTTTATGGTAAAACTGGGGTGGACAACTCAGCCCTTGAGCTCGACTGACCTGCAGGGTTTAGCTCCATCCCTAAGCAAAAATGTTATTTATGATACAACATAATTTAAGTAACCCTTAAGACTTTGGTTAGATTTTTAAGGTTGGATACCCCCAGTTCTACCACAAAATGAGCCGTGTGAAACTGTGTGAAAATAAGTTGAAAATTCAAAGGTGTAGTCAACTAAATGTAAAAATATTACATGTAAATATTAACATTTGCACATTTTTAAACTAAAAATACATAGACTGATAAAGGGGGAATGAGTACAGGGGGGACCATTTGGGGTTTACCATTTTCAAGGTATACCGCGGTTTAAAAAGGTCACTGTTCTAATCAAATATATATGCTGAAAGGTTGCTATTATATCTCAATTGTAGATAATTTCAATACCAAAGCAGAATACTATGCAAATTATTAACATAGTTTGTGAACAAACAAAAGTTGCGAAAACAAGTCAAAACTTTTTTTTAAACAATAGGACAAATAACATGAAAAGGAAACAAAAAAAATAGTGCTTTGTTTTTTATTCAAGTCTAAGTATATTCTGCTAAAAGCCTACTACAGAAATTGTATAAATGTAAAATAGAAACAGCATAGTCTTCACTGTAAGAATTAAACTTGCTTTGAATCATATTAATGGTACACAAGTTATTCAGTCAAGAGCAAAGACTGATTTTCTTTGTCTTTTTCTCTTTGATTAACATTACGGACACAGATAGCTTCAGGTTTATTAGGCCACTGTTCCTTTAAGACTGAATGCACAGATCCAATATTATATGCATTCCATTTTCTCTCAACTGTTTCACTTAAAGGTGGGGTAGACAATATTTGAAAACTGCAGTTTAAAAGTTTGTCAGACCGACACCACAATAAACGTGTCAGCATTAATCAGCATTAGTATGGCGGTGGGGGAGAGAAAGAGCATAAGGGAGATTTGTAGAAGGACTGTTAAAAGAGATGCCTGAGAGACATTACAAAAGAAAAAACTTAATAAGAATATCACTGGACAGTGAAAGGAAAGAGCTTTGGCACCAGTATTAATGTCAGAAAAGCTGTTCAGCACTGGAGAGAGCCAAGCGGGAAGGCCTGAAAACATACGTGAGTAACACTGGTTTCGAGTGTCATATTGTTTGTCTAGAACTGCTGTGCTGTCGGCAAATAAATCTTGTTTGTCTTTATTCTTGTGTACTGTATGTTCATTTTTTGTTCTTCCTTGTCATTTGTTCATCATCTTAGTTTTATTTTTAATTAAGCTTTGTTTTGTTGTGCTTGTTACGATAAATAATTACATCCACTCTTGCATTTCATGTGTAACGGAGGTCAGCCAGTGGTAGTTGTTCAGGCTTATGACTGCTAGAGAATGCAGTGTTTACTGTTTAATGTCCTTGTTGGTGCACTTGCCTCGCATGCCAGCGATGAGGGTCTAAGACCGACTGAGCAGGGTGGTTAGGACTGGAGAGTGAGCTTTGGAGGCGAAGCAATGAAGAAAGGGGTGCTTTTGGGTTGATTTCAAATATCAACAATTTAGAACTTAGAAACATTGCTTACCCCACCTTTAAAACAAAATGACTGGGTTTACGTAAACTTGCCACGCCTGCCCTTTTGATATTATTGCGTGCATTTAACCATTTAGGCCTGTATCCAAAGCTCAAAGTGTCTAAATTAATACATCCACAAACTATGATTTATAAAGGTACAACCAAATTTACAAATACAAATGTTGGTGCATCCCTAATACTGGATACATTATTAGCCAATGCTGCTCATCTCAAAAAGGCTAAAATGTAATTTTTAAATTCTGCAGAACCATAAATGATCGTTATGAGTTAAATGCTGTGTTAGCTAGTAAAGGTGTAACATACCACACACTCAGAAGCCTGTCGTGAGCAGCTCCTGACAGAAAGTACATCCCATTGCTGTCTGGGGGTCGTGTTGTGGCGAAGCAGAGAGTCGTTACCATGGTAGAGTGACCAGTGAATTTCTGCAAATTTGGGAGGTATTGTTAAATCTGAAATGTTCCTGTTTTTATTTACCTGTGGCTGATAATAGCTTAGAGGTCAGACTCACCCTGTACACTTCCTTAGTCTCCAGGTTCCACATCTTGATGGTCATTCCTGCCGAGAGCAGCAGCTTTCCATCTGGACTTATACACAGGCTGCTGACGGCTGATCTGTCTGCCTTCCATTTGCTGAATACAGAACATGTTTGCATGTAAATCCAATACACCACTTTATTATGTTGAATAAAACAAAAGGAAGCCTATATTTGTCAAACATACAAACAAACAAAAAAACAGCACACACTCACCAACTAACTTTTCCTTTCTGCAAATCCCATTCGGCTATGTGTGTGTCATCTGAGCCGCTGTATAAGACAGGGTCCTCTGGATGCCACTGGACACTGTTCACCGGTCCACTGTGTCCACCATCCTGATATCAAACATCAAACATTTATAATTTCACCTATAATAACATAAATCACTCATATCTGTGAACTACTTTCTACCCCGAGTTATTACAAACCTATGGAAGATATTGTAAAAAAACAAAAGTTTTATGGGTGTAATGGGGGAAAAAAATAGCAAAAACCAGGCTGTCTGATTGAGTTAGGGCTGAAACGATTCATCGAGTAACTCGAGTTATTCGAATTAAAAAAAGTCCTTGAGGCAAATTCATCTGCCTCAATGCTTTGTTTAGTCGACATGGATTGCGGTTATAGCCACAGTAAATCCACTTGTGTGGGTAAACATCCCAAATATTTCAAGAGGATGAGAGAAATTATTAATGTGTTGATCTTAGAAAGACGCGGAACTCTCATTTCAGGGTAAAATGCAATTAATGCTTGTTGTTCTTCAACTTTCGTTTTCAGCTTATGTCGAGATCAAAGTCTGCAATGCGAGAGAGTGGCATCAGCACTGGTAATATCATTTAGTCTAGCTATTTTTAAATGAAGACAACTGTGTGTTGAGCTTCAGGATGCGACACTGAACATTTCATTCGCAAGAGTTCTGAGCTCAACTAATGACATCTGTGTGGTTTTTACATTCAAAAACCTCATAACTAATAAGTAATAGGCTATTTTCTACACTGGTTTTGAGACTGTCTTCTGAACGCTGGGAGAAATTATTATGAATGCGGCAACTGCAACTTGTCATTATCAAACAAACAATGATTTTTTTCTCATCCACCCGCGATTGGATTACATGGCCCGCACCATTGGTCGATATAAGCGTGAACCGCGTGCACTTACAGGGCATTATTATATTAGCATGACGCTCAAGGGAAAGTTGATTTCTCAATTCATCACCCCTTTAAAGCAACCTACTTCAGTGTAGCTAATCTGACGATAACATTCCGCTTAACATGGAGGATTTGAAGTTGTGACGATCGAGTGCGGGTGGATGATTTGTTTTTAACAGCGAATTCGGTGAAGTTAGAGCTGATCCGCGCATCTTGTTCTTATTTCAAGTTACTCTGTCCATTATTTCTTGATTCAGGAGTAAATAAGATCGTAAAGGCTCATGCCTGAGCTGAAGCTGAAACATGAAAGTTAAGTTGCACAACATAAATACAATGTTTAGGCATTATTGTAATTTATATTATTTTGGTTTATTGGTTGTAGGTTTAGTTTTAGATTGAACTATGTTTACCTTTTAAAGTAATTTGAAATAGATTTTTATATAATAATATGGCAATTGTGTGCATTAGCTAAAATTGAGTTATTAATGTATGCAATTTCAGCATTAAATGTATTTTGTCTAAAATGAAAACCAATTATATGTTATTTTAAGATGCGCATCTTATTTTCTCATATATATTTAGAATTGCTCTTCAATAACGAAAAAAGTAATTACTATCTGATTAATTGATCGATTAAGTGCTAGATTAATCGATTACAAAAATAATCAATAGCTGCTGCCCTAGATTGAGTTAAGATTACTCCCTGAGAAAACATAAGACATTTTGGTGAGTGTGATCGTGGGACCGCAAAACGAACGCCCCGTGCAAGGACCCCATCTGATTGAGAACCGAATTTATAATTTTTAATAATACCCCTTTTCCACTAGAATGAACCAGGTGCTAGTTCAGAGCCAGTGCTAGTGTCAATTCTAAGTTGGTTTCGACTTGAGAGCCTTTAAGAACCGAGTTGGCTTTCCACAGGCTAGAGAGCCACCACAGAGTTAGGTCTTACATCACCGTATACATCTCGTCTTTCTCGCTAATGTTTTAGCAATGCCAGCGAGGCAGCAGGAAATACAAACACACCAGGATTGGTCGAGATGCATCGATGCTGCGTGGACCAATTCGCATATGATATCAAAATACCGCACAAGCGATTTAAAAGCATGTGGAGTCGTTTGCGCTCGCTGTACTTTGATGTCATATGCGATCATTCTGCACAGTACGCGCCGATGCCTCTTGCGTGAAAAGCCCTAAACTGATTAAAAAATAAGCAACGCATTCATATTTCAGTGCTGTTATTTAAGCAGACTGTTTTCCTCGTACATTTAGTCTAACAACAAGCCACATATGGAACTTTCAACTGAACAATGCATACAAATTAAACACTTACATTATGTTCTAGCTCTGTCCATGCAATAAATGCACCTTTTTATAGCCAATTTCAACTTGGCATTAATCAAATCAGAGCTGTATATTAATATTTACAAGATGCATATTAATGAATACAACTCCTCGTAATCACACCTTAATAACATGCAAATAGCCTATTTCTGACTGTTTTTGCTCGTGATTGTCAGCCTTTGCTTTTCTGCTACGGACTGAAGCATGTGAGCATGTAACACGGTTACTTTCAGTTAAAGGGATACTCCACTGTTTTTTTCATATTAAACTGTTATTCCCTTAACTAAGTTGATACATACCTCTCTCATCTCAGTGCGTGCATTTATAGCACTTAGCTTAGCCCACTAAGCCCAGTTCATTCATTAGGTAGCAAACAGAGATCAAGTTAGAAGCGACCGAACACCTCCATGTTTTTCCTATTTAAATACAGGAAGAAGTAAAAGTCATATTGGTTCTATTGAGGGAAATGAGAGGGTGAGACAATTTCAGGCGTGACTTTATACCATGCCGAGTTGAAGTACTCTCAGAAGTGTTATTCCGCCATACATTATAGTTATCCTTTTTAACCCGCTTAGAAAAGTGCCACATTTTATTTTGTGTCACCATACTTGGTCATTCAACTATTCGTGAAACTGTATTAAGGGAAAACATGGAGGTGTTTGGTTCCGTCTAACTTGATCTCTGTTTGGTAACATAGTGAATGAACTGGGCTTAGTGGGCTAAGCTAAGAGCTATCAAAATGTCACCGCGAGTCAGAGAGATTAAAGGGTTAGTTGACCAAAAAATGAAATTGATGTCATTAATGACTCACCCTAATGTCGTTCCTGACCCGTAAGACCTTTTTTCATCATCTGAACACAGTTTAAGATATTTTATATTTTAGTCCCAGAGCATATGCAGTCAATGCCCACTTTACTGTCCATGTGCAGAAAGGGAATAAAAACATAATCAAAGTAGTCCATGTGTGACATCAGTTGGTTGATTAGAATCTCTTGAAGCATCGAAAATACATTTTGGTCCAAAAATATCAAAAACTATGAATTTATTCAGCATTGTCCTCTCTTCCCGTGTTTCTCCAAAAAGATTCAAACGGTTAATGAATCGGTGAATCGATTAATGATTTGGGTCGCCAATGTTACTTGATTTCAGCAGTTTGGCGGTTTGATGCGATCTAAACTGCTGAAATCACGTGACATTGGCGACCCGAATCATTGATCGATTCACACCATTTGAATCTTTTCTAATCAACCAACTGATTTCACATATGGACTACTTTGATGATGTTTTTATTCCCTTTCTGGACATGGACAGTAAAGTGGGCATTGACTGCATATGCTCTGGGACTAAAATATAAAATATCTGTGTTCCGATGATGAACAAAGGTCTTACGGGTGTCGGATGACATTAGGGAGAGTCATTAATGACATAAATTTGTGGGTTAGGGTATCAAAGTGAATCAACTCATCTTAGTCAAGCGAATAACAGTTAAATATGAAAAAACGGTGGAGTATCCCTTTTAACAAAAAATACTGCAATTTTCTGGTGTTATTTTTGTGATTGTTTTGGGGCATTCTACATCCCTTTATCAAACCTTTTAACACAGACATTTCATAAAATTCACAATTCATAAAAACAGATTAACACTATCCATTCTTAAATTTAGCTTGGGTGGGCAAAGCAGATGTTTGGAATGACATGAAAGAGTAATTGATGACAATATACATTTTTTTGGGTGAACTAACCCTTTAAATCTTAGAGTTGTGTTGGCCAAACATCATAAGGACCAGTTGTTGTTGAATTCTTACCAGAGTGCAATGCAGGTCTCCCTTCACTGTGCTGTAGATGAGGATGGACCCAGCAGCAGTGCCCAGAGCCAGCAGATCTGACTGCTCAGCTGGCGACCCGGCTTCACATTTCCTCCTCTTCCTCTGTGGAACATCCTAAAGAGTGCACATAAAAAATAAAACAAATTAGGCCATTATTAATATTAATTACCAACCCTTCTGCCAAATTAGATATGTTATTTAGTTCTGAATAATATTTAAACATTGGTCTACTGGACATTCTTCACAAATGTTTCCAGTTGTTTTTATTAAGAAGGTTTTAACGCATGCATGTAATCTATCTATCGAGGGAGGTTTTATTATTACTAGCAAGCAAATAAATCAAATTGTGATTAGAAATTTTCCAATTTCACTCAAAACTTTGTTAGATAGTAGTACATGTAAATTAGCCTGTTTTGTTATTTTATTAATGAGGAATATTTATTAAGTACTAAAAATACATCTCGCTAATAGTAACTAGTTATCCATTATATTCATTATTGCACCCATTTGTATGTATTATACGCCACCCAATGTATTATATACATTCTAGCACCAATTTGCACAACAGCAGTCATTAGTTATTATCTATTATACACATTCTAGCCCCCATTTGCACAAGGAAACTGCAGCAGTTACTTAGAACCACTTGGATAGTTACAACTAACAATAACTTGTTAGCTAATAAATAGTAAACCCATACGTTCCAAGTAAAATTAGAAAACCTAGCAAGTTAATGTTTGATATATGAATCAAAACGGAAAATAACTCCGAGTAAAACAATTGATGTGTGTTACTAGTAACAATGGAAATATTACTTTGTCTCTCTAACAAACTAGAATCAACGGCTATGACGTTCCGCGTTACTATACATCAGTTTGACAGAAACACTGATCTCTGATAGACACTACTAAACGGTAACAAGAGAAAGTTCACGAGTAAGGGCTGTGCAGCCATGTGACCATGTGTTAAATTGCTAGTCTATTTAAATATAACACTGATCATTAAAACAATACAAAAATAAGTTACACTAACACAGATGTTGACATGATTGAGATATAAAATAAATTACAGCGAATCAACACTTAGCCAACATCAACTTATTGTGCCTACGTTATTAGGCACAGACAACCAATAGACGGATATAACAATGTTTACGAGCCCCAATATGTGTGCAACTTAACTCCTGGAATCAGTAAAGTGATTTTAAAGGTTTATTGTTGGATTTCGTATTTTATCTGCGCGTCTCGCGGCCTGTACTCTGAACATGTGCCACACGCAACATGTGCGCAGCGCCGTCCACGAGCGCAGCTCTAAAGCACCCGGAATAGATAGTCTTAAATAATCAGCGTTCAGTTTTATGATCACATGAAGAATAAATACACAGCGACCTGAAGACCCTGTGACGGAGCACCACGATACAACAGGCCGCATACCCCGACTGAACCCCGAACACTGCGTTACCTGAACTGCTCGGCACGGTCCCCATGTCACACAGGTACAAGCTGCGCTCAGGTGCGCAGAAGGCACGTATTCCTGTTGTAGAGTTTTGCTGTCGGTATTCCATATTCGCAGTCTCCCGTCCTGTGCGCACAGAGCCAGAAACTGCTGTGATTTGGGGTTGAATGCGCAGGGTAACGCAGCTCGGCCTCCGTCCGCCGCCATCTTACCATTCCGCGTGCGTCCGTCTGCCTCACGGGAAACACGTGTGAGAGAAAATTCCAAAGCGCGCATGCGCAGCTGCACAGGCGCTACGGAAACGCTAATTGGCCTTGGTGGTTTCTGTGGGCGTGTCATTATTGTTTTTAACCAATCACAGACAGACGCGGACGTTTCCATCTCGACCTACTCGAATTTTATCTGGAATTCTGGATTTTTTTTGTTTACTTACAGAAAAGTACAAAACAATTATAAGACAGTATGGAACAGTTCAGAGTATGTAATAACCACATCAACTAAAATATAGAATGAACATGTAAGTAAAAAACTAAACAAAAAAACGATATAAAGTAACATATTAGGGCAGTTACATGAATTTGAAAAAACTTTATAATTTGTATTGTTTTAATACGTTTTTTGTTTTGTTTTACACAGTCCCTAAGTGAAGTATATTTCATTTTAAATTGGCATTACATGTAGTGTACGGTCTGTATTTACTAGTAACAGAAAAAAAGAAAAGAAAGACATTGATCAAAATTCTCATAATGTAACGTTTACTGGAAACGGTTATTACATATAATTATTCTAAAGCGTTATGGATCATGTACAATACACATCTTTATGAGCATTTAACAAATAATTCCATATATATATATATATATATATATATATATATATATATATATATATATATATATATATATATATATATATATATATATATATATATATATATTCATACGAAATATTGTATTACTTTATTGTTTTTTTTTTAAAGAAGTGTATTGTTTCAACAGTAAACCAACCAGTTATAAACCTAACAGTAATAAGGTGATTATGATTTATTAAAAAACATACATACAAACTATATATGTTATATAAACTTTAAGGAAATAATAGACATACACAAGCCTCGTAAATAACTTTATTTAAAGATATTTAAAGATCCTTAAAATATTTTTAGCATAAGGGAAACTGAATCAAGAATCTGAAGTTTAGAAAAAAGAGAAGAGAAAGAGAATGAACCCATCTACCGGTGACCAGGTCCTACTGCATCTGTCAGTGACGTCCTTTTCATCATGGCGGCGCCCTTTGAGAATCATGCTGGATTGTTTTTCTTCTAACGTAATGGACACTTACCGTACGCATTTAAGTTGCCACTTACTCTGGAATCCAGACAGTAATCAATTATTTATCTAATATTTTAGATATTATGAATTGTCGTTTAAAACGATCTATTTACTATAATTTTGACTTTATATTTTACAACGGTTATTGTGTAGATGTAATTTGTAGCGAATTAAATAATGCATGATTTGTTAGTTCCTATAGTATATTCTAGTCCGTGTAGAAGCTCTCAAATAGCTGTGTGATGTGTCTGATCACTGTGTGGTGAGAAGAACCATTCAAAAGTGTATCGTCTTTATCTTTAAAGAATTATTTCTGGGGCTCAAAACCATGGCTGTTTCTCTGCATTTGGGTCTCTCATTCATGACTCGTAAAACTGCCAAAGTCTATCTCATGTGTTTAGAAAGACATAATGTGATTCACATTAAACCATTTCTCTGTGGCCTGAGGAGATTTGGGACTGACCCAAATGATTCTGACAAGGGTTCAGATGCACCTGTGTCCACTTTTCCACCATTCTCTCGAAGAACTTCTTTGTCTAGGAGACGTCGACCTCTGTCCCCACTGGAGAGGATCAGTCAACTGCTGCCTGAAGACAGTCTGAGTCAAGAGGTTTTGGAACTACTGGACACTAGAAACAATGAAGATGAACAGGACTCTCAGAGTTTAGGGAAGGAGCGAGAATTGGAAACAGAGGACCCTCAAGGATCTTTTGCTCCTAATCATGTGTATGTTCCTGGGGAAAGGCCAATATGTTTCGGAGAGACTCTACTGGCTGAGTTCAGCCGGAGGAGACGTTTAGAATTTCGGAAGATGTTCCAGCTAAAAGAGGGCCTGAAGCTCCATAGTAACTGGGGATTCATAACTCATGAGGACATGGAGGGCCGTCCTGCTGGAAGCATCATACGCACTTCAATGGGAATCCCGATTCTGATTCGACGACCCAGCCTGGATGAGTTTACTCTCTTCATGAAGAGAGGGCCAGCTATTGCATACCCTAAAGTAAGAAATGATCATCACAAAACAACAGTCAGTGATACTCCTAGTCATTTCCATGAAGAAGAAGTTCAAACATGCAATAACTTTTCCATAATGAACAGGTTTTTAGTTTTTGAATTAAAGTTTTTTTTTTTGTACATTTTTAATTTAAGTTGTAAAACTTAATATAAATTGTATAAAAAATTATATATATATATATATATATATATATATATATATATATATATATATATATATATATATATATATATATATATATACAGGAAGATACATATTATAAAATTATATTAATATTATTTGTGATTTACGTGACAAAATTGTGTTTCTCTTCTAAATTTCTTTGCTTTCAATTAATGCATTTACATTAATGCATTTACATTTATGCATTTAGCAGACGCTTTTATCCAAAGCGACTTACAACTCTGGAGTACAGGAAGTGATCCGTCAAGAAGAGGCAAAGAAACGCAGAAAGTGCCCTAAATACCAAGATTTGTATACTACTCAGAGTAGCAAAAACCAGAAAAAGGGAAGAAAAAAAGAGAAATAGAGGAGCATCGAAAATACATTTTGGTCCACAAATAGCTAAAACTGCGACTTTATTCATTATTGTCTTCTCTTCAGTGTTTGTTTTCAAACCTCAAATAAAGATTCAAATGGTTATGAATCAGCGTATTGATTCATGATTCGGATTGCCAATGTCACATGATTTCAGCAGTTTGACATGCGATCCGAATCATGAATCAATACGCTGATTCATAATCGTTTGAATCTTTATTTGAGGTTTGAAAACAAACGCGGAAAAGAAGACAATGCTGAATAAAGTCGTAGTTTTTGTTCATTTTGGACCAAAATGTATTTTCAATGCTTCAAGAGATTCTAATTAACTTACTGATGTCACATAATAATAATAATAATAATATATTTTATTTATAATGCACTTTATATTTAACAAAATCTCAAATTTTAGAATTAAAGAAAACAAAAAGCCATTGACTTCCATAGTATTTTTTACCTACTATGAAAGTCAATGGTTTCAGTTAACTGTTTGGTTACTGACATTCTTAAAAATATCTTCCTTTGTGTTCAGCTGAAGAAAGAAATTCATACAGGTTTAAAACAACTTGAGGGTGAGTAAAGGATGACAGAATTTATTTTAAAATGAACTATCCCTTTAAACTGTGTTCTGAAGATGAACGGAGGTCTTACAGGAACCTTATGGAACAACATTGTTGAGTCATTAATGACATCAATTTCATTTTTGGGTGAACTAATCCTTTAAGCAGCTCAACTGTTTTTAACACTAATACTAATAAGAAATGTTTCCTGAGCACTAATATAATTAGCATATTATTAGGATGAATTCTGAAGTATCATGTAACACTGAAGACTGGAGAAATGATGCTGAAAATTCAGCTTTGCCAACACAAAAAAAGTACAATTAACAAGTAACAAGTACAAATACAATTGAAACAAAAAAGTTATTTTTAAATTTAAATTATTTCTTTTGAAAACATAAAATAAAAATCTTACAGACCTCAAACTTTTGAAAGTTAAAACGTGCTTTCAAGGTTTAAGGAAAATATGTATTATGTTTTACTTGTTACGCCACAGGTTTTATGCCAATGAAAAATAAAAAGTATTTTGGCGCTCTCTCCTTTGCAGGATGCCAGTGCGATGTTGACAATGATGGATGTGACCGAAGGAGATTGTGTTCTGGAATCAGGCTCTGGATCTGGTGCCATGAGCCTTTTCTTGTCCAGGGCAGGTGTGTGAGGTTTCCTCCATCTTCTAGATGTTATGAGGGTCCTGTGGAAGTAGGTATACTATTGCATTACAACACTTAGGAATGAATTTATGCTTGTGTCATCAGTTGGATATAAAGGGAGTGTTTTGAGTGTGGAGATAAGAGAGGACCATCACAGAGGTGCTGTATTAAACTACCAGCGTTGGAAGTCCTCGTGGAGCCTCCGACGAGGGGAGGAATGGCCTGATAATGTTCACTTTCACCATGGAGACCTCATATCTGCTGGTCCTCTTCTGGCTGGGCGGGGTTTTAACTCAGTGAGAAGCAGTACCCTATGTGTTTTATGTTTTATCATAATATAAGAATCATTTGCTGTCTGTATATGAAAGACTTCTTGTGTGTTAGGTCGCTCTGGATATGGTTAATCCACATTTGGCCTTACCTGCTGTGGTTCCTCACCTCCATCCTGGATCTGTGTGTGCTGTTTATCAAGCAAAGTAATACAAAATTCTGTGCATACACAAAACAACTATGTGAATGTATAGCCACACGTTATCATTTAAAATATATATTTTTTAAATAATTATTTTGAGCAGTAGTGTATAGAAAGTCTCAATGTTTGATTTTGTCACCAGTATCACACAGGTCATTGATCTGATGGAGGGTCTGCGATGCTCCACCCTTCCTCTGGTGTGTGAACGCATTGTTGAGGTTCAGTACCGGGACTGGCTTGTTGGTCCATCCCTCAAAAAAGATGGAACATTTACCAAACGAAAACCTCCACGTGAAAATGATGAATGTGAACCAAGTGAAGACACTGAAGGTGAATTATTGCATAACATGCTCTTTTCTCCATTTACAGTTTATCTTTTGTTTTGACTGCATCGAACAAGTCACAGATTCTTCATTGCATCACCTTAAATCATTCCTGGTTAGAATCATGCTAACCTGTCTGTTTTAAGGGGATTTGAATTGTCAAGATCTGGTGCCATTTGGAGACGTCCCATACATAGCACGTCCTCATCCAGAACAGACTGGCCATACAGGTGAGATACAGCCCTACATTGTTGTGTGTATTCCAGTAGCTCAATATGCATGTTTCAGAGAATTCTCTAGGTACTTTGTATGTGATTGAAATGTACCTGATTTTAATTTCTTTTCAGCCTTTCTCATAAAATTACGGAAGATCTTGAAATAGATGTGCATACAAGAGTACAATAAAGCTGCTGTGTCTCAAATACATTTCATCAATAAACTTGTCCAATAAAAGTATTTTTATTGTACATTTTCATGTCATGCTCTTAAGTATTTAAGACAAAGTATAGTGAATCTAATTATCTGCTCAATCCATGGAATACATTTAATTCACATTCATATTAGTCAAATGTTATACTTGTTTCATTAAGCACTTTGTACAAGAAGAAATAAATAGTAGAGGATTATGATACAGTAAAATACATGTACAAACCTTCACATAGTGAGAGGATTTACTGACATATTTAGATCTTATATGAACAATGTACATGACTATTCCCCTTTTTACAACAATGCTGTACATTTCTTATAAGATCAGTTAAGAGACTGAAATTATGTTCTCCCCTTAGACAGCTGAAGTGCCTCAGATATATAGTCAACAGGCAAATATGATTTTATATTATGCAACCAAGCTACTCCTCATTGATCCAGTCCATTGAATGATCTTGACACGTTTCGCTGACCCTATCACTTCCTGTAAATATAAAAAGAGAAGAAAAGCCAAATGGTAAATGTTTCTAGAGGCATTGGTATAGATCAGAGGCCTGTTGCATGAAGCTAGCTGAACAAACTGAGTTTCAGAGTAGGTTTAGAGTTGACAAATCCAAATTAATCCAACCTAGTTTAGATCAAGTTCAACAGTCTCTCAAAGCTTGGTATAAACGTTCTCTGTCAACAGTTTTAATCCAGAGTTAGCGATTAACTCTGAATCGCGTGCACCTGAAAGTGTGACACGTGCAGAAAACAGCCAATCACAGTGTCCGATTGATTCACTTCTCTTCAGAAGATTGAGAGATCGTTTTGAAAATGATCATGAAATGAAATGCGTTTACAAAACAGAAATAAACACTGCTGCCACAGCGACAGTTTGAGAAGGCAGCTGAAATAATATCTGACTATAACAATGCATTATGTGAATCAAAGAAATGATACAATAATAATTAAAGGTTCACAAAGAGCTCAAATGAATACACATTGTTTAAAAGAATTATGAATGCATGTTTTATTTATATAAATTAATATAATAACTATATGAATATATTAAATTAATTGAAAGTAATTATAATATAAATATAATAGTTAGTACTAAAGGATGAGCAATTTTGTCTCTGATGGTTTTCACTATAAACTGTAAATTTGGAACAATAAATGCAGGGGGCGTGGCTTTATTGCGTCTTTACTTGCAGCTGATTGGTCTAGTTTGGGTTTGTGATCTCTAACCAAGAATAAAACCTGCTTCAGAGCAGGTTAGCTATGTAGTGTAAGTTACCATTGTAATGAACACTGCTAAAAAACAATCCACCTTCTTGAGCCCGAAAAACCAGAGTTTGCTCTAACTAATCTTGAACTTACCTGGGTAGTAACTGAAACCAGCTTTGTGCAACATGCCACACGGGTGTCCAATCCTACTCCTGGAGGGCCACTGTCCTGCAGAGTTTAACTCCAACCCCAATGAAACACAGCTGAACCAGCCTATCAAGGTCTTAATAGGCATACTAGAAACTTCCAGCAGGTGTGTTGAGGCAAGCTGTAGCTAAACTTTGCAGGATAGCGGCCCTCAAGGAACGAGTTTGGACACCACTGGTATAGATCATAAAAGTTTTTCAGCTGTGGTGGCCAAAGTAAAAGTACTCAGTGGTCATGAAGTAGTGGTGCACACCATACATTTCCTTTAACACCACTAGAGGGCGTCACACGCTAATTTACCTGCTGTAGTCGTGCAGTTACAGGAGTGTCGAGCTTTGGTCATCTTATTGCGCCTTTGTGAAGCTTTGGTCTCCAGGGGTACAGCTGATGGACGGGCTACAGTAGAGGATGGGCGAGGCACAGGAACAGCAGAGGTCTTGGCACAGAGAGAACAAAGCTCTGGAGAAGCAGAAGGCCCACGTGGAATGTGGATCCCCTCACAGTTTTGGTAGAGCCTCTGAGCACCACTGTGATGCTCTGCACGCTCACGCTGCCAGATGAAATGAGATGGCACAATAGCCATCACCTGCAATCATGCATCAAGCACAGTGGGATTTAGAACTATTTTTCGGAACAAGCAAGAAGATTGCTGAAAGCACACTGAATCAAGTAAATAAGTAGCAACATTTTATTTTATAAGTTACATGGTGTGAAAAGTGCAGAGAAGCTAGACAGCAGCATACATTTCAGCACATTGCTATCTTCAGTGCTCCCATTGCAACAAACATTAACACTTTTCTTAGTGGATTAACAATTATGAACAATCAGACGAGTTCAAGCACAAGTGGAACTTCAAGAGAGTATGGCAAATAATATGTGGCACAGAATACACTAGTGAGGGGTGTACCTCCTCGCAGCATCGTCTGCTGACAGCAGCTCGGTACTCTATGCGTGCCCACAGTTGGTCTCTTTGCTTTAGGAATCGTGGGAAATGTTTCCTCCAGCTTTTCCCCAGAGCCCAAGGGAAGATCTCATATTTGGTCTCCTCCTCATCCTCTTCCATTGTGTTTGCTAGATAGCTAGAATATGAAAAATTGAGCACATGGACTCAAGAAACTAAGATTTTATCCATAAATATGACTTCTCTGTTGTGCAAACAGTGCAATTTGATTGAAGGCATCAAAAACAATGCCAAAGTACAACCCTATATACTACAAATACAGACAAATACAGTATGTTGTTCAGTATTGCAGACCAGTTTTGTGACTGTTTTTGAATGCTAGAGTAAAACATCTTTTAGTTGGTTAACGGCAAGTTACCTTTCCATATAAAAAATTGTAAATGGTTTAAATCACATTATATGAAAATAAATTGCCAAATTAATTACCATATCATTTAGAGTTAAAAAATAGTGAAAGCCATTCCCAGAAGTTCTTGCATGACATTTTTAAATAGTTTTGTTTCCTCTGATTTTTGTAATCAGTAATGTATTGGGGTCTTTCTATGCTAAATTCTGTGTTATTTAATTAATGTTTTTTGTATTATTATTTAAGTGTTTTGTATGAAAGCCTGATTCCGCCACTAAATAAAATAAGAAAACAATAGAAAGCCATATTATGATGAATCTGAGTTCATTGTAAGCGTCCATAAAAACATGGTCAAAATGCACTTGATGGTGCACCGGGACAGACAAAACTATGGAAGCCTGTTTCCACCACCACCACAAAAAAAAAAAAGTAATTGTGACTTTTTATCTCAGAATTCTGACTTTTTTTCCTCACAATTGCGAGGTATAAAGTCACAATTCTGACTGAGAAATAAAGTCAGAATTGTGACTTTATATCACGTAATTGCGAGTTTATAGCTCAGAATTGACTTTATAACTCACAATTGTTAGAAAAAAAGTCAGGTTTCTGAGATTAAAAGTCACAATTAGTCTTTTTTTTTGTGTGGTGGTGGTGGTGGTGGAAACAGGCTTCCATAGTTTTGTCTGTCCCGGTGCACCATCTAGTGCATTTTGACCATGTTTTTATGGACACTTACAATGAACTCGGATTCATCACATGGCTTTCTATTGTACACTGTAAAAACAATCCAACTTTTGTATGAAAAATTCAGATTTTAAAGTTTATTCGACTATTTAACATGAAAAAAGTTGAGATAACTCAAAGTTTGTACAACTATTGACCCTAAGTTGAGAAAACTCAAATGTTCTGCAGCTGGTTGTCTTAAACTTTTAAGTTCTCAATTTTTTTGTGTGTGTACTGCCTGTATTATTATGGCTATTAGTAAGGTAAAATGCACTTCGGTAGTTCAAAAAAGGGAAAATATTAACATTCTATAAAATAAAATGGTAGGAATGTGTCAGTATTTTTACAACTGATTTCTGGCAACCACAGCTGCAATTTTTTCATGATAAATTTAACAGGCTACTATCACAGGACGATCAACTCACAGGGCAAGGAAGAAGTTCATTCTGTTGTGTTCAGTGATAATGAAGCGAGCCCTCCTGAAGTACACAAATGTCATAGCCAACAAATACTATAATAGATAAAGACATAGATAACTGGGTTTAGAGACACAGCTGAATATATCGTTTTCTGAATTCAACAACAAAACCGAGCACAATCTAGAAACAGCTAAACATTAAATACGCCAAAATATGTCTGGCTAACGTTACCTTATCGGTAAGTTTGCAGCAGCAGTCCATCCACAGAAAGTCCTGTATTAGATCATCATCTGAGCAGACATTAAAATATAAGAGTTTTAATTCTACAGAATTATACTGCTATTGAACTTGACATTTCTGACTCTTAGTTAACCTGATGTAAAAGTGACCAGTGGGACATAGGTGTGACATTTTGTTTATAAGATTTCACTGGCAGCTGTTTAGCTGAACCCACCGAACAGTCTGAAGAAGGCGGCCATCTCCTGCCTCTGGATCAGCAGGGTCGGGCCGGGTGTTTTCCTGCGAGGCTGCTGAGATGAGTCTGGCTGGTTCCGACCGGCTGGGGTCGGCCTCGTTCTCCGCGGGCCGCGCCGGATCTGCAGACTGTGAGTAGGTCCAGATGGTGCGGTCTCGGCCCATGGTCGACCCAGTTTAATCATGTCTCAAATGCACTGCCACTGTGTAAATATTGTCTTTATATAGTTATTCGCTTCTGTCTTTTTTTAGTATGAATGGTAGCGTATTTCGTTATTTATTAAATTCCCGTTTGTTTATGACAGACTTTTGCTAATTCAATTTAAAGAAGCGTCTTGAAATCTATCAGCTAACAGATACAAGTTACGTATCACCATTCCTATCTGAATAATTTATAAGCACACGTTTATATGCTGTATTTTACGTGGTTATTCTGATTTATCCCAATATGACAAGTGTTCAATTGTAAACCAAATTTACCTCAGTTTAAAAACCCGCGGCTCAGTAATGACCTAATGACACGCGCATGATGCCACGCGCTCTCAGATATGCTAAGATTGATTGCTGAAATAGGTACGATTTAATTTTAGCTGTTTTCTATAACATTAATAATATTTTTTCTAAACGTGAATTAAAACAAAATCAACATTTAATAAATATGTCAAACTGGAAGCAACGCTATTCGCGCGAGCGCGCACGTGCACCTGCTCTTTCTTGTGCAGCGCGGGAATTGTGTCAGAGTCACATGGTCAAATATTCTTCAATCAGAGGCCAGAACCGGTCAGAACCGTCAGAACGAATAAAAGAATAAAAGAGAAAGCTGGGGAAATTTTGTAAAGATATGCTTTATTTGCATTTAAAACTTGCACATATATATATTGTTATTTAAATTGTTTTTGAAGATATCTAAACTGAAAAAATACAACAAATGCAAAAAAAAAAAAAAAAGATCCCATTCCAAGTGATTATACAAGATATGCATGTGAAAAGCATTCAATTGTCTAATTAAAAAAAGGATTGCATCTTTGCTATTAGATTTTGCTTATAACGGTTCAGACTATGAATAATGCACACAATATTTTAGAAAAAATAGCACTAAATTTCCTTTATTTTGTAGGACATGGAAATTCAAGTAGCTACAGCCTAATAAAGCAAGCAGGCGACAGGTTGATATTTAGAAATGACCATGTTCATTACGAATAACATTTATTTACACATGCTCAAATGCTGACAAGTTTGTATGCTATTACCAGGAAACAGTAGATGAAGTATCACAATTTGGTATTCATATGCATGTTTCTTGCATATGTTTTTGAGGACTTTCATTGCTTTGCACACAGCCTCTATTTCCTTAAACGAACAAAAAAACAACAACATTTGCTTAAAGATATGGGCAGGCATTTTCAAGCTAAATATGTATAGACCTACAATTTAGGTAGAAGAAAAAGTTTTAGTTTACCTTTTTAATCTCACGGAGAACAAAGCCCTTTATATGATCAACTGACTTCTTGCAAACCCAGCACATAATGACGTTCATATCCGTCTTCTGATGATAGTATGCAAGGGGAAAAAATTGGATATTAGTAACTTTGTCTTTTTTATTGTATCGCGTTATAGTGCATCAGTTTACCTCTATGTTAAATTCATGACTCTTTTTTACTTCTTCGGGAAGGTTAAGTTCATTTCTCTCCAGCATGTTCCAATGTGCCTTGTTAGTAATGCTGTTGCACCTAACAAAAACTGAAACACAAAACACACAAAAAAAACAACAACATTTATGTGCAGAATTTGATATGATTGTAAAATATTAAGGAAAAGTGAGATGTGAGATAATGCACAATGAAAAGTTCTAAGTAAAATTCATATAGTCCCTCAGTCTCACCTGAGCACACGATAAGCAGTCCAAAAAGAATAGGTGACATGATTCTTCAAATCCTCTACTTAGGAAAGAGCTGCTTGGCTACAATACGTCTGTGTCTAATAAATGTCTATACAAGACTTTTGAAGTGCTGATGTTCAGGGCACCAAAACCACAGTGGACCAAAGTGTCAAGTATGAGAATGGAGCTCCTGTTGTCAGCATTTTCCTGTCTGTTCAGTTCTTCTAACCATCAGTAATACTTCAAAACTGATGTACAATCGCTAGAAAATGCTTTAAAGGGTTAGTTCACCCAAAAAGGTAATTGATGTCATTAATGACTCACCCTAATGTTGTTCCACACCCGTAAGACCTCCGTTGATCTTCAGTACACAGTTTAAGATATTTTATATTTAGTCCGAGAGCATATGCAAGTGCACACTATACTGTCCATGTCCAGAAAGGGAATAAAAACATCATCGAAGTAGTCCATACGTGACATCAGATGGTTCATTAGAATCTCCTGAAGCATCGAAAATACATTTTGGTCCAAAAATAGCAAAACGACTTTATTCAGCATTATCTTCTCTTCTGTGTTAGTTTTCAAACCTCAAATAAAAATTAAAACGGTTATGAATCAGCGTATTGATTCATGATTCGGATCCCGTGTCAAACTGCCAAACTGCTGAAATTACGTGACATTGGCGATCCAACTCATGAATTAATAAGATGATTCATGACCGTTTGAATCTTTATTTGAGGTTTGAAAACAAACGCGGAAGAGAAGACAATGCTAAATAAAGTCGTAGCTTTTGCTATTTTTGGACCAAAATGTATTTTCGATGGTTATTGAGATTCTAATTAACCAACTGATGTCACACATGGACTACTATGATGATGTTTTTATTCCCTTTCTGGACATGTATAGTGTGCCTACACTTGTATACGCTCTCGGACTAAATATAAAATATCTTAAACTGTTTTCTGGTCTTACGGGTGTGGAACAACATTAGGGTGAGTCATTAATGACATCAATTTCTTGGTGAACTAACCCTTTAAGTAAAATAGTGTAAATGGCTAATCATCAGCATTATTACATTACTTTGTTTTTGTTTTTTAAACAAATGAATCAGTGACTGCATTTACATTAAAAAATTTTATTGCCTCATGGTTTGACAAAATAACAAAGCAAACAAAGTCTTCTCAAACAGCTGATATTTTGATTGACTTGTTAGTTTAGGTTTATCCTTTACTTAGCACATTTTGTACTTAATGCAGGATTGTAGAGGACTTCCTGGGAAAAATCCTCTGATGACCTTAAATTTCACCTTGGTGGCAAGTTTTCTACACGTTTTCCTGAAAAATCGGTTGGCACTGCATACAGTATTGATTTTCTGAGAGAGCAAACGAAAAATAAGTTTTAATATGTATAAGACATCAATTTCTTCACATTTATATGAATACTTTCATGAACAAAGTAAATAACAAAACTGTAACCATTATGGCTAACAATACAAATATATTTCCAAGGGGGACTTAGCAAATCACATTTAAAAACATTATTTTATCTTCCTTTTCTGATAAATATATGAGATTAAATGATCAAAGATTGTGTTTTCAGCAGATTATTAATATTATTATTATTGAAAAACAGGAATAAAAGTACTAAATGTTTACCTGGTCAAATAGAGCATTTACTATGGGTAAATACTTTTTTATCATTTCCAAGCAAATACAACATTTTATGGCCGTCTAGGAAGAGAAATAATAATACAATGAGTGTTATCAAGGGGATTCTTGATACAATGTACTCCACACTAATGTTCTCTGAACTTCACCACAGGATTATATTGTACATAATTGTTGTATACTTTTATTTAAGGGTGAGAGATTATATTAATTTCATTACCTTGGAAGGATTACACAGATCTTCTTTGTCATCGAAGGTGATTGCCTGTACCATCTCATGACTAGCTTCATATGGAGAACTCTTAGCAGCAGCTGCACAAAAAAATAACTTCATATATCATATAATATAACTATAGGCTATACATTAACATCTTAACATTCGGACACAAATGTGGTTCTGGTTTAACGCCTCACTAAAGTGAATAATTTTTTGACAAGATCAAATTAATACAAGTCAAAGTAGTGCTAAAACATTAACAATATCTTACCAAAGAGTATCACGAAGGATCCAATGATACAGGCTAGATACATTGTTCTATAATTCCCTTTTGTAATATATTTATTTTAAAGTGTCAGGGCACTCTACCCCTGGTTTTGCTGATATGAGCACACAAAGATGCTAAATGTAAGTGTTAAGCGAAGTAAGTTGAACCCTCCTCTAATCCTGGACCAACTGTTCATTTGTTCTAATGATGTTACAAAAATATACTTTGCTGATCACTATTATTATATTAACCCTTGCGAGTCTAAATGCTAAACCTCCAGTGTTGTCTGATAGTTCAGTGCTAATTACCCAAGGTCAGAAACTTTTAACAGTGTTAAAAGTGTGTTTTACATTAGCATCCTATACCCAAAAGTATATATTCAGAAATTGTTTGTTGTAGCTTGACATCCCTTTGGTCACCATTTACTTTCAGGGCAGTGTTCAAATCCTGAAATCCAGTTCAAATCCATCTCATAAATATTTAATTATGTCAGAATTTTCAAAAATCGACAAAATGTTAAACTAAACAGCAGCTGAAGGTTGATAAAGCATTCAATGTCCAGGACATATATCTATATCTATATCTATATATATATCTATATCTATATATATATATATATATCTATATATATATATATATATATATATATATATATATATATATATATATATGTAAATTTTCCATTACTTGTGACGCGTATGCAAAGTTGAATGAGTTTTCGAGCATAAAAAAAATATAATTAAAAAATAAATAAATATATATATATGACTACCAGGATCTTCTCCAAACCAATGAGAGCCCTTCATCTCTGTCGACCCAAAACAAGTGCATTGAGAAGGGGGTCGGCATGCTTCATCACTGATCCGTGTTTCCATCTCTCGAGTCAAGATAGCGCGTCTGAAATCTGAATATTGTGTCCGGGCAGCCATAGCGCTTGTTGAGAAGAACAATACTAGTCGACTGCCATTCGCGCTGTTATTGTCGAGAAGCTGCGCGAGGGACTGGCGCGAGAATGAATTCATGTTTCTGAGGCAAACACACGTGTGTGCTTTCGTTCAATTCGATATAGATATATAGATATATGTTTTTTATATATGATATAAAAAAAAAAAATAATAATTAAAAAAAAAAAAAAAAAAAATATATATATATATATATATATATATATATATATATTTTTTTTTTTTTTTAATTATTATTATTTATTTTTTTTATGCTCGAAAACTCATTCAACTTTGCATACGCGTCACAAGTAATGGAAAATTTACATCTGAGGGTTTCAGAATTAGGCGTGGCAAAATGCACCACCTACAAATTTTCAACAAAGTCCCTAGCACAGCATTTCACATACAGATATGAAATTTGGTATATACACACTCCTCAGAGATTTAATCATCAACATCATATTTGCACAGTCTAATCTAAAGGCTATAGCAAATGTAAATTGTGAAGATCTCAACAGCGTGTCTGTGGTGGCCTCACAAAGTTCGATGTTTCGCCATAAAAGAGGAAGATGTCAAGCATAAAATGTCCGATCGGCCCCAAACCGCACATGTTTGATAAGAGTCCTGAAGTCACTTACATGCCAAATATTCAGTTATAATCAAAGAAAAAAAGAGACTATCAACAGAAAATAACCAGAAGTAGAAAATCACATTTATTTTTAATGTATGATGTAAAACATAACACAATCTTACATCTTACAGATGAATCGCAAAAAAAAAGCAGTAGTATAATATTCAGTACAATATATTAGAGCATTTTACAGCATTTAAACATAACTTTTAACTGCATTTTTTGATCTTATAGTCTCTGTGATCACATAACTTCAGCACTCTGCAGGTGCCTATAGGAGTACCTCCAGGAAAAAGGGCCCTCATCAGGGAATTTTTGTATCCGTTGGCTACAGAATAGCAGAGGGAACGCATAAAGAAAATCCATTTGCTGCATGTTTTATTGATTTCCTGAAAAGCATAAATGGAAACACAAGACCCCATAGCTGACAAACATTCAAATTGATGACAAAAAATATGTATATGCACATTTAAAAGACACATGGCAGGCGACAGATATTCAACTAACAGTTTTCTCTCAAATATTGAAAAGTTAATTTAGAAACAGATTTGAAGTTCGCCAATAACAGAATTGCAAAAAATGCAAATGTAGCCCTTCTACAGCCATTGTCAGTTGTTACGAGCAGAACTTTATCTTCAAACATGTGCCCCTTGGACTCCCACCAGGGAAGAGCGTGTGCAGTACGATGTCCCGATATCTCACTGCACGCTGAATGCAAATCTTTCGAAAAGCCTCTATGAATTTGTAACAGACATTGTTTATCTTCTGTAAAATAACAGGGAAAGATGTACAAAATATAACTTTATTATTAAACATAAAACTGACGCAACTTTTATATTTTAAATTTTTCCTTTTGTGACACAAGCTGTCCAATGAATAAATTCACATTGATGTTACATCTCAATATTCATATAATGCCAGAACTCAATTGGAAAATAATGACACATACTTTACTCCATATTAAAAAGTTACATTTTTTATTCTTTTTCTTAATTATTGTAAAGTTTGTAAATTGCTATTCTGTTTTATCATTATAATTGTGTAAATGTAATGACGATCCTGTCTTAAACGGTCAGAGCCATTAGAAACGTGTTCTTTTGAGACATCTGAACATTACCTTCTGGATCTTTTGATAAACTGCATTCTTAGCTCGTCTTACTGCCTCTTGGCATACGCAACAGAAGATGATGTTCGGCTGCACTCTCTGCATGTGAGTAATGGGAAATGAGGTTAAAAAAATCTAAATAATGATATTTAATGACATGAATGAGTGAGTCCTGCTAAGGGCTGCAGTATTAATGACAAAGTTGTACATACTGATGAGTCATTTCCATAGCCGTCCATCAAACTATGTAAGGTTTTAGAATATGAGGGCATCTCTGGCTCCCACCAAACTGAAAGAAGTTCATTTTCACTCTTTCCTAGGGCTTTCCATTCAAAGAAAATTATAAAAATCATTATTTTAAAACACATAAATTGAATGTTGATAACATTGTGATTCCCATATAATATAAATCAAATTAAAAAAATTAAAAAAATCTGGAATATTTTAATTGATGTATCTTACCTGAGCAAGAGATCAGAAAAACAAAATAAATGATTGATAACATTGTATCAGGATCAGGTACTAATTCTTGCTCACTTTTCTTTTTGCTTACTTATAAGCTCACCGTCTCTCTCTCTCTCTCTCTCTCCCTCTCTCTCTCTCTCTCTCTCTCTCTCTCTCTCTCTCTCTCTCTCTCTCTCTCTCTCTCTCTCTCTGAGCAGAGGCACAACAAACCAGTGTCAAAGAACTAAAAGTGTGACATTGTTATACTTATAACTGCACATTGCTGTCTAATTTATGAAATCATGTTACTGGAGTCACGCAATGTGGATCAACTTTCTTGCATGTGCAACAGTATTAACATAAAAATAACATGAGGCAATGCACTTAAAGTAGAAAGTCAGTTTCATGTTTATTTTTATTTATGATGACTTTTCTTCTGTCAAAACTGTTTACTCGTGTCCTGTAAAGAAGCTGACAGAAATGCAAGTTATACCACAACACCACAGTGCTAAACGGTTGCTTTGTTTGAGAGGCGTTGTCAGTTTTCTTTTAGAAAAACTAGATTTACTGTTTTTCTTTTAGCAAGTAAATAACACATGAGAAAAATGCAGCAGAACCAATTCATGAAACTCATTTTCTCACAATATAAACACAATCTTGTAACAGCACACCCAGGGCCGTGCACAGACATTTTGAGGGGCAGTGGCCCAAACCAGAAAAAAATGGGCACTATAAGGGGGTTGAGTATCATCCTAATATAGAGAATGAATAACAAACTTTTTACAATCATACCGTAAATACAACAGTTAGGCTTTAGTGCTAATTCAATGTATGTTGTTGTAATTACGCTTCCAAAAAGTTGATTCTGTGCTATTTTAATTTCTTTTTTTTTCTTTCCTTTTTCTATTGGAGATTTAAGTAGCAAATGAGAATCACTAAAATTATTGAATGTATGTCTTGTTTATGATTTTTGTAAATCATACGTAACAGTTTTTCAATAACAGAATATGTAAAAGTATGAAACGGGGTAAAAGTCATATTTAACATGATAATAAACAGCGGACTGGCTTTGATATAATAATTCATATATAATTGTTAATATAATTAAAATATAATTGATGACATGCATGTTTATGATTTAGATGGTAAATATCATATATTAAGTTGGGTGTCCACCTTAGACATAATCATCATATTTATAATAAAAATATGATAATAATCATATCATATAATACAAATATATTTAATTGTTACTTCTGTAAAGCTTTATTAAATTATTATGGAATCTCATTCATTCAGTGTTTTCAGATTATTTACTTAAAAATAGTTTCTGTATTTTCAAAATATTTGTATATTAACCTTTAATTATTTCCTGAACAATAATGAATCTTTTTTTTTTTTTTTTGCATAAAAAAAATGAATTTATTGGATTAAGGAGTACCTATTCTTTTACATAAAGTTATGCTGTAGTCAGAAATTTACTGTGAAATAAGTGCACGCTGACGCTTGGTCATTTTCTTACAAATTACTGTGAATCAACAGCACAATAATGCTGACATCACAGTAACTTACAGCTCTTATTTTACTGTGATTTCATGTTATAATTTTGTATTTAATCACGCCACTGCAATAAATGTATTCTTTACCACTGTAATTGTTTTGAAGTCACAATAATAAGCATTAGTGTTCCATTAGCTTGGGATTTTGGACCCTCTGAGCCCTATCAGGCAAGTGTTTTTTGCTAGTTTCAGCCTAACGCAGTTTCATGTCCAGCGCCACGTTGTTTTAATAGCAAATTCACTCGTGCCCATCTGTTTTGCCCATGGGCTTGCTGGTCTGAAAAGGAGGTGTGTTCAGGCATATTTTTGGCGTTGCTATTTTGAGGTAACTAAAAAATGACTTCACCATTGAACAACAAAAACCTGGTCTAAAGTCAATAGCGCAGTTGTTGTGTTATTTAAAGAAAGCATAGTAATATGTGCCCATTACACACATGGATGCACAGTAGCACATAAACATTTTTAAATATTAAAAATAAAAGGATTCCTCCATGTGAATAGTGAATCTGCCATGTTGCAAGCACAATCGGCTTTTAAAGGGAATGGGAGATGAGACTCTGATTGGTTTATTGCATGTTATTCCCAAAACACACCCATGACTCATGGTGCGCAGACTGTTTTTGCCATTGTTAAACTAGCTAAAGGGGATTCAGAATATATATATATATATATATATATTTTTTTTTTACCTCATATAGATTCCTCATTAGTGCCTGCACAGATCGGTCGAATGAGGCATCTACGTAAACATCAAATTTTCATTTTTGGTTAAACTATCTCTTTAAGGGCCCTCTATTCATATGGAAATTTCAGTTCTAGCCAAGTCAGAAATGTGACAAATAAAAAACTTTTGTTAAAATGATGACAAGATATTAGATTTTTTAGTCAGTAATAACTAAAATCTTCATATTCATGCTAAGAATAGTTCAAGCATTAAGATTTGCCAATAACTTCATGTCTGTTGATGGATCTTTCACAATACGAAGCAACTGCTGAGAGTTATCTTTGAAAAATGTGATCTCATAAACATAACTTAATGATGCACAGATCATCAATGCTTGACATACAGAACACAGCAATGGTGACCCTCAGCAAATAATAAAAACATTTATACAACCAACATTTCAAAATAAACCAACAAAACAAACTGCTAAAAGTGAAGCAAAAATAAGTTCAGCAGGACAGATCAAGAAACAATCCAGCATTCGTGCCACACTGCACAAACCCCAGTCTGAAAGCCTAATGCACTTCATGATGTTAACAAAGAATGGAAAAAAATTTTCTCTTTGTATTATTATATCAATATGGTACAAGATTATCAAATTCAAATCAATGTGATAATCAAGTCTAAAAAGAAGTCAGAATACAAAATCTAGATTACATTACTAACTGCAATTTTTTGTCATGTAATTTGGAATCAGTGACTACAAATTGTAAGTAAATAATATACCAAGCACTGATAACAATAGTAAATAGTTATTTTAAATTGTAATAATATTTCAGTATATGACTGAAATGTATTTGATCAAATAAATGCAGCAGGGTGCATGAGAATAAGAGACTTCTTTGAAAAACTAACAATCTTACACAAAAGCTTTTGAATGATAACTGGTAATGTTACTATAAATAATGTCTCCTTAGTTTAATCTAATGTCCACATCATTGCTTTACCAGGGATCTAAAACTGTATGTCATCACTTTTTCACTGCCTAATATTTCTTGAAGCTTACATTTGTTAAACTGGTGGTTATGCTGGTGTGGTTTTTCTCTTTATATCAGTATTTGATGAATGTATTTAATTTCACTGTATCAGATACATACAGTATAATAAACACACTGTGGGAAAAAAAATCCCCAATCAACTGACTTGTTAACCCAGGTGTCCCAGACACCTACGAATTTATTCTCAACTAAGTGTACTTCAGAAAACGTTGGACGTAAGAAGAATAGTAGTAAGCTCTTTCTCTGCGGGGCGGCAGTGGCTCAGTGGTTCACGTAGATTGTCTACAAACCAAAAGGTTGGTGGTTCAATCCCCGGTTCCACCTGACCAAGTGTCGAAGTGTCCATGAGCAAGACAACTAACCCCAGCTGCTCCGACAAGCTGGAAGGCGCCTTACATGGCTGACATCGCCGTCAGGTGTATGAATGGGTGAATGTGAGGCAAAATGCAAAGTGCTTTGAATGGCCATACGGTCTGTTAAAAGTGCTATATAAATGCAGTCCATTTACCATCTCTATTGTCTAGCCTGCTGTGCAGCAATAAATAGACCCCTGACAATATCTTGCTTTGAATATGCTTTAATCCAACGTGATCTCATGGACCAATCACAGAGTATCCCACCAGGAAAAAGAATAACTGTTTTTATAGAATAGGAGCATGGTCAAGAGCATTTTTTTCTACAATATGATTGGTTCTTCAGTTTTATTTAGCAAAACAGTACTAGCAAATCTGGATTTCTTGATTACATCACCTTATTTCTCAAAAGTCATGAGATTATATCAAGGCCATGTCTTGAACATTGAGCATTATGGTTTTTTTTTCTTAGAAAGCATAAAGAAATATAACAGTGAAGGAAATTCTAGTTGGGATATAATCATTTTGAACCTTTTGCAATTATATGATAATGTTTTTCTAAATATATTAAAATGCATTATGGTTATGGTTGTAGTTATGGCCCTGGTTTATTTAGACAACTATACAACTAGACAACAATTTATCTTTTTGTTATATTCACACTTTGGGGACATTTATTTTAGTTGGCAAACTTGGCATATAAATGTTATTCCTGCAAGGAAAATAAATGTTACTTTTAATTAAATGATTAATTATGACAGTTATGATTAATAGAAAAAAATATCTTTCAACACATGCAGAATAATCTGGGAGCGTTCTTAATCTGTTACACCTATAAATGTAAATGGTTTGATATTTGCGGCAAAATCACCTGCAGAGGACAATTATGGTTATCCCAAGAAAACATACATTTATTGTCATAAATTGTTTGAAGAAATTATAACACGCATATATATATATGACAATACAATTCTAAGCTTGCATGTACATCTTTTTGCACAATTTTAATTTGATACAGATTGTTAGTTCATTGCCTCCAGAGAGCAGTGCATTGACCAGTTTAATTTTATATTTGTTCACAAATGTTACACAGCCAGGTATTTTGATTTTTTTACATATTGTATCAATCTGCCGATTTACCTCATCCTGCAAAAAGACAAGAACAAATCAAGACCAAGGGAAAACATTGAAGTTAAAGTATGTTGAAAAGATGTACAAATATGTTTTACAAACCTTAGTCACTGTTTTTCCAATATATGATATTGCTTTCTTAACAACAGTCTTACAAATACCACAAAAAATCTGTAGAAGAAATTAAAATATTGCTAATGAAAAGAAATTGGTGTTTTTTTCTCTTTGAATAAGTGAATATACTTTATTTACCTGTTTGCTCTTGGTTGCTTTGTTGTCACGATAACTGAACTCCATCTCCTTCACAGGATTCAGATGGTCAAAGTGTGGAGACATTCCCATCTGAACACCTGAAATGCCTGAACATCACAAAATATTTAAAAAAATAGTAAAATGGCCATTTAAAACTTGACCAAAGAATTAGCCTTATTGAATGTTTTAATTTTATTTTTATCTAGCTAATATCACTGAGATCTGCAGGTTTTTTATTCAGATTTCTGTATTTTCAATTGGTATTAAGTGTTAATTTGACTGTATACACAAGCGAATCTTACCTGTACAGAGGAGCAGGGACAGGAGAATAACAAGGAGAAAAACAAGTGCTTTTTTTGTCATCTTTGTAGTCAGTCAGCATAGAAAACTGCCTGCTATATGGCTGAATATCATATTTATATGGTAAATAAGGGAAGTTTTGAAAAATTAGAAATTGTTTAGGTTGCTGAAATACAACATCTTGACAGTGCTGTCAGCGTAAAACCTAGGTGCTTGTGGTGGTTGGTGTGGGCTGCGGCCGAGCTAGGCGTGCCTGCCTCTCTTAGTGACTGCAGGAAATTCTATATATTGTTTTAACTAATAATATTTTCAACTTAAAAGTAAATATGCATATAATTTAGTTATTTTAATATAGTTTGTTAGTTTGTAAATAAATTAATAAATCAAATCAAACTTCCTAATACCTCCCCAATCTCATTTGAGTAAAGCCGCAGTTACACTGCACCTTAAGAAAAATAACTATACTTCAGGTTCATTTAATGAAGTATACTTTAGTAATGTTCAAGTATATTTTAAATAAACTTTATGTAGTAAGTATACTAATATCAATGTGTACTAGTAGTAATCTTGAATGTCTGCCATTTCAATACTGCTTGGGAGTATTTTAGTACATAAAGTATACTTTTAAGTAATAGTAATACTAATAGATTTAATTTATAACTCACTTTTCATTTATAAAAAAATCAAGTGTATTATAAGTGTAACAGTAGGAGTACTTTTCTCATTTGCATTTGTACCACAAGTGAGCTTATAAGTATACTAGTTTACTATTTTAATACTTTTAGTTTATTAAAGTACACTTTGAAGTGAACTCTGTTTAGTTTAGTAGGCTAGTTTAGTAGTTTTATACTGCAAGTACTTGTACTTTTCTTTAAGTGAACATACTGGTATACTTATAGTTTAATGTTAGGGGTTAACATCTTATGACCCAGGACCAGTAGTGAAGAAATGAAGACAGAGTCAGGATGGCAATTATTTAAAAGAAAAATTTACTTAGAATAGTTTGCAGTTTCAAAAGCAGAAGCCAGCTTCAAGTCTCAAGGAGTTCGTAGGCCGCGCTCCCTCCCTCACCGTCTCGTTGCCTCGCCCTATCGTACATACAATTGTCCCAACAATAATACCGTTCTCAAGGTCTATCCACGTCATTCTGATTGGCTCAGACAAAATGCAATGTAAGCAACTTTCAGATAGGAGCACATATCGCCAAACTAGGTAGACAAGTCGTCGTTCCATAACCAGAATTACATCACAGGGACCTCATAGGCCACCGAAAAGCGTCTTCAAGTCTGGCTTTTTCTGCAGAAATGTACATCTCCAACATTAGGCCTGCACAGATCTGGTACACAAACACACACACACATGTCGTGTTTCCATGTTTTATGGGGACTTTCCATAGGCGTAATGGATTTCATACTGTACAAACTGTACATCCTATCCCCTTACACTGCCCCTGCCCCTAAACCTACCCATCACAGGAAACATTCTGCATTTTTACTTTCTCAAAAAAAAACTCCTTCTGTGCGATTTATAAGATGTTTTCCTCATGGGGACCTAAAAATGTCCCCACAAGGACAAGAATTTCGGATATTGCCATCCCCATAACGTAGGGATTACCAGGTCTCTCTCACACACACACACACACACACACACACACACACACACACACACACACACACACACACACACACACACACACAAACTCCAGATGATACTGGTTTCCTCCAAGGTTGAGAACATCTTAACTAATTATGAACAAAACATTTCTCCAAAGCATGCTGATAGCATGTGCTTTCTTTCAGTGAGAGACTGTATTAAAATATATTTTGCAACCTATACATATTTCATAGAAGCACGTAAATACATTGTTTCAGAAGTGGACTGATTGAAGTTTATAATATAATAAATTGGTTATATATTCAAGAATAAATGTTTTTTGATCTATTGCTAAAAATTTCAAAAAGTGTTACAATTGTCCCTGGTCTCCCCCTATATTAATCTTCTACTGGTCACTAGTTTTCACCTTCACGTGGTGTGAATTCCCAGCTCAGAGTTCACCAAACTTGAACTTTGGAATGCAGCAAAATGCAAAACTTTGATCAGCGAACATAAACAGAAGCTTTGCCAAACCTGATTGACGCACAAGAACAAACTTCTTGCGGAAGCTCAAACGTGCTGCGTTCTCGCACATCAAGCGACCACGCTTGAGCGTCCATTTACCATAACTGATGTGTGAGTGAATGAATGTTTATATGTGAACAAAAGACTAAATTAAATCTGTTCAGCATCATAAAGGGATCACGTCTCTTGAGAAAATTAGGACTAAATCGCTTGATTAATATGTATGGTTAATGTGATTAATATGTCTTTTTATTAACTTTTTGAAGTGTCAAAGTGCTAGTTGCATAGCTATCAATGGAGAGACAGAAATCGCTCAGATTTCATTAAAAACATCCCCATTTGTGTTCCAATGATGAATGTTTTACAGGTTTGGAACAACATGAGGGTGAGTAATTTATGACAGAATTTTCATTTTTGTCCCTTTAAGACTCACCTGAAAGTAATGAACCAATAAGGACACAACACAATGTTCCAATGAAACAAATGAAAACAAGATTCCATGACAGACAGGAAAGTTCAACTAACTGCATTTAATACTATTAGGGGCTGCATGCTTCACACCACACAGTAGGATGTTTGTAAATTGTGTGTGTGTAAGAAAGAGGTGTGAAGTATATGCATTATAAATAAAAGCAAGCATATATTTGTTTCAGCAGTTATAGATTTGGTGTCTTTTATATCTCTTTCATGCAATATTACCTTTACTTTCTCTTTTTATTTCACACATTTATCACATAAATATAATAAAAATCAATCATCACATAACCATTCAAATGGCATGGCAGTTCGTGAACTGTCTCTTAAACACAAGGAAGAAATTACATGGCAATGACACAATATTGATGACAATATCTGAATCTTAGTATGCATGGATGGTTTCAAAGAATATTTTGAAGTTTAGTTAACTGACTAATTACTGCTATAATATTATGAAAAGTTTAGAATAGAGAAGACACTTGTTACTCTTTTTTACTTGCTACCTATGCAAACATATTTCGCTACCAAACACTAGGGCAACATTAGTTTATGTATGTTAATATTCGCCTCCAAGCATGAATAATATGTAATTTGCACATAAAGCAAAAATGACTTTTATATTAGTGTATTCTCTCCAGTAAACCTCCAAATACTTCCTCTGGGGATTTTAATCATGTTTCATTCTCTGTCATTCTTTTCTTGGTTTGTTGACAATTTGAACAAAGATGCCCTGTTTTATATTCCAGTGTCAAGAAAGTAGAACAACATAAAGGATGGTGTGAGGTGGAGCTTGTACAGCACATGTGAACATAGCTAAATGTGGCATTTTTTTGAACACCACCAGCAATTCCAGGGAGACGTTCTTTCAGTCTGCATTGACCACTGTGTTTTGTTGGACGAACAACAACAGTTCTGGCCTTTCCAGGCATCTGATCAAACTAAGGAGGCCAACTGTATTACCAGATTCACTTTCAGACTCGCTGACAGCAGTGACACAGAACAGGGCGATGGCAAAATTGGAGTCAATGATGAACAATGTCTGCACTCAGCTCATTTAGCCAATTTCACCCGCAGCCATCAGCCAGTACAGCTCCTTTTTTTATAAAACCTGTGTAATGACGCTGAACATGTACCTGGTTTTATAAAACAAAGATTCAGCCATACTACCATATGCATTTATATACGTACCTTATTCACCTCACTCTGGCATACAGTACTTAATCAAGACTGGTCAATCATGCCTTTAAACCGTCTGATTTATATATTTATATACTTATTATTAAAGGTGCCCTAGAATGACAAATTGAATTAATCTTGCCATAGTACAAGAGTTCAGTACATCACATACTGTGAGTCTCAAACACCATTGCCTCCTAAATCTCGTGAATGAAAAACACCACGGAAAAATAAGTGATTCTCAGCATAATGCCAACTGTGACGCAAACGTTGGGGATCATTTATATGCACGCCCCCAACATTTGCATCTGTCCAAACATATTCATTGTCAGGCGGAACTGACGGAGCCGAATCATCGTGACTGCAGGTAAACAAGCGACACTTGAGGATAGCGAAAACGGCAGCTCTCATGGACACATATCAGGTTCCAGGCTGTGCAGGAGACGTGAGGACTTTTCATACCCTTCCCGCAGATAAAAAAACGTCAACAGTCATGGTTGATGTTTATAATCGGATACCACAACAATTTAATTTAAGATCGTTCGTTTGTTCGGCCCATTTCAAGCAAGCTTCGCTCAGCGTCTTAAACTGAAGAACGTGGCAATTACAACTAGAGCCCTGCAAGCAGTAAGTAGGGATTGATCCACTTATTGACTGTTTAAACAATTTCTGATTAAATTGAAAGTTTCTTAGAGAGACTTGTCTAGATAACACAAGATGCTAGTACAGTAACAATAGGAAACTCCAAGTAGCATATAAAACTAAATAGTGTGTCTAATGACAAAGGGTAATATTATTTTGTATTACAAAATACAACTGTAGATACGTTGCTTACAGATCGTTCACTCTATCTTTCTTGCAAACGTCACCTTTTCCACCATATAAGTTAAAACGATAGTCATTTGACAAGGCTATTCATTTTGTAAAAATATATATATTTATATTTTTGAGAACTCAAGTATGATGTTTTTGCATGCTTGTATTTCAGAGTACATCACAGTCTTACATTGTGACTAACGTTATATAAACATGCAATATCATTGACGAAAAAAGACAAGTCTAAAATCACTAGTTGTGGTTTTGTCTGAGGGAATGAAGAGCGTTCATGCTTGCGGTATCCAGATTTCAGTAATTTAAATCCCCCGAACAGAACGTGCTACGATTGGTCAGCACGATATGGCCATTATCTGATTGGCTTAAGTAGACGGTGGGTGGAGTCTACCTATTTGTGGATTTGTTTGAGTCTAGACCCTAGAATGTTTCAAAATCCACACGATTTACAAATGTGCAAGAAGAGATCCACAAATGCACAGGAAGCGATTCACATGTGTGGATTTTTTTTTTGTTATTCGCAAATGTTATTTTGTTATTTGTGGATCTCATTCTATTGATTTGTGAAATTATTTATTTTTTGTGAATCACTTTATTTATTTGTGGATAACAATATATTTGTTTGGAAAAAAACAACAATAATACCCCCATAGATCACATGTAAATTTTTCAGTTGGCCGAATTGAAATTTTGTGAATTGATGTAATTTAATTCACAGAAATTCAATTTGGCCAACTCAAGGGTGCTTAGATACAAGAAATAAAACAGCACGAGTAGGGTGGACAATGATAGCAGACAAAAGAAGCGAAAATATACAATATTAAAGGTGGTAGATACACTGTATAAAAAAATATATCAGGTCTCTTATTGAAAATGTTCTTGTAACTGATCACATCTAAATTTTTCAGTTGGCCAAATTTAATTTAAATTTAATTTGGCCAACTGAAAAATGTAGATGTGATCAGTTACTAGAACATTTTCAATTGGGGACCTGATTTTTTTTTTACAGTGTAAGAACAAAGATAATACAAAGAATTAGAATGCATATAAACAGGTTATAAAATAGCACTACAGATTTAAGCACATAAACAAAATACAATAATATTTAGAAAACAAATAGGTTTTAAGTTGCAATTATGAATGCGACAATGTGACCGGGGCATAGAATTCTAGAGTTTAGGTGCAGTAATGCTGAATGATCTATAGAAGAGGGCCGACACCAAGAGACAGAGAGAAAGCCGGAGTTTGAAGACCAAAATAAAAGAGTCAGGAGAAACAGTTTACAAAGATAATGTGGAGCCAAACCATGTAGAAATTCAGAAGTTAGCAGTATTATTTTGTACTTATTAAATGTGATGCAGACTTATTTTAATAAAGCACAGTACAATTAGATCAATAAATAAACTTTAATTCTGTACATAAAGTATATACACAGAAATATCATGATGATGCGGTACAATCAGTCAACCAGCTTCATTTAAATTAAAAGATTATCAAAAGACCAGTTAAATGTATTTATTTTTGTTAAAACAAATTGTGTGTATGCATGTGTGTGTGTATGTATGTATTATGTAATAAATTATGTAAAAATGTTTACTGTTATCATCTTCAGTCATACCTGCTGTAACGGTGCAGCAACATATTTCTGCTTTATTTAGCTTTTAATATTCAAAACCTATAATGCCTTGCATTTACTTAATAATAAAGGATTATCAGTATGACATGAAGCACATATCAAATGTTTGAGAAATTGAGACAGCTGAACACCCTAGGACATTAAAAACATGTCAAGATTTGTTGGCTGAAACCCTTGTCCACATGGTTTTATCACAGTCCAGGGGGTGTGTTTGATGAAAGAATGTGTTATTTCTGCTTTGCATTTAGTAACATCTGAAAACCTGACACAGCTGAGATCTTTTCTTTCCTGCTCTGTTCTCAGAAGCATGAGTGGAAAATAACATGTTAGAAGTTTGAGTTAAATAAAAATAAAATAGTCAAATTCTGAAGGGTTGCTGACAGCAAAAAACAAACAAAAAACTAATAATAAATAAAAATAAAAACAACTGTACATTTATTGACACCCCCCCCCCAAAAAACAAACAAAACAAAACAAAACAAAACAAACAAACCAAAAAAAAACATTATATAGCATTAGACATGAATTGGATTTTATGGAAATATTTGAAGCATTAAAATGTTGCTTTAACAATTAAGATATTTCAAACCAGTGTGAAGTCAGTTGAGATGCTATAGTGAATAGTTGATCATTAAAACCGCTGCAGTTCGTGATCATTCAATAAATAAAAAAGAATAAAAAAGATAATTCACTCAGATGAGAAAAAAACATACATTCAGCAGTTAATAAAACATGCATACAATGGCCCCGAAAAGTATTTGGACATTTAAGCTAAACTTTGAAGTATGCATATCATTGCATTAAATATCAAGAATCAATAAGGATTCAAGAAATATAGGTTTAGGTTTGAAATTATTAAAAATATACTGTTAAGCACATATACTGTTAAAGATGAAGAGACTTTCTAGTTGTCAACAGTTATTGAAATATTTTTTTAATAAGTTCTGAGATACGCATGGCATCATTTGTTTTCAGATGTTTTGTTAGTTGAATGTATGCATTATTAGGTGAAACTTAGGTGTCCAAATACTCTTTGGAGTCAGTGTACATTGTTCCTACAGTATTGTTCAAAATAATAGCAGTACAATGTGACTAACCAGAATAATCAAGGTTTTTCGTATATTTTTTATTGCTACGTGGCAAACAAGTTACCAGTAGGTTCAGTAGATTCTCAGAAAACAAATGAGACCCAGCATTCATGATATGCACGCTCTTAAGGCTGTGCAATTGGGCAATTAGTTGAATTAGTTGAAAGGGGTGTGTTCAAAAAAATAGCAGTGTGGCATTCAATCACTGAGGTCATCAATTTTGTGAAGAAACAGGTGTGAATCAGGTGGCCTCTATTTAAGGATGAAGCCAACACTTGTTAAACATGCATTTGAAAGCTGATGAAAATGGGTCGTTCAAGACATTGTTCAGAAGAACAGCGTACTTTGATTAAAAAGTTGATTAGAAAGGGGAAAACCTATAAAGAGGTGCAAAAAATGATAGGCTGTTCAGCTAAAATGATTTCCAATGCCTTAAAATGGAGAGCAAAACCAGAGAGACGTGGAAGAAAACGGAAGACAACCATCAAAATGGATAGAAGAATAACCAGAATGGCAAAGGCTCAGCCAATGATCACCTCCAGGATGATCAAAGACAGTCTGGAGTTACCTGTAAGTACTGTGACAGTTAGAAGACGTCTGTGTGAAGCTAATCTATTTTCAAGAATCCCCCGCAAAGTCCCTCTGTTAAAAAAAAGGCATGTGCAGAAGAGGTTACAATTTGCCAAAGAACACATCAACTGGCCTAAAGAGAAATGGAGGAACATTTTGTGGACTGATGAGAGTAAAATTGTTCTTTTTGGGTCCAAGGGCCACAGGCAGTTTGTGAGACGACCCCCAAACTCTGAATTCAAGCCACAGTACACAGTGAAGACAGTGAAGCATGGAGGTGCAAGCATCATGATATGGGCATGTTTCTCCTACTATGGTGTTGGGCCTATTTATCGCATACCAGGGATCATGGATCAGTTTGCATATGTTAAAATACTTGAAGAGGTCATGTTGCCCTATGCTGAAGAGGACATGCCCTTGAAACGGTTGTTTCAACAAGACAATGACCCAAAACACACTAGTAAACGGGCAAAGTCTTGGTTCCAAACCAACAAAATTAATGTTATGGAGTGGCCAGCCCAATCTCCAGACCTTAATCCAATTGAGAACTTGTGGGGTGATATCAAAAATGCTGTTTCTGAAGCAAAACCAAGAAATGTGAATGAATTGTGGAATGTTGTTAAAGAATCATGGAGTGGAATAACAGCTGAGAGGTGCCACAAGTTGGTTGACTCCACACAGATGTCAAGCAGTTTTAAAAAACTGTGGTCATACAACTAAATATTAGTTTAGTGATTCACAGGATTGCTAAATCCCAGAAAAAAAAATGTTTGTACAAAATAGTTTTGAGTTTGTACAGTCAAAGGTAGACACTGCTATTTTTTTGAACACACCCCTTTCAACTAATTGCCCAATTGCACAGCCTTAAGAGCGTGCATATCATGAATGCTGGGTCTTGTTTGTTTTCTGACAATCTACTGAACCTACTGGTAACTTGTTTGCCACGTAGCAATAAAATATATACTAAAAACCCTTATTATTCTGGTTAGTCACATTGTACTGCTATTATTTTGAACAATACTGTATGTCACGGAGGGAGGCCGAGGTTAGAAAAGGGCTGTTCCGATCCCTCCTGAGAGCCCTGCAGTGTCTGCTCACTCTTAAGGTGGCAGGAGTCCTCTCCCTGGAAAGTCTCATGTTCTTTAACCAAACCTTTTCTTTTCTCTGTTCTTTCATTTCATATATTCTCCAGGATGTCACAGGGCACGAATCCTCTCCTTTTTCCACTGGCTACTCTGATGAAACCATTGTGTTCATCCTCACCGCTGACACAAATCTGAAAGTGTGTCGATGCAGCAGCATTATCAAGCTGTTTGTGGCAGGAATTCAAGCAGGAAATTATTAGACTACAGCAAATGTTTGAATGTACTCACTTGTCCCTCTTTCAGGGTGATCTGCCCTTGTTCCTTACAGCCAATAAAGGTTCGGTGACATCTGAACACCCTGTCGCCTGCCCTCACCTGATGTGCAAAGGATGCCGGGAAAAAACCTATTCTATCTTCAATCACACCCTGGAATTGTTAGTAAGATACAATTAAGAAACAAGTTAGTAAGAAACAAGTAAGAAGTAAATATACTATTGATTTAAGTAATCATTTTGACACAACATTGGCCTGTTTGACACACAAAGCAGCACACATGCAACGTAAAATTTACATAGACCACTTCAATGATTTTTTTAATGGTGTTTTGGTGTGTTTTTTTTTTAAGCTTGAAAACTTTGTTTCTCACCAACTTGTAACTGCATGGATAATGGCTTTACAAACCCTTTCTTATTTGACTCCTCACTAAGAATTTCTGTGTATTCAATTTTGAAATACTTCTAAGGAACCAGCCAAATATCATGTTGGCCATGTATTGGTGGTGAACTTCCTTACAAATAACAGTATACATTTATTTAAAAAAAAACATACTTATATAGATGTATACGTATACGCATTTCTTTTATTTGTAATTTACTATTTGTAGGCATTGTTGTTCTAATCATCAAGTAGCAGAATGATACAGAATGTCGCATAAAAGGACAGAATCAATTTTTAACCATGAAAGTGAAAGTCTTTAATCAAACATTCTGCTAATCTGTCATGATTTTACCTTCCACCAGTCATCACTGGAATCATCTGTCAGGATTATTCGATCTCCGGGTCTGCAGGGAGACAGGAATACATTAGCAGAAATTAGTACATTACATCCCCTTTAAATAGTACGAAATGAATTTCGGAATGAATTTTGGATTGAAAGCTTTGATGAGGCCAGTCCAGTACATGGGGCCAGAATGAAACTTCACATGCAAAAAGATTTAAAGTCCACCTGCTGCCTCAATTCCCAGTGAGGTTCTAAGAATCAGACCAGAACCAAAGGAATTGAAAGTACTGCGTGAATGACTGTAAATAGAAATGTGTGTGCAAGCAGAATCAGTCTGAGCAGGGACAATAACACAGAGGTCACAATCAAAATACCAGAGCTGTTCAAACTCTGTCAATTTAACCTCTGCCAAAACCCCAGGTTTAAATTAGGTATGTCAATTTAAATAATTTCCCAAAATCGATTGTTATTTAAATTACAGATTAATGATATGCATTATCAATAACATTAAAGGTGTTGTATGTAAGAATGAGAGCTAATGGTTGAAATGGGTACTGCAGTGCAAATTCAAAATATCGTTTTCCCATCCCCTCTTCCTCTTCCTCTGACTCGACGTTTACACAGGTTGCCAGTTTAAGGACACGCAACACGAACGAGCACAACTGTATATGGTGAAGAGACATATACATTAAATTGATAAGTTGATTTATCTGTGTTTTAACTTGCTTCCATTCCTACACTGTAAAAAATTATTTAGAAAAAAAGTTACCTGGTTGCCTTAAAATTTTGAGTTCATTGAAATTAAAATTTTGAGTTAATACAATGATTTTTTTTTTAGATTCGACAACCTTTATTAAAAGATTATTAAAAGATTTTGTAAGCATATTGGGTAATGTGTGTGTTATTTCTAATGACGCAGTGAAACATGCCAAATAGTGCTATTTTCATGATTTATCACATTTTTTATGTGGTTCAGATACAAAAATATTTTGAGTTTCTATTTATTAAACAAATTTCCTTCATTGTATCAACTCAAATTTTTAATTTCAATAAACTCAAAATTAAGGCAACCAGGTTACTCACTTTTTTTAGTTAAATCAACAAAAACCACCACAAATTTTTTACAGTGTAGAGATTTTTAGATGGCTTTTAGAAAGAGTTTGTTTGATGGCTTCCATGGCAGCAATACACAATTTTTTCCACCTACTGGCAACTGGCATGTCGAAATACTATTGGATAAATTGTCAACGTGCGCTATCGCACAGACCAAAACAAAAACATGACATTCTGGAATACACATTTCAAAGTAAAATAGCTGTTTGTAGCATTGTATTTCAGAGAATCGGGTATGTCAACTTAGCATGTTTCCTAAATATCTGCAAACATATTATGGTATTTTTATGTTTTAGTACGGTCAAAAACGTACATGCAGCACCTTTAACCTCTTAAATCCAAAGTGGGGGACGCTACTAAGTTATCACATATCACACTTAACCTCCATTTACATGGACATCACATACTCTGAGTCTCAAACACCATTGCCTCCTATTATGTAAATCTTATGAATGAAAAGCGATCATTAATATGTACGGCCCCAACATTTGCATCTGTCCGAACATGTTCATTGTCAGGCGGAACTGACGGAGCCGAATCATCGGGACAGCAGGTAAACAAGCGACACTCAAGGATAGCAAAAACGGCAGCTCTCATGGACACAAATGTCATGTTCCAGGCTGTGCAGGGGATGTGAGGACTTTTAATACCCTTCCCACAGACAAAAAATGTTAACAGGCACGGTTGATGTTTATTATAATCGGATACCGCAACAGTTTAATTTAAGATCGCTCGTTTGCTTGGCCCGTTTCAAGCAAGCTTCGCTCACCGTCTTAAATTGGAGAAAGGGGCAATTTCTAAGGTTGTAAATGGACCTCTAAAACTGTATCTGGAAAATGTTTGCCCTTAAATAAGCCACATACAAAGCCACATAAAAAAAGCTTGGCTTTACAGTGAATATAGGGAATATGACCATCACTTAACAACTGGTTTTAAATTGGCTGACATATTAGAAGTGCTCTATTTTTATAGTGAGAAAAAATAACTGCTTTACATGAAAATGTGATCCGTAAAATCATCATAAAAATGATTTGTGTCCAGAGCTGGGTGAATTGCTTAAAAATTGTACTAATTGTTACTAATTACAAGTTACATGACAAAAACTGTGTTAGTAATGTAATTCATTACATATTTAAAGTAATGTAATCTGACTACTTTTAGATTACTTTTGACCTAACTTGTTTATCACATTGATTTGAGTAGAATAATCCACGTACCATATTGATATAAAATCCAAAATAAAATAAAAAATTCAATTTTTTGTTATCAACAACAGCACCAAGTGCATTAAATATAAGATTAGAATATTAAATATTAGATGAAGTCAGGGTTAACCTATAGTAGATCGCATATCTTTATTTAAAGCAGGTATTTCTTGCCCAAACACAACATAAGACAATGCATAGATCATGGAGTGGCATGACATGCTGCTTGGCTAAAGCTATAGGACTTCCGGGATCTGATCGCTTCAAGATCATGACACAGTTTTCCGACATCATTTGAAAGTTCAACCAATGGAAACTGGATCTCGGGTGTAATGGGTGGGTATTGGGACGATGTGTAGACAACAATCGGACTGCGTTTTACAGCTGGAGTACACTTGGATTAGTTTGATCGCTCCGATTTAAAGGTCTTGATTTGTCAGGCTGGAATATAACTCATCCATCAGGATGTTTACTTGTTTATTGTATGTCCTTTTATTGTGGCATTTATACAAGTTCTTATTATCAGTAAAATTACTTGTTTGGAGGGTTTTTGGACCCTTAATTATGTTTTGCAATAAATAGCCTAACCAAACCATTTTTATGGTTTGAAGACATTAATACATTTAAAATATATAACTATGTCATGCTATAGCTTAATTTTTCTGCTTGTGTCTGCTGCATGTATTTTGCAAATAAGCCGCATGCACCTCAAAACTACTTACTGTAATGACGCCCTTGCTTAATTGACATCTGTAAATTGTATCGATTAAATTCTTATCGACAATTAATCCATCATAGATAAATCGTTAGCATCCTTAGTTTAAAAGTTTATGGACTTTTAATGTATATTTTTTATGTTTATAGCACTGTATGGACAGAATATAGCACATGTAAATCAAATTCGTATAGTTCACGATTTGTATCCTTTTTTGAAGTTTGAAAGCTTAATTCATCATTACTTTATAAATGAATGGATGAAAGAATTGGAAAAAAAATCTCCTGTTTGCCTGCTCACTAAGAATTTGTACATATTAAATTGTGAAATACTTCAAAAGAAACAACTAAATGCAGTCACTGTTACTGCAGTCAGCCGAATCCAGGCCATATCCAGACCAGATGGTGGACCGGCAGCTGGACTTGACCAACGCATCCCTGAAATGTTCGACTGTCCAGCCGAATCAAATTCTGTTGCATTATTTTCCTGTTAACACTGTCAAGCTGCTTTGAAAAAATTGGCATTGTAAAACGCTATATAAATAAAGGTGACTTGACAAAATATCAAGTTAACCATGCATGTGGTGAGCTGCATTACAAATAGTACCATGCCGCTATACAACCTGTTACTTTACTTCAAGAAAGGGATGCACTGACCTTCATTCGCTCATTTATTATCATTAGTATATATTATTTAGAATGTATTATCAAAAACAGAAATCCTGTGCAGTTACCAATATTCTGAAGTAATATTGCATGCTAGCCCAGTGTGACGGCACCATAATTACAAGGTCACCATCTATTTGAACAAACACTTATTTAATAGAAACAACATCAACAAATCAGTCCAGGCTGGATTGGAAAACTGGAAAGCTACAACTTTTTCCCCCCATAAAAACTAAATGTTTATTCAAGAGTATGCTTGTCAATGTAGGTAAGCACACAGTGTGTGTTCTGCATACTAAGAAACCCTGAGCTAATCGTTATCACCAGGAAGTTGTCCAGCAGACAGGAAACAGCCCTCGAGTGACAACTAATCACAGGGTGTATTGCATGGGAATAGAGAGAGATCACAAATGATAACAAGATACAGGTGTGAAGAGTCAAATCAGCTGTGCCACTGAATAACTCAGCACTTCTGAGTGTGTGTGTATGTGTGCCCTCGTTTATATTACATCGTGGGGACCAGCCAGTGGTCCCCACTATTCAAAAGGCTTATAAATCAGTTTTTTTAAGAAAGTAAAAATGCAGAATGTTTCCTGTGATGGGTAGGTTTAGGGGCAGGGGCAGTGTAGGGGGATAGAAAATACGGTTTGTACAGTATACAAACCATTACGTCTATGGAGAGTCCCCACAACGATAGTGAACCAGACGTGTGTGTGTGTGATTGGGAAAAAGTTCACTATAGCTGTTAGTAGAATACTAGCATCTGCTATTGGTAGCACAAAATACATATAGGATAGGAATTAAACAGCAAATTATGCCTCATTGTTTTCTTCTCACCTCATTTCCAGGTCTTGGTTGTCTTGGGGGGTGAATCCGAATAAAGCCACGTAAGTATTGAGCTGCAGGGGGTCCCTCTTCAGCTCTCTGTTTGACTACGATTTAAACATACAGGGACATAAACAGGGACTATTACAAGTTAAATCACAATTCAACAGAAATTATGCTGAAAATGTGTGTAGGGAAAAAAACAAAATACAATTTGGAATTGTATTAGTAGAGAATAGAATCACTTCTAAATGTATTGATTTATTTATGTAATGCAATGAAAAGAAAATATTATTGCCAGAAGAACAAGTTAAATAAAGACTGGGCTGCAGACATTTGGCTAAGGTGGATGTGTTTCTTAAATTTGGACTTTTTCCACCAGCTCCTGGGAAATTATGAGTTCAAGACACACACACACACACACACACACACACACACACACACACACACACACACACACACACGCAGAATAGTTCAGATGTGATTCCTAGCCGAATCATGAGTGAATGAAATGCAGCTAGCTGCTTCATATCAATGTCAGAGAGATTCAACACAAACCAATTAGGGTACATTTCAGACTAAGCTTCATTATAAAAGTATTTTCCTCTGGCCTGAAATATAATTTCCTCTGTGCTACACAACAGAAACCTTAAAACAAAGTACATTTTCAGAAAGAAACAAACAGGGGAGAACAGGGCTAGTAGTCACAATGGCTAAAGCTCAGTAGCTGTTAGGTTTTGAGTCAAAATTCAATTGCACAAATGTGTGTTTTCTCTAACATTACTCCAGTCTTCAGCGTCACGTGATCCTTCAGATCCATCATTCTTATATGCTGACTTGGTGCTTAATAAACAGTTTTGGTAGCACTTTATTTTACAGCCCTGTTCGCCATGTACACACTATACACTTTTATTATAGTAATTACAATAACTGGGTAATAAGGTGCTAACCCTGAACCTAGTTACCTTATATTACCTAGTACTTTCTTAGGCAAGTACTTACCTACTTTCTTAGGTAAGTTGTGCTGCTTAATATTTTTGTGGGAATCTTGATTTATAATTGTGATCAAAATAACAGTATTTACTTGAAATACAAGTCATTACTTTTGTGCATCCTTGGTAAATAAAAAAATAAAAAACCTTATTGACCCCAAATTGTCAAACAGTAGTGTAGTAGTTTAATTTGCTTAAAGGGGGGGTTAAATGCTGTTTCATGCATACTGAGCTTTATACACTGTTAAAGACTTGGATTCACATCCTAAACATAGACAAAGTTTCAAAAACTAATGTTGGACGTTTGATGGAGTATTTCTGTGTCAAAAATACTCCTTCCGGTTTCTCACAAGTTTCGGAGAGTTTTTTTTCGAGTATGGGTCGGCTTTACGTCAACAGAGTGGAAGGTCCTTGTATGGGCTGTACGGGCTCTTCTCCCGGTAGGGTGCGCACGCGCGTGACTAGAGCAAGAGAGGAAATGCACGCCCATAAACACTCTCAGGTGCAGATCCAGTCGTCCGTGAACACTTATGTCGTTATAGTCTGCACCACACTCCACTGTATTCCTATGGGTGACTTCAATGCTTCAGCACAACATTCCGGGAAGGCAGAAATGACGGGAAGCTTCACAACATCGCTTCAGTCGCGTTGCAAAGTGGATCTCCACGGTCACTGCTGTCACAGGACTTCACCAAATCATACCAAAGAAGTGTGTTTTTGACGGAGCGGTCCCAGCGATAAAGGTTCGGTCCTGCTTTGGAAGCAGGCGGTGAGTAAAACTGCTTCAAATGTCTGTGCTGTCGGGTATCGTCACGTGAGTAAACATCAGTAAACGACACGATCGTGTGCTTCGTCATTCAAATGTGCTAATGGTTACTCCATGGTTGTTCTATGTATAACGTTACACTAGTCTGACGAGCAAAACCGTTTTGCTTGCTACTGCTAAGGTTAGTCGCATACAATAGTCCATAAAACGAAACATGTCCTCATAAACTGCGAGTAAAGACACGCAAATGTTGACAGGCCACTAAATACAGTACATACCATAGAGATGGACGTCCTGCTGTTGCTGTTTCTCCTGTTCAGTTTATTTCAGCCTCCGAATCTGATTCTGGATCATATCTGTATTAGCTGAATCTGATCGATCGCCATAGGTTTCTCTATGCTTGAGGACATCACCGCTTTGTGCGCACTCGTCATTCTTTAGCTCTGCCCACACGTTACGCCTCCAGCCGCTCGTTTTTTTCCGGAAAGACTCGGTACAGCCTATATTTCTTTTATAAATATAATAAAACTAAAGACTTTTCGGAGATATGAAGGATGCAGTACTACTCTATAGGTACTCAAGATTGACATGAGATTGACTGAAACTGAGTGTTTCACCCCCCCCCCCCCCTTAAAGCTGCAGTCCGTAAGGTTTGCCTCTTTGTCGCCATCTACATTTGAAACTGCAATTGCAGTTATATGCAGAATTATCATCATTATGAGTATCGTACATCAGCTACTCAGCGTGGATAAATCTAATGTTTAGAATGTGTGGCTGTCATTTATTCACCGCACCGGTGTGGATACTGTATTTCGGAATCTCAGATTCTACATCTTGGAAGTTTGATCCAAAATAAGAATTTTCACCATAACATGTCTAACACTTTTGTTCTGACCAACTGAGGGAGAAAAAAGCATTACAATAAATTGCGCTACCATATTATTGTTACACTTTGTTCTCAAAGCATTAATGTTAACAACATCAGCATTGCGTGACTACGAGTATTTAGTGTGTATTAGCAATTTCTGTATAGTCTAATCTTTTAGTTTTGACTACAGGTGAATCTCCAATTGTCACTGATGATTGTCGTTTGGACCTTTCTGAATTACAATCCACCTTCAAAATTATACGTTTAATTATTCCAGCTGCTGTGAGAAAAGGCTATAAACGATCTGCCACCTGTAGCAGACCTGACGTAATGATGCAAAGACAAACAGCGCCCACTCTCAAATTTTCAGGAAAGTGGAAACCAGTACCACTTAAATTATATTATTAGAAGCTTACTGTTGTAAGATTGTTTTGAACATTGGCTAGTTATGTACTTGTTAAAAAATAGATTTTGGTTTATTTTGAACAAAAAAAAGCTACGGACTGCAGCTTTAATTGTAAGAACCCACCAGACATGGTGACAAGCTCCCACAAAAAAATGAGTGCACGTTCAATGAATTCTAACTTCTTCTTTTTTTCTTGGAGAATAATGATGCGAAAGTTCAATAGCTTTTTGGTAGACTTTAAGGTATGTGCCTATACTGACTGTCCCATTAACACTTGACAGCTTTCAATGACGTAATAACCAATATAAAAAAAAGAATTATGCAAAGTGTGTAGAAAGAGATTTTATGATGCTTACAGATGATTCTTCTGATTTCCTTTCAGCAATATGAAAATGTTCTGTTCCATTCTCCAACGGTGTAAAAACTAAAACACAGTACAGAAATAAATACTTGAGTAAAGACTGTAATTCACGTTCAGACCTGTTGATAATGAGGGACTCATGGCAGAACATACCTTGCTTGTTTACTTATTATTGCATGAGGTAAAATTGAAGTTGTTTTAGTGGGTCAGGGTGGTGGACTGATTAAGCCAATATAATCATAGTTACTTGGTCATGCTGGCATTTATGTGGCACCAGAGAAAAAAAGATCTGTCTCTCTTCCCAGAGCAAGCACAGTCATGGGCACATGAATTCTGAACAATGTTCTGAATGAATGTTCACGAACAATTCGTTCATTTTGAACGAATCTTTAATATGACTCTGGACTACCGAGTTGTCTCAGAGAGTGATTCTGGGCTCAGAATCAGCCCTGAATCTCAGAGTCTTTCGTTCTTCCTATTAGTATGCTGTCAGTTAACGGAAACAGAAAAGATTAGTTTGTTTGAGTCTCGGGTTTGAGTCTTTCGTTCTTCCTGTTAGTCCCATATAGAGTCTATGCTGTCAGTAACGGAAGCAGAAAAGATTCATTCTTTTGAGTCTTTCGTTCTTCCTGTCAGTCCCATGCTGTATGCTGTGTGTATATAGTCTAATTGAATTTGTGATGTTAGACTTGAATAGTCAATATATTTCCCATATGTGTATGTCTGATATTAACTGAGAATTATATAAAAAAAAATTAAAAAAAATAACTACGTGCTTGTTACTAAAAAGGTTGTGAACTAGTGTTCAATACGTTGACAAGTCACGTGACAAAAGAACGAACGACTCAAAGCCGAGACTCAAAAGAACTAATCTTTTCTGTTTCCGTTACTATTGACAGGGAGAGCGAAAGACACAAACCCGAAAGACTCGTAAGAACTAATCATTTTTGTTTCCGGACCTGTACGCACGGCCCGGGCGGCCCAGCCCCCAGATCTGATCAGAGTCAGACACGAGTCGACAATGTCTCGAGGAGTTCGAAGACAAGAGAGGCGGAGAACAAACGTGATAAATATGAAGTTATAAAAGAAAGAATGTTTTGGATCAGGAGGTGAGGTGAACTAACAGAGTTAGACTGCAATAGCCTGACCCAACAACTAATCAATTAATTAAACATTTCAGTTTCTTATAATTTGGCTTTGGTTGCAGTACCCTATAGTTTATTTTTATTTAGTTTTAAAATGTAATCAACACATTTTCATAAGTACTAGATGTGTTGGGCTATTTAACATGTCATTTTAATTATATTTTGCTAAAATGAACGAAATGACTCGAAAAAAGATTTGTTCATTTTGCTGAATGAGACTCAAAGATCCGAGTCAGTAAAATGATCTGAACTTCCCACTACTAATGAATTCACTGAAGCTGAGGGTCAGTCTGTGATGAACTGAAGGCTTTCTGATACTATATAACAGTCTGTCCAAACAACTACGGCCATGTTGGCTAAAGCGGTAATAAGTGTGAATAATGTCTCTGATCAGAAGCTGGCAGTTTGGAGTTAAATGAAGGATTGTGGGATGGATGACCAGATTGTCATGAGTTGTTTCTATTCAGGGTGATTTTAGGAAATAAATAGTGCTCATAAATAACAAATAATTGATTTGAAAATTGTAGAATTTAAAAAATAAAATAAAATTATTTTTTAAAATCTTTAAAAACTTTTTTAAAAATGTTTAGTTTAATTTTTTCTTACTTAGGACAGCAAATTTTTTCCTGAAATGTAAAAAAAAAGTCCTCACCATTGTCACTGGGTTTCCTGGTGAGTTGAGCTCGACTGCTGTGGGTCGCCTTATCTTCTGGTACCTGAGGCACGTCACTAATCTGAACAAACAGTTAAACACATGAATTCTCTCACATACACATATATGAACAAAATGTGTCTTAAAAAGATAGTTCACTTTAAAATAAATTCTGTCATCCTTTACTCACCTTCAAGTTGTTTCAAACCTGTATGAATTTCTTTCTTCAGCTGAACACAAGGGAAGATATTTTGAAGAATGTCAGTAACCAAACAGTTAACAGGAACCATTGAATTCCATAGTATTTTTTTTCCTACTATGGAAGTCAATGGCTCCAGTTAACTGTTTGGTTATTTCTTCAAAATATCTTCCCTTGTGTTAAGCATAAGAAAGAAATTCATACAGGTTTGAAATAATTTAAAGGTGAGTAAAGGATTACAGAATTTTCATTTTAAAGTGAACTATCCCTTTAACAAATGTCTTTGTTATGTTAAATTTACTATTCAGAGGTTTACATTTATTAAATACCATACAAATGATGCTTTTATCTTTCATTTACGCAAATCATTTCATAGTTGATTTATTTCATCTTGGCTTCATCCTGTCATGTTGTGTCTTCTGGCTATTCTCTCTCTTTCATCTCTTTCTCTCCCTTTTTGGTCATATTTGTTTAGAGGGGCATTATCTGAAGCTAACCATCACTTCCTTCCAGGGTGTGTGTGTCTGTGTTTGTTTCAGGCAGTAAAATATTACATCTGGGCCACCTAGATTCCCTTACAGCCATAGTAACTTCACATTAGGTGGTTTAAACATTCACATGCACACAAGGATTTGAAAACTTAAGGAGGAAAAAAACAAACTAAAATTGAGTACACATGACAGTGACCAAAGATGTTGCTATAAATAACTATGATGAAAACATTCTTGTTTTATAACAGACATCAGTGTCAGAAACAGATCCCTGTGATGTCTTACTAAAGAATAAAGAATCATTTCTTATGTAGAGAGGAAATAATAATTGTGAATTAAGGCTTGAGCAGAGAGCAGCTCAAAGAGATTAAATTGAATTGTCTTGAGTGTTTCATTGAATTAATCATCACCATTTTTACTACAAGAGCTTCACTCCCTGCACAAGCAGATGCACATTAAAATGTGTTATCAATCTTTTTAAAAGCCTAAACTGAAGCAGATTGCCTGCAGGTAAATGATGGATGCAAGTTTACTATAATCTATTTTGCCCAAACACACACACACGTTTGTTTTGTGAAATGTGGGGATAGGCGTAATGGTTTTTATACTGTACAAAATGTATTTTATATCCCCCTACACTGCCCCTGCCACTAAACTTACCCATCACAGGAAACATTCTGCATTTTTTATGTTCTTTGTATCCTGATATTTCACAAAAACAAGCACACACACACACATGCACGCACGCACATCGTATAGTAATTATTTAGTGATTTAAATTATGAGGACATTGGCACACCTTGTGTAGACATAAATGTACTTTTCACTACTCCCATAGTGTATGATTGCAGAAATATACAGGTCCTTCTCAAAAAATTGGCATATGTGATAAAAGTTCATTATTTTCCATAATGTAATGATAAAAATTAAACTTTCATATATTTTAGATTCATTGCACTCCAACTGAAATATTTCAGGTCTTTTATTGTTTTAATACTGATGGTTTTGTTATACAGCTCATGAAAACCCAAAATTCCAAAAAATTAGCATCTCAAAAAATTAGCATATTTCATCCGACCAATAAAAGAAAAGTGTTTTTAATACAAAAAAAGTCAACCTTCAAATAATTATGTTCAGTTATGCACTCAATACTTGGTCAGGAATCCTTTTGCAGAAATGACTGCTTCAATGCGGCGTGGCATGGAGGCGATCAGCCTGTGGAACTGCTGAGGTGTTATGGAGGCCCAGGATGCTTCGATAGCGGCCTTAAGCTCATCCAGAGTGTTGGGTCTTGCGTCTCTCAACTTTCTCTTCACAATATCCCACAGATTCTCTATGGGGTTCAGGTCAGGAGAGTTGGCAGGCCAATTGAGCACAGTAATACCATGGTCAGTAAACCATTTACCAGTGGTTTTGGCACTGTGAGCAGGTGCCAGGTCGTGCTGAAAAACCAAATCTTCATCTCCATAAAGCTTTTCAGCAGATGGAAGCATGAAGTGCTCCAAAATCTCCTGATAGCTAGCTGCATTGACCCTGCCCTTGATAAAACACAGTGGACCAACACCAGCAGCTGACATGGCACCCCAGACCATCACTGACTGTGGGCACTTGACACTGGACTTCAGGCATTTTGGCATTTCCTTCTCCCAAGTCTTCCTCCAGACTCTGGCACCTTGATTTCCGAATGACATGCAAAATTTGCTTTCATCCGAAAAAAGTACTTTGGACCACTGAGCAACAGTCCAGTGTCAACGATGGCCTTCTGGACAGGGTCGGCAGTCTTACCCATGATTGCGGTTTTGAGTAATGAACCAGGCTGGGAGTTTTTAAAAGCCTCAGGAATCTTTTGCAGGTGTTTAGAGTTAATTAGTTGATTCAGATGATTAGGTTAATAGCTCATTTAGAGAACCTTTTTATTGTATGCTACTTTTTTGAGATTTTGGGTTTTCATGAGCTGTATGCCAAAATAATCAGTATTAAAACAATAAAAGACCTGAAATATTTCAGTTGGAGTGCAATGAATCTAAAATATATGAAAGTTTAATTTTTATCATTACATTATGGAAAATAATGAACTTTTATTACATATGCTATTTTTTTTAGAAGGACCTGTATAAGTGTTTTGTTTAAAGATCTTATAAAATGATAAGGTGGCAAGGTGGGCCTTTTACCCCACATACAAATACTTTAGCTAGAGTAATATCAACGTAAATACTTGTTCAAAACAAAACAACAGCTTTAGCAAAGTTTGTAGTATTTTCTATTTATTTTGATGATTTTTTGTTGTTGTTGTTCAATAAATATACTGTCATTAAATTAATTAAATTCATTTAAAAAAATACACTTCCTTTTGTATATTTTCATTAGCTACATAACATTTAGAGTAGTACAACTGGTATATAAATCTACAGCATTTTAAAAAAACATTAGATATTAGATCAAAATTGCAAGCACAGACCTCAAGTTTGCGTTACTGTCTGCGATTACATCAAGGATCAGCCAAATTTCTATTTGCATTGTCGTTGTTAAGAAAAGTGCTGGGCTGAATTTGTGCCATCTAGGGGTTTAAAGGAGAATAAAGTCAAATGCTTCTTTTCCCACGGTGCACCTTTAGACCTAGCCTGACGTGGTCATACTCAATTCTAGTCAGAATATGAGTCTGAAACTGCTCCATTGGGCTGTGATTATGGGGCGTGTTTCAACCGAACCAGGAACTACATAAATTGGATAGACCTACAACCAATCAGAGCATCGAAGTGAGACATTACGCTAGTTGTCAAATGTCAACAGAGCTCAACTGCACTGTGCTGCCAAGTCCGCGTTTTTTTCCGCGAGTTGTTTTCCATGTATGCGGGTGGAAGCGACAATTATGTGATATATAGACCCATGAATGCGAATTTTAGCAGGCAACCTTGCCAAAATAACACACATTTTATCCCCCAAACGCCATTTTTTTCCGGAGAACCAGCCCGAAAAGCTATTGTTTAGGGCTAGTAGTTGGCGGGTTTTGTTGTAAAAACTTGGCAACTCTGTCTGCTCGCGCGCTAGAATAAACGATCTTTGCCGGTGTTGTAAAAAAAAAAAAAAGAAGATTTTAAGGATACACAGTTACTTACCAACACGATCATTATTTCAGAGAGAAATAGTGAAGGTGAATGCGTATACAAACAAGCTCTCCGTTTAGGATTTCAAACAAATATAATCCAAGCGCCTTTGATGACATGGATGATTACGTTACTGTTTATCATCTGTCCGTCATCATCTAAAGCTCGCCCTGATAATTTGACTGGTCGAAACAGTTTCTGTTTGGGAATAATTACTCCTCTATGGATCAACTCCAGACCGAACTGCCCAAGCTCAAATGTTGTGGGTGGGGCTGAGTTCTGCTGGCATCCAGGCTACTTTAGACCTTTTACACCCTTCAGTTTGAACTGTTATACTGCCAAGCACTTTTAGGGTCCTCATAATGTAGGTCAAACCAGTACACACAACAAACACACAAGTGTTGCATCCATTCAAACAGACCCAGACCTGATTTATGTCATTTTTATTTTTTTTTTATTTCAAAACACTAATTAGAATAATGTAAGTTATGACAAAAAAATTAGATACAAGTGAATAAGTGTTTCTTACAGAGTTTCTCTGTGGTGACTCCGATCCACTGGTCCGCTTGGTCTTTTGTGCCAGAGAGGTTCCAAACCTCAGAGTCTCATACACGGGGTCAACTTTACTGCAACAGGCTAAGAAAAAACAAAAGATACGTCAAAATATTACAAGTGAATATTTCAGTGAACAGGATCAGGCTGGTAATGCTATGTCATATTAAGCAACAAAAAAAAAAAAAGATTTAACAAATTGCTCACCAATAGGCATAACCTCCCTAATGCAGCCAAATTGTTCCTGAATCAGCAGAGGGGAGCTAGAATACCTCCGAAAACCTTTGGGCTGCAATCACACAGACAGAATCAGTGGATTTTATTATTTTATTAATTCACTTTTTATACCCAGAATTAGTTATAACTAAACAAATACAATTTATTTATTCTAAATAGTAAATACCTGAATCAATTATCTAAACACCAATTATTCTCAATGTAAACAACTGTTATTGTAAACTGTTGGCTGTTATAAAACAATAACCCAAAATAAAATAATGTAAACAAATCACAAAATAGCACAATATAAACACATACCTATAGGGCATTTTTGTTTCTTTCAGTGGTATTTTAGCTTGAGCTGATTTCAGATAGACTCAGATACAATGGTTTTGTGTTATTAGTGTTATAATACTCTTAGAGATTAAATGGTGTTTGAACTATGACTTATTAGTGATTAAATTTTAATTTTAATTTAATTTTACAATTAAACACCATTTAATTTTCAACAATTAATTTGCATTATCACTACAAAATGTCTACAAAAGTCTCTGCATAGCATTACTTCCCATGGATTAGAAAGTTTTAGTAAAAAAAAAAGATACATAAATAATGGTGCTTATTATGTATTATTATATACCGGTAAGTGCATATGAATGAAAATAAATATATATAATTCTTTCTTGTGTTTATTTTATGAAAACCTGTGTGGAAAAACATGCCTTAATTATTTAATGATGGTTTGGTTACTCTAATCCATTTCAGATCATATACATTTGCGTCCTGTCTGATAAATCATGTTTTAAAGTTGCACTATGTCATTTTTCCATCCGCTATAGGGCGCCTACTATTCAAAACAAAGGCATAATTTGAGCTCAGAATCTTGGGACATGTGGTCTTCACCTCACAGCCAGTGGAAAAGAATTGGGATAGGACTCGGGCAGAAAACATTGTTTATGGATGCGGTTATTAACGTTACTGTAGTATGAAGGAGAGCATGAACGAGTGTTGTGGAGCTGAGCACGGCCACTGGTGCAATGGTTACGCAAACACTCGCTTTGCGAGCATCAGGACTTTTATTATGACAGGACACGGTCGTTGGCGCCATTTCCGCTTTTCTGGTCATGAGTATGAGATAACGCAGCTCTGTTTAACATATTAGATATACACTCACCTAAAGGATTATCAGGAGCACCATACTAATACTGTGTTTGACCCCCTTTCACCTTTAGAACTGCCTTAATTCTATGTGGCATTGATTCAACAAGGTGCTGAAAGCATTCTTTAGAAATGTTGGCCCATATTGATAGGATAGCATCTTAAAGTTGATGGAGATTTGTTGGATGCACATCCAGGGCACGAAGCTCCCGTTCCACCACATCCCAAAGATGCTCTATTGGGTTGAGATCTGGTGACTGTGGGGGCCATTTTAGTAAACTTATTGTCATGTTCAAGAAACTAATTTGAAATGATTCGAGCTTTGTGACATGGTGCATTATCCTGCTGGAAGTAGCCATCAGAGGATGGGTACATGGTGGTCATAAAGGGATGGACATGGTTAGAAACAATGCTCAGGTAGGCTGTGGCATTTAAATGATCCCCAATTGGAACTAAGAGGCCTAAAGTGTGCCAAGAAAACATCCCCCACTCCATTACACCACCACCACCAGCCTGCAGAGTGGTAACAAGGCATGATGGATCAATGTTCTCATTCTGTTTATGCCAAATTCTGTCTCTACCATCTGAATGTCTCAACAGAAGATGGGGTCTTCTGCTGTTGTAGCCCATCCGCCTCAAGGTTGTACATGTTGTGGCTTCACATCAGCTTGAATCAGTCAGCCATTTCTTCTCTGACCTCTAGCATCAACAAGGCATTTTCGCCCACAGGACTGCCGCATACTGGATGTTTTTCCATTTTCACACCATTCTTTGTATATGGTAAATGAAAATGCTGTTTCACAAAAATGGTGAAATACTCAGACTGGCCTATCTGGCACCAACAACCATGCCATGCTCAAAATTGCTTAAATCCCTTTTCTTTCCCATTCTGACATTCAGTTTGGAGTTTAGGAGATTGTCTTGACCAGGACCACACCCCTAAATGCACTGAAGCAACTGCCATGTGATTGGTTGATTAGATAATTGATTAGATAATTGCATTAATGAGAAATTGCACAGGTGTTCCTAATAATCCTTTAGGTGAGTGTAAAGCCTAGTTCAGACTGCACGGTTTTAAACTCGTCGGGTCACTGCTCTTTTCACACTGCATGACTATCTGGCGTATCATTCAGTCACTGCTGTGTTCACACTACACAATGGTTTGATGACAGAGGAGTTCATGCTGCATGACTTAACAAGAGTAAGAATCGCTGACAACTCTCTCTCTCCGGTGCGCAAACTACGTTTCCCAACTACACGTGTGATGTGACAAGTAAACAATGCAAGATCACACGTGCGTCAGACCGGAGTTCTCGCGCGATACTTGGAATTGTTATTAAAAATGATAAACTGCACAAATTGTGCTTCAAATTGTATGTGCGCTGATTTGTGGAGAAAAAGAAAAAAGATTATGGCGGACAAATTGTTGGAGAGACAGAGGGAGCCAGGATTGTGTTCTGCAAAGACAGTTTGAGGTAAATTAATAATTTTGTAATGTGCTGCTGCTGCGGCTGGGCGTGCAAATGTTTGATCTTTGTTTCTGTTTGATAGAATTGTAAATATATCTATTAAAATACTGATATATTTTGCTCTATAACTCCTCCCTGAACCTCCCGCCGCCCTCTATATTGCTCTTTCATCGGCTGTCGGTAATCGCGGATGTAAGTTTCAGTCAGAACGCTGTTCACACAGCAGGAGTTTGAATCGCTGACAGGTCCAGATATTTAGCATGCCAAATATCTCATGGCCGTCGGCGACTTGTCGGTGACACTCTCTGATCGCGTCTTTGATTATTCACACTGCGTGATTGTCACTTGCGTAATCGAGCACCAATTTGCCTATGATTTCGGGCATTTGACGGCGATTTCGCAAAATCTGTCGGCGACTCAAAATCGGCCAGTGTGAACTAGGCTTAAGGTTTAAGTGTGTTTAAAATGATGTTATGACGTTACTCTGTGCGTTCACTCAGCCGATGCTGTGAAACTTGTTGCAAACTGGTTTATAGATATTTTACTTCAAAAAAATGTACATTGTGTACCTTTAAAAGGTTACACCTCTTTAATGATTAATCCAGTATCGGTCTGATAGCATTTGTCGTCTTTCTCATACACACATTTTATAAATTATTGTTTCATGAGACAAATTAATTTGATTAAAGCTTTTTACATTTATTTGAATGATTATATACCTTTAAGCCAACATTTACCCCGACATTCAGTGGTTAAAAAGAACAAGCACTTACAGCATTATAATTAGCATCCAGGCACACACATACCCTAAGAAAGCAACCTGCCTCACTATGCCCTTATTTGTATTTGTTGTGTTTAGTCCAGGCAGGGTGTCTAGCAATCAGCATCACAAATCTGCTTTGAAGATTTCTTCGTTAGCCATGACTGGGATTGGGGACTAATTTAAGTACCACTCGAACCCAGAGAGAAGCTCTCCAGTGCCACTACGTCACATTTCTCCAAGAGCTCACTCATGTAAAGAGACATGAAAGAGACATGTTCAAGTAGTAGATGCTGAAGTAGACACTAATAAATGTATCTAACAAAAGTGCACCATGTCTGAGAGTGCCCAAAATAAAGAACTGACTCAACCGAAAAACGTCCATGATTCATCTGCTTAATCAACCAAAAGAACAATAATATCTACACCACTTGCACATAATGGGGGTTTTAATGGTTGACTAACAATCAGGACTCAGCTCACGTCAAGCTGGTAGTAAAACACTCTTTTGAGCTACAAATGCTTTTCAAAGGTTCTCACTGATCATTCAAGCCAAGAGAAATAAACAGAGTATGAAAATAGCAACTTGTCCACTTTAGAGCAAAAGTAGAATTAGAGCCGAATCCTGTGGGGAGTTGTTCTCTTTTTAATCCTGACCCCCCACAGCTATATTTTCCATCTGTGAGAGCCCACTACATCATCAGGAGACTCAAACCTGCCAAACAGTCTGAAGTACAAGCACAGCATTTTTTCCACTTCCTGTGTTGATGATCTCATGGTAGAGTACTAGTATCAAAAGTGCTTGGTTCTAAGAATAAAAAACATTGGACAAAGGGGATTATACCCAAAGTTCTTTAGTTTGTTTTTACTTTCAGCTGTTCCTACTGTAGTGTTTTATGACTTTAACCTGGTTAATTATCAATGAACAACTGTAATCATGCTAACAAATGCAAAATGTTTTTCTTTAATGTCTCATAATGCCTTTTAAAGGGGTCATGAAAATGGAAAATCAAAATGTCTATGATATTTACACATACAGCTCTGAAAAAAATTAAGAGACCACTTAACACTGAAAATCAATGTTAAGTGGTCTCTTAATTTTTCCCAGAGCTATATAAGAGGGCACTGTACAATAAAACTGCAAGGTTTATACCTCAAAGCTAATTAGTTATATAAATTTTGTTTTCCTGGCAGAATTTTAAATTCACCCCTTATGCAAATCAAGCGCTATTACCACACTGGTAATGTCAAGCATCAAAACATACTTCACACAACTGAGTGTTTTAGACAGTGTAAAAAATTATGCAAAAAAATATGGAAAATGTTTTATATATTTATATATTAAATATAAATGTTATATATATTTTAAGGTGGGGTATGTGTTATTTCAAAACGGTTTTAGAAAAAGGACACGGGTCGAGTGGAATAAACTTGTAGCCAATCAGCAGGTAAGGGGCGTGTCTACTATTGATGGTGAGAAGAGCGCTCGCTCTCGCTCTGTGCACGTCATTATTCAAAACACACGAGTCACGCATGACAGAAATTAGCCGAGAACTAGCCTAATATATGCTGCTTGACCATGCTCGTGTGTCATGTTCACTTTTTAGTCCATTAGCGATCATATTGTGGCTCACTTCAGCGATGATAAAGACCCGTTCATTTCCACACTGTGTGCTTCAAGCATCAGCTCACACAATGTCTCCGACAAGTAAGATACTGTTCTCCTAATATATGTTTGCTTCCTCTTTTCATGATCTATATTACCCTTATCCAGTCATAATTGTAATATGTCATTAGCTGGATTGTCATGCTTGTGTTCTATAGAGTTGTTCATGAGAACAGTTTGATCGCTATCTCTATTCTTGTCATAATTGTAATATGTCGTTAGTTGGACTGTCGGCTCGTGCTATAGAGTTGTTCATGAGAACAGTTTGTGATTTTGTGATCGCTATGACTCTAATCTTGTCATAATTGTAATATGTCGTTGTAATATTTGTGTTTTTGTGATAGAAGGGTTGACTTTTTCATTGAATATTCGACCTGGATCAGATACACAGAGATTCGTTGATGCCTCTTGGTTTCCGTATGTGTGGGGCGGCGCTATCAAAATAGGAGCGGGACCCTTTTGGGGGTAGGGGCGTGTTTGTTTTGGTGATTTGGAATACCAACAATGGTTACCAGATAGCCCTTACCCCACCTTTAAATGTTTATATATAAATATATAATAATAAATGAATAAATTTATTCCTGTGATGAATATATAAATGAATAAATTATTCCATCACAGGAATAAATTACATTTTATTTATATTATCTAATACTAGTCAGATAATACTGTAATAATACTTCAAAATATTACTGATTTACTGGATTTTTAATGCTTGGTGAGCATAAGAGCCTTCTATCAAAAACATAGTTGGGGTTAGTAATTTTGTGTATCCAAAATGAAAATTCTACTTACATATACAATGTATGTGTGTATATGTATATATAATATGTATGTGTGTATGTATTATACATATACACACATATACATATTATATATACATATACACACATATACATATTATATATACATATACACACACATACATATTATATATAAATATACATATACACACACACACACACACACATACATATATATATATATATATATATATATATATATATATATATATATATATATATATATATATATATATATATAATGTATGTGTGTGTGTATTTATATATTATATGTATATGTGTGTATATGTATATATATATTATATATGTATATATGTGTTTGTGTATATATATGTATGTGTGTGTATGTTTGTATATGTAAATATAATATGTATATATGTATATTAATCTCAGTATTAATTAAATCGTTATTTGACAGATTTTATCACAGAAGTATAAATAAGTATTTTTTTTTAATTGTAATTAGATACAAAACAGTTGTAGTTTTTTGAGAAAACTGAACTTTTTCTCATGGTGAGTCACTCATTCTCTGAGAAACCTGATTCACTCTGGTATTGCAGTGAAACCATGGGAAAACCAATGGAAATTTTAGCACACTCTTTCCTGTTTTGCCATTTTTCCCGTGTGTGTGTGTGGGGCGTGTGAATTTCCCAAAAGAGTCGTGACTCGTGGGTCCCCTCAGTAAAGCACAGAGGTGTTTACATGATGCATCTTGATATTCCGTATCAACTATCACATCCTTCCTCTCTCTCACTTTCACTAGTACACACCAGAGAATCATTAACATTCATACTCACGCAGCAATTCACAGAAGGAAAAGACAGACTGATGAATCACACCTTCAAAATCACCAAAAATAACACTGTCAAGAGTAACATATCTTAACACTCACACGCTACAAATCTTCAACAACTGCCAGAAAGTAACAACAGGAAAGTGGTATTACAAATGCAAAGTATGGAGCTGGTTTCAGCGTTAGTGGAGAGACTGCAAGTGTTTTCTTTGCAACAGTATCTGTTATCTCATGTCTACAACCAAACATTGGCCAACCTGAGCAAAAAATGAACATGAATTTTAGTAACTTTAAAAGTAATGAAAATACTTTAGTTCCACATTAAATTTCCAAGATTAAATGTAGGGTAGGCGATTTTCAGAGATGCTAGCAATAGCAAGCTAGCTTTGAAAGATTCCACCACCCTCCAAATCACATAAACACATACAGCAGGGGGCAAAAGCGCCATAAGACACGACGTTGAACATGCCTCAAAGCACATAACATTACACTGATAATGAACATAAACAACTTAAAGAGCTCTGACCTGTACCACCAACCTTACTACTGCAGATTTTTTTCAGCATTGATAGTGTTGCCACTCAAACGCAAAAATTCGCTTTGTGTATAATGTCACTGATTTCCATCTCTTACAAATTATAGTAGTAGTGTCGTGAACAAGCTTGTTGTTTTATTTCTGGGGGAACTGTAAAAGGTGGCTGATGTTTTGCTTGCGGTGCTCAGTGACTGACGTCTGTCTACAACTCTGCGTAGCATGAAACACGGTGGTGTCGTCGGTACAAGGGCAATGATTGGACAAACATTTTATAAGCTACACTTTCCACAGATGATATATATATACACTTATAATACATTTAGACCACTTAACATAGTGATTACTATAAGGATGTGACCTTCAACCAGTATAAAAATAAAAAAAAATCTGAACAAATCACCTACCCTGCCTTTAACCAAATATCAACAAAACAAACAAAGTGAGGGGAAACAAATACTCAATTCAAAAAGTTAAAAAAAAATCTCACCAATTTCCCCATGCATCTCTGCTGTCCAACTCCATCCAGGCACTTGTGGTGGATGCCCATCTTGCAGGCTTTGCACCGGAGGCCCAGCTTAGCATTGGTGCCTAGCAGTCAAAGTCATATTGGGTTAATATATGGTTTAAAAGTCTTCTGAGAGCAAACTTATTGAACATAAAGGCTATTTGTACAAAACAATGTTATATTACTGCAAAACAAAAAGTTATTAATTAATACAGGTACAAATAAGAAATTCCCACATGTAGTTTTGCTGTGAAATTCTATAATCAAGACCAACAGCTTGTTCCTTTTCATCCACTATTAATTCTTAATTAGCATATTACTATTTAATTCCAAACAAAAGTTTGTATATTCTTATTGAAGCATTGCAAGGGTGCAATTCTGCAAGTGTTCAGGTCGATGGTCATCATTCAGGCCTACATTTCGTTTGCCAAAAATGAAGATCCCTTATGAGCAGATCATCAAATTTTAGATTCACAGTCCCAGAAACACTTGCAGAATCCAACTTATTAGTACTACTGGAAAATGCAGGTGTTAATGCTATTGCTAAGCTGAACAAAAACAGCAGTAGACAAACAATAGCAAGCGTAAAAAAAAAGTTTGAAAAGCGATCTACAAGAAGTTATCTAATAAAACAACACTCTTATTATCAAATAGGAATCTTAGGGCTGTTTCACACAGAGTGCATCAGTGGAACAAAAAGGCTTGTGCTTTTTCTCCAACTTTAATATGACGACCAAAACTCCCATTGACTTTCATTGACCGTATGTTGAGATGAGCCGAGACAAAATATGACGACCAAAACTCCCATTGACTTTCATTGACTGTATGTTCAGATGAGCCGAGACAAAATTAAAATATGAACACACTGCAGCCCATTCAACTTAATTCAACTTCCATTCTATATACTATTTCTAATCCGTTGAGACTCACTTTATCAATCTATATCCATCCATCCCGTTATGTGGTTGCTAAGGTACTTTGAGTGGTTGCTATGTGAAAGTCAATGGATTTTTAACTTTTAACTTGAGCACCGCGTTTTTCAGAATGCCATGTTATGCACAAGATGCGACACATGAGCACAACGGTTTAAGATGTCTAGCACGTTTACATTGACAAACAATGGAAAGGTAGTGCAGTGGAATGAGGAAAAAACCTGTTCTGTGTGAAATGCCCTTTGTTCCTGGTCTTCTATTTGCTCAGTTTCAGCTTTTGATATCACCACACCTGGTGCACAGGACATTTATTCAGAGACATGGTTTTATTGATATAGATGGTTTATAGAGGGACATAGAGCAAGGATAAAGAACAGAAGTAGCAATGCATGTGTGCTTTGCCTGCTATCAATATTTTGTTCATAACATTTGTTCATTCGAAAGCAGGGAATGTAAATCTACCCCTCAAAAGTCATTATGTGTAAGCAGTGAAACTCTGAAGCTGCATACAAATTGTAAACAAAATGATAAATTCACCAAGGGACAGCATGTTAACATCCATTCTCTGTTTCTTTCTAGTAACAACACTCGTGCCATAAAATAATAAAATCCTTTAATCCATAAATATCTCTGACTCGTCGTATTATGATAACTCAGGGAGTTGTATATTGAAATATTAAATTATTACAATAATATTAAAATTATACTTTTTTTCTTACAGCTAGTACTAAATGTTTTATTAACCAAAAAACCCGGCTACTTCCCATCACAAATGATGAATCACTTTAATGATCTTTAGGTAATGAAGATTTATTCAGGCCTAATTGCTTGCAGAAATTAAAAAGCTGCCTCATGCAGGATAAACAATCAGATTTTATTGCGGTGAGATAATAAATACTGATTACTGAAACAATAGTGTGTTAAAGTCATCTTTCCAGCTGCTTCCCAAGAGCAAGCAGCATTTAAATATTGGGAATAAAATCACCTATTGGTAAAAATCTATGTCTCTTCCAGTTGTATACTATATCTCAGCACACACAGTAGCTGTTTTCATTAACTTTAAAAGGTACACTGTAACTTTTGGCAGTCTAGCGGTTAATAAACAGAACTGCGTGTGTCTTGCGGAAGAACACTGTAGCTGGAGCTACTTCTCCCTGTTTATTTATATAACATGTCACGCAGGTACTGGAATACTCCACAGTGATTGTTGCCCCGCCGGGTCTAAAATAGTCAAAATAGAAATACTTATTATAGACATGTGTGATTCAGGATAAGGCAAAAACACAGTTCGGAAGATGGATTTATGATGTCCTCACTCGTATCAATTTTGAACATTTTTAACAACAACAACAAAAAGTTACACAGTGTACCTTTCAACGACTATCGTTTATAGACATGTATATGCACTGAACAAAATTAAAAACTCAACACAAAAGTACACAAAAGGCCTATTTCTTTCAAATATTGTTCACAAATCTGTCTAAATTTGTGTTAGTGAGCACTTATCCTTTGCCATGATAGTCCACTCTAAAATGGCCTTTTATTGTGGCTAGTCTAAGACACACCTGTGCAATAATCATGCTGTCTAACCACCATCTTGATATGCCACACCTGTGAGGTGGATGGATTATCTCGGCAAAGGAGAAATGCTCACTAACACAGATTTAAACAGATTTGTGAACAATATTTGAGAGAAATGGGCCTTCTTTGTACATAGAAAAAGTCTTAGATCCGCTCATGAAAAATGAGGGCAAAAACAAAACTGTTGCGTTTATAATTTTGTTCAGTGTTACAACAGCATGCATAGCAAAGCTCTGGAAAATAACAGCACACACAGAATAACTTAATCTATATAATTTTGGCAGTAACAAGAAATAAGACACAAACAATCCCCTCAATCCCCCGGGGCTTGATATTGACCAATCTAATCTAAATTCTATCTAGCATTGAGGAGCTACTTCATCATATGCATTTCCTGAGATTGCCGAACAAGTCATTATGAGCGCAGAAGCAGGGAGAGGGTGGGTTGGGGGAGTTAACTTATTTTGATTCAGTTTCTAAAGAGTTAAATTTATCATCAAACAGAACAGACTTACCGAACACCTTGCCTGCTCCCCCTTGGCAAGCTAAAAAAATTACAGGAGAGAATCCCTCTTGCATTACAATTATTCCATGTATCATAAAAATAAAATTGTAAGTCAACATGACATTATTTACAGCTCATTCGAGGTTCATAGATGTTGATTTTTAAAACAAATATGTCTCTCTGAACACTGCAATGTAACAGCCTTAAAGCAGCCAAAAGCACCCAATTCACCTAAATTCACCCAAAAAGGAAAACCCTCTGATCATTTACTCATGTCGTTCCAAACCTGTATGACTTTCTTTCCTCTGTGGAAGAGAAGAATTTTGAAAGGAAAAAAAAAGTGTCTGTTTTTTGTCCTTACAATTAAAGTCAACGGGGTACAAAATAACAATTGACCACATTGACATCTATTGTATGAAAGAAAAGAAAAGAAAAACACACTGACACATCTTTTGTGTTCTGCATTTTTGGGTGAACTATTTATTTAACTGCACAAGATTAAATGGTAAAAACGAATATATTTTCTAGTTTTGAGTGGTTTTAAGATTTAAAAGGATAACTGAGAATATTGTTCAAATGAAATATGAATGTGAAATGATTAATAGGGTGAAAACATCAGGTCCCGCTGTTGTGAGAATGACTCTGTCACAGGGCTCATTTGCCCCTGTCTGCTACAACAAGCTGCTTCCAGCTATCCATCGATTAATCAAACATCACATGCTCGGTCCAGACTCTCTCATGCATCCCTGTGCTGATCACTTCAGCCTCTGAAAAAATCTTTAATGCATCTTTGATGTGTTTAATGGTTGGGTATTTATGTGTCTAGTATTTTTTTTCTGGGGTAAAAAGGTAATACTGGTAATACTCATTATTTTAGGACTTTAGGAGAAAAATGATTTCATTATTCAAAAACACTTGCAAAAACTGTATGAGATGTTATGTGGACCTAATTTCAATGTTGTTAATGTCATCAGTTGCCCAATGGAATGGGAATCCACCCACACAGACAGCAAACCATATTCCCAATATGCTAAGCCTCCTTTTATACTTTGATATACAGCATGGTTTCTGTGTCTTCAGAAATAGATGCCTCTGCTCCATCCAAACATGAGAGAACATCAGCATGAAAAACGTGTTGCTCTCTGATCCAGAAACTGCTTTGTAAATTGCTGACTGACATTTTGCAATAGACTCAATACCTAGAATTATTAACACAGAACACACTTGTAAAAATCTTGATCTGAAAGAAATGCACGTCATTAAATATCTTTACAGCTGCACAGTTGACCATTAAAACATGAATTATCTTTTAGATTTTACCCACACGTCTGAGTGGGTGTTTCTTCCATTTTGGCCTTTTAGAAAAGACACAGTTTGCACAACCACACTCCTGAATATATCTATGACTATGTCCAACAGTTAAAATATATGCCACCAGAATGTCATGTAAATTATGTGAAAAATATTTTGACCTAAATTACAGCTTAAAAATTATCCACAATAAAATTAAACTAAATAAAGCCTAACTAAAAAGTGGCAAATTAGTTTGTTGTGGTGTGATTTTATATAAATAATTTTCACAAAATAAATATTTCACTGTTAAAATAAATCATATTTTAAATAAATCATATTTCATGAAGGATTATTTTGGTCTGATTCTGAGAACAAAGACAATAAAACAAAGTAAAACAAATATTGTAAAACAATACAGTAACAAAGTGAATAAGAAGAAATTATGATGATAGCAAAACCTAAAAACATAAAATTGGCCCAAGTTAATGACACACACATAAATAAATACTATTTAATCAAGGTGTACTGTTAGGAGTTTAACAATAGGAAAATTAGGAACTAAACAACATAGCAACTGTCAGGTCTCTGTATCTACAGCTCAAATATTGGCTAACACAAACGAACATGGAAAACAGGAACGTGATGCTGAAACCAAGTTAATTCCAGTGTCCTGATATCTGATCCAAATGCTGAGATTTGGGTCAGCGACATGTGGGCTCATATTTAATCAACTTGTAGAGATTTGGGTCAAACACACGTGAACAGGTAACTGGTCTACCTATAGAGATTCAGGTCATACACAGGTGTCCTGATATTCGATCCACATGTGGAGATTTCATGGTTAGTTATTTAGTAATGACCCATTAGTCAGAGAAGGAAATTGACACTCGACACACGCAGCAGAAGAAATTGTGCTTGTTTGTCGAGCCTCGTCAACACACAAGCAGAAGAACTATACCTTCCACTCACTATGTTTTGTTTTCTAAAATATTTTTTCCAATTTCATAAAATTCACCATCCTGCATGGCAGTAATCAAAATGCTGTGGGATAATGAACTGACAGATCATTCCTCATGTAATGCTGCACAAGCTCAGGTTTCTCTACATTTACTACAAAGATTTGAAATGCATCATTTGGCCTCTTGATGTCCTTTTCATGAGGATGTGCCAGGACCGGATTTGGAGCCCAGCCCTCATTAGTGTGCTCTTCTGAGGGAGTGTTAGTGAGCTAAAGAAGTGATGAGGCCTTACAGACCCATATGCCAGCCACAAACAGACAAGACTCTCTCGCTCTCCCTCTCTCTCTGCACATTTACATACAAAGACACAGAACACTATTTAATATACGTTTGATATATATTATATATATATATATATATATATATATATATATATATATATATATATATATATATATATATATATATATATATATATATATATATATATATATATATATATATATATATATATAGCAAAATATTGTGTGTGGGTGTGTGTTTTGTTCACATCTGTCTGCCTCACCACACACATACACAAATTCAAAGCTGAGCCACAACAACCCCTTGTTGCCTTCTATTAGGATAACCCCACAAATACCCTCATGCTTAGCTGGGCACATATGCCTTTAAACACCACACACAAGTACACATCTTTATATTAAAACCACCCAGCTGTTTGAAACTGAATAGACTCAAATCCAGTTGACAGATGCATAAATATGGGTCATGAAACTTTGAATTGGCTGTAGAACACCTCAATGGGATTTGATTGTGTCTTACTGTCATTTACATTTCGGAGAGAAAAAAAATGTTAGAACACATTTACCAAACACATTGTAAGAGTTGAGTTTGGAAGAGGCTTAAAGACTTCACATTAAGCAACTTATCTGTCCTATTTTGACAGGCTTCTATTAAAATAATAGAATCTTTTTGTTTAAATAGACACAGCCCTACAGAAACATGTTTTGTGATAATATAATACTTATATATTTATATTTGTTTGGGGTCAGTAAGATGTGTTTTTAATTAACATTAATCTTTAAACTTTTTTTAGGATGTATTAAACTGGTCGAAAGTGACATTAAAGACATTTACACAGTTCTAGTACAATCTAGTTCTAATTAATACTTTTGAAGAATCCTGAAAAAAAAATTGTTTCCACAAAAATATTAAGCAGCACAACGGTTTTTCAATATTGATAATAATAATACAAAATGTTTATTAAAAGGTTTTTTTATATATATATATATATATATATATATATATATATACTGTTGTCTGAGGTCAACTAATGATGTTTGCTGGGTTTTTACATTCAAAAACATCATAACTAATAGGTAATAGCCTAGGCTATTTTCTACACTGGTTTTGAGGCTCTCTACAGAACGCTCGGTTTTGATAGGCTTGCCACACTGGAGACTTGAAAGTAATGGCCACGGTTAGGATTGGATATGATTTGCATATTTAAAGAGCTTCTGCTCCTCTGTCAGTTTATGTGAGGGACTGTTCTGAAAGCGGCAACCGGAATGATTCACTGACAGGGATCTCGAAAAAGTATTTATCAAACATAAGTTACTAAACATAATAATAATAATATGTGAACTAACTTATAACTAACCAGACTGACTTTATTTCTGTTTTAATGAAAATAATAGTTTCGTTGGAAGTCACCATGATGGAGATAAATGTTTGCTTTAGTTGGGCTCTGGACCCTTGACTGTATAATATTATAATATAATGTTTCTCTGGCTGTTTTGTGTTTGTGAGACACATTTGGGAAGGAACACAAAGTCAAGAGAAAATATCATCAAGTGATGTTGTTTAATCATTGCCGATGATAACATCTTCATGTATTGGCAGAATCCCTGATCTCATGCAGAGTCTAATGAAATATTAATACAAATTTCCATGAGATTCTTTACTCTTGTGGTAATTGAAAAATTTATTATTTTATGTTTGTGCACAAAATGTTTAAATCTATGGCATGAATTAGACATGCACAGACATCAAGAATCCGTGTATGAATCTCTACAATGGTGACAATAAAATTATTATTATTTTAAATCCGATAAACAGATCAACTCTGAACATAAAACAAGCTACAAAAACATCAGAACAAAAGTAAAAGTAAAAAAAGTTTACTTAAATACGAGTTTACTCAAATCAATTGAGTTCAATCAACTTATTAGGGTTTTCAGTGCAGCGCAGATCAAGAAAATAATGTTATTTCACTATTTAAGATTCACCGGCCTGCCGACGTGCTTACGTTTTGGTACCCCGTCTGGAAAACGCATAGCCCCGGGACCTCGTGTTTTTCAAGCCCTGGCCCATACATGTCCGAGTCTGATCCTGAATCACAATGAAACAACAAATAAAGGATTCTCCAGCCTGTGACAGCGTGCTAAGGAATGTTCTGTTAGACACGTACACATAATCAATAAGATCTATTACAATGCAATACCATCACATATAAAAAACACGTTTTACTCACATACTGTAAGTGTGCTGCACTATTCCTGTCGGATCCAATATAGAAGGCACAGCATTGTGTTTTAATCTCAACATGTCTACAAATCCAGTGTCGACCAGTGTCTTGTTTACAAATGATCATCTTGCTATCTTCGCCATTTTTATTGCTTGTTTAGCTCACGTTTTCTGGGCCTGGTGTCTATAAAAGCTTTTCTTTGACTAACAAGGAAGTTTTCAGCTCAGAAACTTACAGGATATTCTTATATTTCCATGACCTTTTATATATTAAAGGCTCAAGGGAAAGTTGATTTCTCAATTCATCACCCCTTTAAGCACCAAATCCCCATATTAGAATGATTTATTGGCATAGTGGTTGCTCAGCTTTGACGTCACATGAATAAATTACATTTTAAAATACATTAATATTGAACTTATACATTAATAAGTCTTTTGGTGAGACTTTTTCAAAAGCATTAAAAAAATCTTACCAACCTCAAACCTTTGAACAGTGGTACAAGATTTGAATCTTTCAGAAGTGCACTCACATATGACCTCAAAGCTAACAGACATTGAATAACAGCCAATAATTCGATTTGTATCTCTATGGAGTCTTTAACTCATTATGTTGTGCCACTCTATCATTGTTCACTGTTCCCTAAATGGCCAAATCATTGTGTGTTGGCGTCGTCTATAGTAACAAAACATTATTGTCTGGTGGCCAGATGACAGATGGTAATACAATATTCTGCATTATGGATTCAGTCGTCTAATCTATAATCATTATGTTAGGGATCAAAATATGCTCCCCTTTCTAAACAAACACAGCTTTGTTTGTGTGTTTCCTGTTTAATGAGACTATTGAGCCTGTCATCAGTATATAAAGATAAAACGTATCTCCTTACCTACAATCATGTGGTTGCAGATGTCACAGAAGTGGGGTTTCTTGAAGATGTGCTCTAGAAAGGTGTGTGCATTGGGGTCCGTCTGGCGGGGGGCACGGGATGGAGAACAGATTGTGATGGGCAGGTTGCCCGGGATGACGGTGGGCAGCGGAGGGGGTGGTGGAGGAAGGGAAATCGCTGGGGAGGCTGAGACAGACACACCGATGGTGCTCAGATGACCTGTGCTGCTGCTGACATCCGAGAGCAGTTCGGTTTGAAACTTCATATCCTCAATCGGCCGTTGAAAAAAATTATCAGCGCTTTTGCTGCGAAGACTCTTGGTCTTGAAGGACAGTGAACGCTTTAGCCTCTGCAGCTGAAATAAACACAAAACAAGCATCTTTAAGCATCTGATTTAGACAAATGCTCAACTCCATATGGCGTAAATAGCCCACAAAACACAAAACTCTGTGAGTGGGAGATTTTTGATGCTTGGCAGGTGTGAAATAAGAGCATTCTCACTGAAACAACCTCCAGATGATTATATGATCTCTCGAGCCATCATATGCTAACCCAACCTTAACAAGGCTAAAATTACGGATGTAACTCACTGAGCATCAAAAGGTTTCTGAAAAAAGGGAAAAAGAAAGTAGAGAAAGATTGCCTGTCATGTCTCTTGGTACGTAACCTCTTTGTGCGGTGCACATTACCCATTATATCAGTCATACACTGACAGCCCTCTAAATTAGCTGACAACACCCACCAGGATCCTCTTTGCCTACTAAAAATGTCCTCTAGGCCACACCAACCTGCACTACTTCCTAAGCACTGTGAACATGAATGCAATTCAAAGCTGAATAAAAATGAAAAGTGTATACAAAAAATAAAAGTTAAAAACAGGTGCTCTACAATCAAAAGAGGTACAACCAAAAAAATACAAAGATCATGTAACTTGGACAAAGTTACAACACTCACTCTAAAGAAATCATAAATTGATTTAAATGTGTGATATTTCAGCCATTTTCAAGGGCATCATCAGACAAAAAAAGAAAGAAAAGAAAATGAAAAAGTTCCCAGCAGTAAAGGTTAGACAAGAATACACTTAACAATTCTAACATGTTTTCCCTGTTCTTATGATGCCTCAAATATTACCAATACATGAACAAAGTGATAGATGTGACATAAATAATCATATTTACAAATGCAAGGCTGTAACCACAGTAGTTTAGTTGCCATGAAACAGATGGTGTGATGGTCTTTCATATAGGGGTGCAGAGTGAAACCGCTTCTGGAATGAGAAAACTGTACACTGTAAAAAAAAAAAAAAAAAAAATCGAACTTTTTTTTTGTATGACAAATTCAGTTTTTAAAGTTCATTCAACTATTTAACATGAAAAAAGTTGAGATAACTCAAACAAGTTTTCTACAACTATTGACCCCAAGTTGAGAAAACTGCAACTGGTTGACTTAAACTTTTAAGTAAAAAAAAAAAAGGATTTAAAAAGGCCAGGATTTAATTCCGTCCTTTGGAATATGATTGGATCGGGGAATTTGAGCATTGCTAGCTATATGGACAGTTTTGGGGAAAGTTGCTTTTAAAAGTAATCTGTTGCAATGTTACATTACTCCCTAATTGCATTCCTTAGTTACTTTTATGGATAGTAATTTGTTACGTTACTTTTGCATTACTTTTTCTGACCTGGGGCCTATACCATGAACCCAGTTTAGCTGGCTAGCCAGATATTTTTATGCTTAGTTTGTGCCAAGCCTGGGTTTTAGGTACCATTAAAGTGGTTTGGCTTTTAGTTATGTTCATCGCCATAGCAAGTTAAGTTCCACGGCTAACCTGCTCCAGGGCAGGTTATGTTCTGGACGAGATCGCAAACTGAAATTGGACCAATCAGCTGTGAGTAGTGACACACCTCTAATGCAATAAAGTCACTCCCTCTGTTTCTACTCCAAATTAAAGGGAACTACATAGCAAAAAAATAAATAAATAAATAGAGACTAAAGTGTCTGGCTTTTAACAATGCTCATTTATAATAATAATAATTTTGAATGATTTAGATATAATTTATGTAATTATTATACCCTTAATCAATTACTAATTTATCATTTTAGTTAAAGGTGGGGTAAGTGCTTTATGGTAACCATTGTTGATATTTCAAATAAAAACAAACACGCCCCTACCCCCAAAAAGGGTCTCGCCCCTATTTTGATATCTCCGCCCCACACATACTTAACCCAGGCAACGACTATGGCAGATTCTGTGTAACTAATCCAGGTCAAATATTCAATGAAAAAGTCACCCCTTCCATCAAAAAAACAAAAAACGTTCTCATAAACAACTCAATAGTACACGAGCCGACAATCCAGCTAACAAAATATTACAATTATGACCAGATTAGAGTTATAGCGATCACAAAAACACAAACCGTTCCCATGAACAACTCGATAGTAAACAAGCACAATAGTGCAGCAGCTAACAACATATTACAATTATGACCGGATAAGGGTTATATAGAACATGAAAAGAGAAAACAAACATATATTAGGAGTGTAGTATCTTACTTGTTGGATACATTTTGTGAGCTGATGCTTGAAGCACACAGGGAGGAGATTTAGATGCTCCATACGGTGTGGAAATGAACAGGTCTTTATCATCGCTGAAGCGAGCCACCACAATATGAGCGCAAATGGACAAATAAGCGAACATGACACACGAGCATAGTGAAGCAAAAGCCAGCATATATTAGGCTAGTTCTCGGCTAATTTCTGTCATGCGTGACTCGTGTGTTTTGAATAATGACGTGCACAGAGCGAGAGCGAGCGCTCTTCTCACCATCAATAGTAGACACACCCCTTACCTGCTGATTGGCTACAAGTTTATTCCACTCGGCCTGAGTCCTTTTTCTAAAACGGTTTTGAAATAACACTTACCCTACCTTTAATCAATCATTATTTGTTAAAATTAATATAAATAGCCTATATAAAGTCATATAAATACGCTTTAAAATTAATAAATAAAACTATTTAAAAAGAAGCTTACTGAGCTTAAATGTTCAATTCTCTCTATATATCAACTAAACTAACTTCATAACTTTCATAAACAGCTCTTTTCTTTTTGCTGTGTAAATTTGTTTAAATTTGTACTATTTTTCAATCATGTAATATTCTGCAGAAGTGAAAAATTAATCTCACTGCTTCTCTCGTGAGAAATGAATCTCAGCTGCACTGATCCACAGCATGTGATTGGCTGTTCACTACTGATGTCACAGCTCCTAAGCTCAGGATCAAAGCCTGAGTTGACAGAGAAAGCTGATGATCAGCATCATGGTACCAAAAAAGCCTGAATTGATTGGTTTGGTTTTGTCAATTCGAAACTAATGAGTTTGTTTAACTACCATCACGGTACAGGCCCCAGGGCTTGCTTCTTTGTTTTTTAATTACAAAAATCAAAACAAAGGTTTTATTTTTGGCACCTGTAAAGGCCCTTTCACACCAAAAGTGAAATGAATAAACCTCAGGGTAAAGGAAATGCAAATTCACGGCTGTACGGTAAAGGGCACATCTCAAATAAACTTTCAGCTGTTCTGCCTGGATTGCATAGGATGAAATATCAACATTCTTAAAACAAAATAAACAAATGAGATGGTTATCTAAAGTCATTTATGGTTGATTGGGATCATCAAATGTCAACAGCAAAGAAATGGGTTAATAAATTGAGATTAAATACATAAACCCCCAGTTTCCCAGACAGTCCCAGAATAAAATGCATGTTTGAGCTGTTTAAACTAAAAGCAACTTGTAATGACATATCTTAAAAATAAGTCAGTACCATTGTTTTGGTTTTATGATACACACCAGTAATGTTTTTTTTTTTTCTAAAGCATGTTTATAAAAGCTACTTAAAGGGTTACTTCCGTGATTGTGCATACGGCTTTGTATCGGTAGAAATCCGGTAGTATATTTAAATGAACGTGCTCTGCTCAGCCCTTCACTCGTGATTAATGTAATCTGACTCCTACAGTATTTGTGCCGTGACACTCGCTCAGCTCACACACATTATATTGAACAGACACGTTCAGTTATCTAACTGAACTAAATGAACAACGGTAGGGCCGGTGCCACGGTGGGCAAGTTATCCAGTAATCCAATCGCAGTGGCTTTGGGAGTGGCCTTGTAGAAAGCGAAGCAAGTGCATTCTGGGAGTTATTGTCTTAAATCCAAAAATACACTTTCTGTCTTTTCTCAGTATAGAAGGCACCAAATTCAAAAATAATATTACATTATTATCATTACATTCTACTACATTAATGACCCAGTTTAAATACAAAGCTTAAAGGGTTAGTTTACCCAAAAATGAAAATTATTTCATTAATTACTCACCCTCATGTCGTTGGCCACCCGTAACACCTTCGTTCATCTTCGGAACACAAATGAAGATATTTTTGTTGAAAGCTGATGGCTGAGAAAGGCTTCAGAAAGGCCTCCATTGGCATTCAGTACATTCCCACTGAACCACTCACAAGACCCATAAAAGGCACTAAAGACTACAGGCACTACAGTGACTGTACAGTAATTTTACATTCCGACGAAAATAGCAAAATAACGACTTTATCCACTAAGTTATTGACGTGAACTCGACGCATGTGCAAGAATATGAAGCAGCTCCACTGTTCGAATACATGACCCGGAAGAGGAGGAGCGCCGCTATCGTCTGAGTTCCAGGTGAGTTCACGTCCGAGGCCTACACGGAAGACAATATCTTGGCAGATAAAATCATTATTTAGATTTTTTTTGCGCACAAAAACTATTCTCGTCGCTTGGTAAAATTATTGTACAGCCACTGTAGTGAGATGGACTTTGTAAGGAAGTCTTTAGTGCCTTTTATGGGTCTTGTGAGTGGTTCAGTGGGAATGTACTGAATGCCAATGGAGGCCTTTCTGAAGCCTATCTCAACCATCAGCTTTCAACAAAAATATCTTCATTTGTGTTCCGAAGATGAACGAAGGTTTTATGGGTGTCCAACGACATGAGGGTGAGTAATTAATTAAATAATTTTCATCTTTGGGTGAACTAACCCTTTAATGCTAAATAACTCAAGTAAACCTTTACATATCCTAAATGAACTAAGGCCTAATCCTGGCTTAATTCAACCTCTGTCTGTGAAACCGGCCCAAAGTATATTAGTGAAATATAACATTTAATTATTACAGGATTGTAAAATATTCTGAGTTTGCATTTTACTGTTCTTATTAATTTTGAATTTTTCAGAAAAACTGAATCTGTTTTTGTGCAAGTAAGATGAGATCATGTTTACACAGCACACACAACGCCTCTGCACTTACTCATGATTCCTCTCAACATGGGGACAAGAAAGGTGTCTGTCAATAAATGGGAAAACAAAGTAACTTGCGTTAATTATTTGAAAAATGAACTCAGATATTTTGTATTTAAAATAATGTGTTACTTCATTAGTTACTTGAAAAAGTATGGAGAGAACAGACAGAATGTATTTTAATGAGGTGCACAGATAAATCATTTATAAGCAGCACTACAACTTTTTGTTAAAACAATTTTTTAAACATTTTATTTCATGGTGACTGAAGATTAAACAACTGAGACATGAACTGAACCAATTTCACAGACATTTGAAGAACATAAATGGAATAATGAGTCCCTGAACAGAGCAGGGGTCAATATCAAAAGTAGCAGCCAATATCTGGTGTGCATCAGCTGCTTTAAGTATCTCATCCTTATCCTGCAGCAGATTTGATAGTTCTTGCTGTGAGATGTTTCTCTACTCTTCCATCAATGCATATATATATATATATATATATATATATATATATATATATATATATATATATATATATATATATATATATATATATATATATATATATATATATATATATACCAGATATTGGCTGCAGATATTGGCTGTTTTATTATTTTTTTACACACACAAAAACATTTTGTTGTATTTGCAGTGATAACTAAAAACTATAATATACATAATTCATAGCCTCTCCAAGAAAAAAAAGACAATGCAAATTATTACATTATTGGTTTGTAATTTTTGTTTTTTTACTGATTCTTTGAAGTCGATTTTGCAATTCCGCATTAAAACAGATGTACATTGCAAGATCATCAGAACTAGTGATCAATCAAGTGATTGTTCTATCTGCCACAAGTGTGTATGTTTGTCTATGTACAGTGTGAGTGTGGGTGAGAGAGAGAGAGAGAGAGAGAGAGAGAGAGAGAGAGAGAGAGAGAGAGAGAGAGAGAGAGAGAGAGAGAGAGAGAGAGAGAGACAGAGAGAGAGACCATTTGGACATAATCCTCTCACATTATGTTTACACCAATCAGAATAGAGAACCAGCTGCATGCCTGCGTATGATGATGATGATGACCTATTGATCTCTAATGCCCAACAGAGAGTGATTGATCGATTAGTCCCTCCCTCACCACTTCTGTCTATCAGTCCTCATATGCTCATAGTTCAGTTTCCACCCAGACAATGTCCCTTACAAGCATCTTTTTTGCCTGAAATCCCTGTAAATTACATTAAATCCGTTATGAAAGTGCATTTACAAGGCACGTGCTTTGTGGCAGAACTAACTGTAAACAACAGCCTATCAAAAAAAACATTACCTTAGTTCAAGTTACACTTTGCCTGGCATAAAAATAAAAATAAATGATGGGGGGGGGGGTCCTTTAATTCAAGCTTTTGAAGCTTTTGAAGCTATAGGTTTTTTTGCATATTATGAAGTAATATCACTGTCAAAGATGTCCCCCAGCCTTTTACACTGACTAAATGGTTAATAAGGGAAATGTGGCCAGAAATATGGTCATTATTAAAGAGCAACTATCCTTTAAGGACATTTCACCTAGGATATGAAGTTTTTAATTAAAAATGCAATGGAAGTGTCCGAAAATAATGGCCAGTACTTCAAGAAAAACTTCTACATCTATTAGGAATCAATTCTGCTGCTGTCAGCACCAAATGGTTGTTCTGCTCTACCCTGAAGGACAACGCATATAATAGACGAAGCTGATTAAGGTGGGAGTCAGGTATTTTTTTGGAACAAGATTATGGTATTTAGCGGAGGAGGGACATATTTTATTAGGCCTGGTTTCTTGTAATAAATTTGTACCTCATCAAACACAAATGAACACAAAGCAATCAGACACAACGTAGAGAACAGAACCACATAGTGATTATAATTCACTTTGGGTTTTAGTCATAAAAGGTTTTCCTGGATCAGTTCAAGGTGCCATGTGCTCATGAATATGTTAATGGCGACAGAAATAACCAGATTTTGGTTCAGTAATTAAGATGAGATGCTTGATAGATTAGCAAATAAAAGCCCTGATACTGATGAAATTCTCTGATTATTATGCCCAAATTCCTCTCTAGAAGTCATTATTACTGTATAACCAGGTTTAAACAGGGGATGTAAAACCCTGCAGCATGGTCTCACTTCTTAAAGAGCCTTTTGCTTCTTGGAAATCTGTGAAATGCAACCAGCACTGAAGATTAAGAATATATATGTTTTCATTTTACATTTAAATCTCCAATTTACCACTAATGAGTCTTATTCCTTTTTAGCAGACTAGTACATTCTTGATTTGGCATATTCTTGCGTGTATTTTGCTATGAATGTCCAGAACTAGCCTTTGGTCATAAATCAAATATAATGTAGTTTCAGATTATTTCTATTTCAAAAATAATTTTCCTTTAATTAAAACACTTCAACAGGACTTCGGCAAATAAAATTGTAGTGAGCCCATGCTCAAAGTTACAGCACTATTTACATACAAATACAGTTAAAAATTGTGATTAACTTTTTATTCAGTTCAAATAGTAGGCCTATGCATGTGTATATTTATGGACATAATACAAAAAATAAACAAAGACAATGAGATTACATACACAATTGCCAAAAGCCTTGAAAAATAAATAAATGAACTAAGAATATTTTTTAGCAGCAGTTAAACCTGCGAATATAACTTTCCAAAAAGCCAGATTAGTGTTACTAAACACTAAATGATGAATCATCATTAAATAAGAATAAAGTGAGTAATCTGAGTATAGGTATTCTGAGATTAACGTACACACTCAAAGAGAATTTATGGAGAGGAAGGAAATGACAAAGTATATCTAAATAATAAATCAGCTTCTGGATAACTACATAAATAAATAAATCACAAAACTGTCTTTCAGCACATATCTCTACTGATTCAAAGACAATAAATATGTAAAATTCCCAACTGGCATTGAGTTTTAAAAGCACAGTGACCTATCCAACATTTCCAGCCTGAAGAACTCAGGGCCACAGATGACCCAGAAAAACAGATGAGCTCAAAATCAGGGCCAATGTGACACTACAACCTCATCTTAAATCATACACAACAGACAGACATTAAGATAATTCAAAAATACAGCAGTATCACAAATTCCCCTTGAAAAGCTAACTTTAACTTTGAACCCTTCTGCATACAAACAATACCATATATGCACTGGATGATGCCAGTGTATGGAGTTGTTTAAGAATTATATTATTTTGGAGCACAAAGCAACAGATGCTTAATAATATATATATATATATTTTAAAATATCATCATTTGAATCAAATATTTGATCCTTCTTTCATAGCATAGGTAAACACATGACCAATAATTGGACAGTATGAGAGACTGAGGAGGTTGTAATGGTGAGTAGCCTAACAGAATCAATAATTACAGTTACAAGGGTGCTGCGTTACATTTAAAGGCTTTACATTTGAGAAAAAGATAAGGTAAGAAAGTAAAATTTAACATGTGTCTTAAAATATGCGATTATGTTAATGGTTGTTAAATTTAAAAAACTAGTAACATCATCTGAACATTTGTTAATTGCTTTGCTCTTGATTTTTTTTTTATTAACAAAACCCAGTTGTTGAACATTTTGAATTACAATGTTTAAAATAAAACGAGGGGAGCGAGGTAATAGGCAGGATTGGCATAATAACAACAATTCAAGTAGCCTACCATAAATGAATGTACAACATTTAAAACGCCCAATCGGTTACCATCAACACGCGCTCCAGTAGCGTTACAAGAGTGGTAACGTCACTCTTTGTATTTAACACTTATTACACAATTGACACGAGGATAAGTGGTAGACAACTACTTTAATTTGCAGCAGCCGAGTGAATGAATATTATTAAATATACAAAGTAAGTTTGACACGCGTAGCGCCCAAAACGGAAAAACATGCCACAACACTCTGCGGTCTCTACAGTGAAGTGTGAAGGGACGCGTGAACTGCGCACTACACATCAATCTCTGTCGATTTGCTGTGACCGGTGTTTTTATGAGATGTGTGTTTCAAACCTTTGACTCCTGCTGGCTGATGGATGTGGGGGACTGAGGCTCACGGTGCTCCCGTTCATTCTCCTTGCCCATCGTGTCCTCCTGAATCATGTTGGCTGGCGGAATCATGTTGATAACAGTTAAACAGCACCAGTCTGTCGGGTACGTCTGGATACCAGCGCGCTTTACATGTTGAGTTGAGCTGGAAGTTGTGAACTGCCGAATGCGCTGAGAATAAATGGTCTGACTAAATGTACAATATCGCACTCGTTTATCGACTTTCCAAAGTACAGTGCATAGTGGCAACGCAGTCCGCTCGAGATGAACTCACTTCATTAGAGTCAGTATAACCAAGCAGACTGACTGATCTGGCTGTCAGGATGTGGATCACCCAATCAGAACCGGCTAAGGGAGGAGTTCAGATCTGATTAATTCCCATCTTTATTTTAAAAGGTTTTTCCCCCCTGAGTGGACTGGCTGTTGTCACCTCTGTTCTTATCTTCACATTCATCCATAAATTGTGAGTCTAAAAATAACAGTGTTAAGAGTTGTTATTGTTTATTTCTATTTCTGGAATGAATTAGGCTCTCTTAATGGGTGGTTTGGGGAGAATCTGCATTTGCAATTAAGGCTTAAACATGGCCTCCGGTTTCACAGACAAGGTTTAAACTAGTCCCAGACTAAATGCATGATTTGAGTTTTAACTGAAAACGTGCACTGACATACTAAAATATTTTTTCTTCTTTTCTTTCTGAGGCACGTATATAAAAGCTACTTAAAGCAGCACTAGGTAACTTTTCAACCTTCATAATATATTTTCAAGACTCTTGTGATGATACATCGACTTACAATAGGTTGAATGACACGTCTGCCATAGCTTGATGGGGTCTGTATCGTTTTTAATCGTACTTTTAAACTTCGGGTTTTGGGTAGTAACCCGAGAAAAAAAAGAACTACAAAATTCGACTGCTTTACGGCATATACGTCACTTCCACCAACACCCACACTTCCTTAAATTCAGACGTGCGAGCCCAACTTTGTTCGTCGGATAATATAGTCATGTCCGAAGCAGCATAGACAAATACGAAAGAAAAGGTTTTGTTGTAGGAAAGCAATAAGAGGAAACGAAAAAGTGATCAAATTAAAGGCAGGACGAGGATCAACATGTGACCAGCGTTTGCTCGTCGGCGTGAGCTGAAGGAGGCGTGCTCGACCGATGCTGTCATGCTTGTTATGATGTTTACCTACCATTCAAACATTGAATTAAAGTATCATATAGATTCTGTAAAACGGTAACCAATAGACTACTATAATGACGCTGGCTTGTAAACGTGAGCATCATGATTATTTGGCATTTGAAAAAAATAAAACCTATGAAATTATATTCATATGACATGCTGAAACATATGCCACTGACTGTACCTGGGATGAAGACATT